>NC_086240.1:38052656-38652656 GCF_036321145.2 Pelmatolapia mariae
TTAGCCTCCTGACTATTCACCCTGGCCCAGACGGTCCAGCCCCAGCACTGGGAACAAAATACTCACTGGCCATCTTGTTCCAAACTTCCTCCCACACTCCTCCGTTCGAAGACATGACTCATATAGGCCTGAATCGAGCATGAATGAGGAGGTTTTTTATGTGCGGGGCTTCTCAGAATGCTGGGGTAGTTTAATGAAGTGTCCTACTTTGGACTTGAAAGCAATCCTTACCAATGATGTGTTTAAATTTTAACAAAAAAAGAGAGGAAAAAAAGGGAATAAATGGTGCAGCCGTGAAAATTATGAAGTTTAGGGTTGCAAACTTCTCTTCGTGTAAATGCAAAAGCTAATGAATATGATGCATGCTGTTGTAAAATGCCTAAACACACTCTGTTGAGTTTATCCTTTCATCCTTTCCACATAAATTAAAGATAATAATAATAATGACAAATAAATGGTGGGTCTCTTCAACTTTCTAAAGGCTTTCTCATGCCTGTGCAGGACAGCCTGAAATTTTAAATCTAATAACTGATAGATTTCACACATGGTCACTTTATTTTCAAAACTTTAGATCTATAGCATCTGTCACTTCTTAAGTGTTAGCCAATACTGGGCACTGAGCACCCAGAGAGGACCTTTTGCTGAAAAGCCACACAAAATGAAGACTGATGTGCTGAATAGCATCTCGGGACATCTTATTGATGCCAGATGGGCTTTGTGAGTGCTAGATTGGCCCCAAGAAAGAGGCCTTGCACAAACATTATTGTTTACCAGTCCAGAGTCCATTGTTGGTGTGGCTTACGTACCAGCATCCTGCTAAATTAGACTGCACCGGCAGGGGTGCAGCTATGCCCTCGCTTTCACGCTCCTGCAGCCCCCGTGGCTTGACCACAAGCTCTTTTATCGTTGGTTAGCGACTGCTACAATGAGCCTCCGGGAGACTGACCCCCTGACTCACCACAGGGAGCCAAGCCAGGCCTGAGCAGGGTCAGGGCAGCAGAGGCTATTGGCTGGAGGGCACAGTTCTTGGTGTGGAGGTCAGTCCAGGGTTGTTGACTCTGGTACCTGACCCTGGCCCAGTCTTATCCAGAGGGGTCAGGCTTGCAACTCCGAGGACCGAGATCTCCTGCAGAGAACAGCATGAAGAGCAGCTATTCAGTGTGGCTGAACCAGGAGCTGTGTCCTGTTCAGCACTGACCACCCGGGACAGAGCAGGTCAGCTGGGCCAGGCTCCTGCTGCTGGCCACAGATCAGAGCGTGAAAGCAGCCATGCTCATTAGAGAAAGCATTCTGCTCTTAAGATTTGTGTGAAAAGTCCCAATTAGCTGGAATTAGGTTGCACAGGGCAGCGACGCTCCCCAATTGATCAGATTGATCAGACCCCTGGTGTTTAGTCCAATTCCTCACATTCAACAGGGCATGATGGGAGGATAGAGTGTTTCAAATGCAACACTAACAAACCCAGATGGTAATAGTTTCTTAGATTACACGTGCATCAGTATAACAAAGCATGGGAGAAACTGTCAAGCATTTACATGACAGTAAAAGAGATCCACATTCACCCACTAACCCAAATGCTTAAAGCCATGGCAGTCAGACATGACGCCTCTAAAACGGCAAAACTTCTTTCTTTTTACTGCCAGAAACACCACAAAGTCCACAAAAGTTCATCTCATTTGTATGTGCATGTTTTTGCACAATTTTGCTTGTGTGTCTGCAGTTTCATCATCAGAAGATTATGTGTAAAGCATTCAGCAAACCTTGGAGTTTTACCAAGAATGTAAAATAGCTTTTTGTCTTATATAGTATCTTTGTATTTTATATTGTCACACTTGTTATTGTCACGGTCCTGGTCAGGGTTTTTTTTTCTAGCTGTTTTTCAACATTGCTCTTCAGGTTAAGGATAGGTTGGAGTCGCCTGGGGTCCACCTGCTGGTGGTGTTACTCCCTAAGCCCCACTCAACCCAGATTCTCCAAGTGAGAGATCTAGTCCCAAATATTAGCTTCCCGCGTTACTTCTGGCATTTTCCGCCCAACCTGCCAGTCCAAATGTCCAGAGTCTCAGTTGTTGCATGCTCTTCTAGTTAATCCACAAACCTTGCTAATAAATCACTTAAACTGTTTGCTGTTGCTTTTTAGGGTCTTATTTTTTCATTTTCACTTTAAGACGTAATGGCAGCCAATAATAATGAGATACTGGTGCCGGTTTAGCTGTTAGAGGAATTGATCAGGTGACTCAGAGGCCCAAGTTTGAATCCGTCCCTGTTACTGTGTCTTCCAGATTTCCTGCCTTCTATCCACTGTGCTATGAAAAAATAAAACAAATAAAAAATAACAGAGATGTCAGTCTCACTAAATGATGATCACTGGAAAATAGTGGTGGATTAACCAACATCGCCTTCTCTACAGTTCCAGCATTAGTAAAAACACCCTGCAGAACACCGCAAGGTCTACTCGTACTGAGGCACTCTGGTTTTGAGGCTGGATTGAGGGAAAGGGCAAAAAAGTGCAGGGGTCAGGAGGTGAACTGATAACACAAAAGGACAGGTTGTGTCTTGTCCCATAAGACAGTCTCATGTCTGTCTCCTCCTCACCCATCCATCCTTCCACCCACCCACCAACACATCCATCTCTCTCTGTCGACGCTATGTGACTGAGCTCAGGCTTGGAAAGGAAGCCCCTGTCAAGATAGGGCCCTTATCATAGCCGGGACTCCCCCCCGGTTCCCATCATCCATCAGGCAGGCAGCAACCTGGGTGACTGCTGGAGCCTCGCTCCAACTTGACTGGACAGCCAGGCAGAAATGACACAGAGGAGTAGAAAAGATAAGATAGATAAGAAAAGTGAGCACATTCTTGTAATTCAGCACTTTTTTTTCCTGACGTGGTAAAGGTTTGAAAGCCTAACATAAGTGTTTATACACTTTAAATGACAGCATAAAAAATTAATAACAGATCAGGTCGGTGAAATGTAACACAGAAGCCCATTTCCTCTAAAGTCCATGTCAAAGTGGTTACATTTAAGTTTCCCTCCGCTGGAATTTCAACATTGTCTCAGAGATGTCACCCTCTCCCCCTCACTCCTCTCCTTTTATCCTCTTCACCTCTTTCTACTCTGTTTGTTTTGCTTGTATTAGCGCCCTGAAGGGCCAAATTATGGATCGACGAAAGGACATCCATCTCCATCTCGCCTTAGCCCCTCGCTCGTGCTAAAATAAGTGGCCAATTAACTCAGCGACGACCGTGTGTGCTTGTCCCCCATCTCGCTCTAGATTAATGACCAACCAACGCTTTCCCTCCCCAGGCCCATTTATCAGAACCCACAACTAGGTCAGATGATGATTAAACATCCGGACCGCTGGGGCCTCCTGGGGACCAGGTCCCAGCATTACTGTGGGCTCCAATTGGATTTAATTGCTCTCCCTTCTCTTGGCTGTGAGAGGAAAAAGAGACAGTTTCATTGGCAGGTCCTATTAGCCTGTGAGGCGATGAGCACTAAGGAGTCTGGGATGTCGCATTTCCTGAGACTGTGTGTTTGAAGAGGACTTGTAGGGCTTAGTGCACTTCATTAAAATACACTCATTTAGACCAACTGGACATCCCCGGAGTTGCTACAATGTGGCTGTCTTGTATCAAAGACTCGATGGCCTAGACTCTAGGCCATCGAGTAAGTTGGTACAGGAGTAGAGAAGCTGGGAAACAGGAAGGCCATTTATTAAAGAGGAATTCAAGTTTTATATAACCTGGGTCTTAGTTTTGGCCATCATGTGATAATATAACTGAATTGTCAAAGTAGCTGATTGCTCAGATTGGGGACTGAGTTCAATTCCAGCCCAACAGCAGTAAGTAGTTGTATGAGGATGTTTTTTACAAGCTCCTGCATCATTAGTCAACCTAGCTGAACACGTGATTTTGAGCCTTAAAGGATGTAAACACCTCGCACACCTTCTTTTTGGGTCCTGAAGGACCTTTCAGTGGCCCCGCTCGCACCCACTGCGCTTCCTCTCCCTGCACGTGTAACTGATCAGTACTTGTTCTGCTGAATGTGTGAGCAGTGCGTGGAGTAAGTTAGCAGGAGATCCTTGATGAAATTAGTTTGGGAGACAGTTCTAATAGAATTAACTCAGTCAGTCAGCGAGTCAGTCTCTTCAGGCAGCCCAAAGCCATCAGCAGCTGTGTGAGCTGAAGTGAATTAGGAGTCTGGCAACAACTTTTAATCAGCTGCTAATTCAGTCCTGAGTCAACAACTGGAGGAAGTACTGTGTGTGTGTGTTTCTCTGTAATTGAATAGCCTGCTAGACTCCTCCAAGACCCTACTTTTAGTCCTATTTCCAATTAGAAAAACTAGTTACACAAAAGCTCTTCTGATAAACATAATTGCAGCAACAAGCAATCATTTTTTTATTCATTTTTTTTCTCTTTTTTAAAAAATTTGTTGTTAAACAGTAAATGAAAATGAAACTCTTGAAACTCATAATTCACTTAAGGCCATTTCTGATTCTACTGATGATTGGTAAGGAGACGATGCCATTCAAGACCAAGTTATCCATTTTAAATTTTATATTCTTGAAAACATCCTCGTCGCCATCGTGGCAGAGCTCGTCTGTGGCTGACTGCTTGTCACGCGGTGCTGGCCAGAATGAAGGAGGGTATCGATGGCATTTGAAAAGCAGCAGAGCGCTGTGGCCAGTCTGACCCTGTCATGCCCCGTCCTTTCAGCACAAGGCCTTTCAAACGCAGCTGGACAATAACAAATGTCGTCCGGCCTCTGAGCCGATTAGGAACCAGACCAGCCACAGAGGGACAGCGACATGGTCTGACCCCAGCGAAATCCAACAACACCCCTCTTACTGACCCTTTTGGGGGGGGCATAGGGGCCAAGGTCAGCGGCCAAGGTGACCTCTGATCTCCCGCCATGTTTGGACACGTCCACACACAATGCGTGGCCTAAAGCTGGTGATTAGAATATGCGGCAATAAAGGCGGGCAAGAGGGCTCTAAACTGTTGCAGGCAAGTTGTTTGCATCTGTGTGTATGTTGTTGGCATGGCGACCTGGTCAGTGGACCTCAGACCACCGGACCTTCGCTGAAGCCCCCTCCTTACCTCCCCCTGATGTGCAGCTCTTGTCTCAGGTCTCTTTGTTGCAGGGCCAGGAGGGAGGAATTACACCAGGGATGATCCCGTATTACTGGGCCTGCCTGCCTTTCAGGTTGGGCTTAGTTTTGTTGGCTGGCTTTGGTCTTATTCTCCTCGTAGTCTTGCCACCACTGAGTTGATCCCTTTGATGTCCCCATACACTGACCACCAGATTGCAACAATTCCCAGTTTATCCTTGCACAAACCTGCCCGGACTGTGTGTCAGCAACACGCAACACAGAGGATGAAACTGAATCATTATATTGTACATGAGGTGAAACTGTGGCTTTTACTACAATGCAATTATACACAGCACATGTTGACAGGAAGTAATTCTTCAGTAATAAAAAATATATGATCATAAATCGTGTTTATTGGGCTTCTATTTAAACTCCAGTCTATATTGTAACATTATTATTGTAGCAAAAACAAAAATGAGACGTAAAAAATAATGCAGTTGTTTATTTACAAATCATCTTAACTCGTGCCAGCATCCAGTGACGATGAATCTTTCTAATGTAGAGATGGTGAGTTATTCACCTCTCTTTGGGAGACTGTGTGGGCAAGTTGTTCAACGATTTAAGAGCATTGTTTCTGAGCATAAAGTTACACAGAATTTAGGGGCTTGATTGCCTGCAGTGCTTAGTAACTTTAAAGAATTAGAGAATCGGATAAACTCGGTACGCAAGTGCCAAGGCCAGAAACTAATAACCTGAGGAATCTTCGGTTCTCAGGTGACGCTGCTTTAGAAATGTAGAGACATCATTGTCAGTGTTGTTTATCTAACATTCACACTCTGTTGAACGCAACTTGGGGTTCAGTATCTTGCCCAGGGATACTGTGACATGCAGACTGGAGCACCCCGAGATCGAACCGCCAACTTTCCAATTAGTGGATGACCTACCTACACAGTTTTCCCTCTTTCTCCTGAGCTAAAGACACCCCCCAAAAAACCTCTCCTGCGGTATGACGTTTCAAAATCTGAAGCTGTTTGTAGAAATCCTCCCTGGAAAGGAGACCCTGAACACTTGAGGAGCTGAAATTCTGTCTCAAGAAAGGAGGGGAAACACTTTAAGGTCCAAACTACAGTAATTGGTCTCTTCTTTTTCCAAAGGCTTAACACAGTTAAACATGAAACATGTCCTTTTTTTTAACTGTCATTGAATTCCATTTTTGTTGACATTTTACTCAGCATCCAAACTTTTATGAAGACGCTGGTTTTAATTTGCCATCATATTCATGAACAATATGGATAAAATCAAACAAGCATGTTTTTGATACTGAGGTTTACACTTCACCAGCTTTACTTTTCCTCACTTTTCACTGACTTATATCTTATTTTGTTTCTCACCATTTCCTTCTATTGATCTTATGTTTTAATCAAGAATTATAAAATCCAATACCACTTTATTTTTTGTGTCATATAAGAAAATGTAAAATCCAGCGCCAAACTAAGCCGTTCCTGATCTCTACAGCGCCCCCTGCATCCTGTAGCTGGCCCGTCCATTTGGCCCATTTGGACTGTATTAACCTGCGACCCACAGCTAACCCCTCACCTGTATGCGCTGTGCGCATATGTAGGAGGCAGTGTAGTGAGACGCCTTGTGTGTGACCAGTGGTCCGTACTTGTTTTTTCACTGTTCTGTTCAGTGTGCGCAGCCACAGGGTATGTGCGTGTTTGTATGTTATTGTGTGCATGTGTGTCACAGTGGAGCAATAATCGCTGGGGGTCTCGCTCTAACGCCCCTGTGTGTACTCATTCAGCACAGAGGTCGTGTGTCAGGGGGTCAAAGGGTCTACTGGGGGGAGGTGGAGGTGGTGGTTATCACTGGTGGTGACTTGGGGGTACGAGGGCAGCGAGTGGGGAGGGTGCAGAGGGGGTGGTCGGTGCACATGCCTCAAGGTAGATAGACTATCTTAATTGGCCTCTGGAGATTACAGTGTATGTGTGAGTGCTCACTGTCTGGGAAGATAAACCTGCAGTATCTCTATGGACATGAAATAAGAGGATAAGGATGATGATGATGTGCACGTAAGTGTGAAGTGTGTTTGTGTTTGTTAGCAAAAATGTGTTTGGGCACAGAAAACCTGCAAGTGGACATCAGCTGGATTCAGCTGGAACACTCAAGCTTATACAAAAGAAAAGAAAAACTGACTTGAAACAAATGAGCAAAACAAGAAAAAATGATAGATCGATCCAAAAAACGAACCAACAAAGCAAGTAAATCGAAACATTTCATTTTTGGCTCATCAAACCTTAGCAGGAAAGACTGATCCCCAGTGTTGGTGTGTGTGGCTTTCAGTACTCTGAACACATGTTGGAGATCCTCAAATCCTTATACATAGCAGAAATTGCCTGAGACAAAGACTAACTTTACACATTTCTCCTTCACATTCTTTATATCTCGTGTTTTCTGAAAGCAGCTGGCCTGTGTGTGTGTGTGTGTGTGTGTGTGTGTGTGTGTGTGTGTGTGTGTGTGTGTGTGTGTGTGTGCGCGCGCGCGCACACTGCTATGCCCGTGTTTGCTCAAGAACAGTCAGTCTTGTGCCCTGTGACCACATTATCCACCTATTAAAGTCCTTATTTACCTTCCTCCTCTTAAAAGGACAGGCCATGTCTGGCTGATAAAAGGCTGCTGAGTGTGTTTCTCTCAAGGCTGGAGAGACGACGGCGACTACAGTCGCCGAGTGTTGGCAGAGCAAACATTCCTGAGAACTCAGGATTACACACACACACACACACACACACACACACACACACACACACACACACACACACACACACACACACACACACACACGCAATGGCTGATAGAAATGAAGGTTTAATCTAAAGGAAACAGACTTGTTAACACGCACATGCACACACACTACATACAAAGAACTACATGCATTGATATCATTGTATCTTTTTGCACTGAAAAAAAAATTCTTGTTTTAATCTGTGAAATGCATTGCATTGTGGGATCTTTTTTTTTTTAGTGACACTGACAAACATTAAGGATTTTGCTGGTCTTTTGACAGTGAGTGAGTATGCAGTCAAGATTTGGGACATTTATGTTATTTATGTATATTCAAACGATGACACCAACTTATTGATGCAACCCACGCTTAAACTCCATGAAAAAAAACATACTCACACACACACACGCACGCACGCACGCACACACACACACACACACACACAAAGGGCCTGTAGTTGTCCAGCAGTATTACAGCTGCTCTCTAGCAACAGTCAAACTCAGTGGGCAGCAGAGAAAACTTGACTGACTGGTTCAATATTTGCTGGTCCAGAGAGGAGGCGTGTGGAGGTTGCAGGAGGTCAGGAGGTCAGCGGGGCGAAGCGTTGGCCTTTCAGCTCTGATTCAACTGACCAGCAGGTGAACAAACAGGAGGATGATCAGATGGCACAGAGGTGGGTTTTACTTTGACAGTTTAGTTTTGCAAGATGCATGGGGAAGAGGGGGCAGGGGCCAAAGAATGGCACAAAAAGCTTAAAGACACCCCTGACAAACTGCGATCAGACAATGAGAGGTAAAAGTCGCACACACAGAAGAGTGAGGCAAGTTTATTTGAAAATACAGCAAATCAACACCGCACAGCTTTGGCATCATGTTCAGTTTAAACAAACGTGCCTTTCTCTGGGCTGTTCGTCATTCGGTTCAGCATCCTGCTGAATCCCATTTAATCTCATTTTCAGGTCTCATTTGTGCAGAGGTCATGCGAAAAAAGGTGTAAAACAAATGCGCAAAAATTCCTGACAACACTGAATACGTAACGTGGCAATTCTCTTGTCTTAATCCGGCGTTATGTCAGGCAGGTTGAAGTCCAAGTATTCTGGGAAAACACTGAACCATTCACGTAACTTAAGCCTGTTTTTTTACTGTTAATTCCCTGAACACATGTAAAACAGGCCGGGTTGAAAATGCAAATCTAATTAAAAGTGTAAGCTCAGTGAAAATGAGATCAGGACTCGGTGAAAAGAGACAAAAGGCGCGCAAAGTTGATCACTTTACCAAAGGTGTCGTCATTTCTGCTCGGCTTTAATGCACTAATGAAACAGAGCCTCGCCTCAAACATTCACATTCAGCCACGCTCTGTGTTTGCGTTTGGTTTTAGTGCCTGCTAAGATACTATTGATGGCCAGTCAAGTAATGTCACCAGACCGTTTTTGGTCTGCCCTCACTATGGCACTTAGACGATGAAAGCCGGTCCTCAGCGTCCCCCATCCTGCAACAAGTGCAGTCCCCTGCCACTGCCACTGTGCAGGAGGACTGATGTAAGTAGTGTGGACAGATACAATTTCAGCCTGGCAACACAGCCAGGATCTGTCAGCCCTCCCCTCTGTTTACCTAAAGGCTAAGGCTGCTGAGCCCAGGCCTCACCTGCTGGCCTCACTGGTTGCCATGAAGGCTCACATAATCCCACTAAGTCCATGCAAGCCCAGAGCCGCTTCATGTGCTAAAAGCTCCACATCCCTCCCTCTCACTAAGACCTCCACTCGATCAAGAAACAGTTTGTGTGGTGATCGGTTTTTCCATGGCAACTTTGCATATCTCTATTCTGCAGAGGGAAAGTTCCCACCCCTCTGTAGTCTCTCTGTCACTCTCTCTCTCTCTCACACACACACACACACACACACACACACACACACACACACACACACACACACACACACACACACACACACACACACACACACACACACACACACACACACACCTCTGCCCTGGGTTTCAGCATTTCATCACTTAGTTGAGCCTAACTGCCATGAATATTCGAAGTGGGATGTTCCTGAATCCCTCCAAAAGCGTCACTCATTAAGACTGCAGTCACACTGTAAACTCAGTTCTTTATAGAATCAGCTAAAAAATTAGGACAATAACTATAACAATAGCCACTTGTAAAATTTTACCTTCATACTGTGAAAATTGTCTTAGTTTACAGGCCCCTGAACTATACGTGGATTGGTTGAATTATATCTTAAGTTTTTTTTGCTGTATTATTAAGCCTTTATAACATCACAAGTTCACAATAGAGCCACATAAAAGGACCCAGGGCACATCTGATCTCTTTTAAAAACTGCAACTAAGTCAATTTTACTCAAAGTTCCACAATCTAAAGCTACTGTCTCATCTTTGTTCAGCAAAATGTTTCTATAACCATCTTTAGGCATCAATCTGATAAGAAATACTGTATCATAGTTTCAATAGTAAAATAGTAAATCTATTCAATTCAATTCAATAGTAAAATCGAATTTAATTATTTAACTATGATGGCTTAGAATAACACGTTTCCTTCCTTAATTTCAAGAAGTGTATTTTAACTTTAAAGGGTCATATCAAGCATTCAGCACAATCACTCATCGGTGTAGCCACCTAATCACAGAGACAGCATATAAAGGCATGTGTATGAAGCAGACTTGTTTTTAAATAAAATGCTGTCACATTAATCTGCACACAAAGTTCAGCATCCTTTATGACTGGATTTATCTCTTCGCATTGATTACCCAGCAACAGAAGGACTAGACACATTTTTAATACTACTAATAAAAAAAAAAAAACAGTCATTCAGATGTGCGATAACCCTTTGATGTGATACTTCATGTTGCGGTTTGGGGTATGTTTGTTTCTCTCACACAGCTGAGCCTGTGTGTGGGTTGGTAGGAAAATATAGGTCGGCCAGCGGGGATTTATTCATGGGGACCGGTTCCCCTCGACAATGACCTGATTCATTTATGACGTCCTGCGCTGTGAGACGATGAGGTCATTTCATGGATTCTTTCGGGCGGGATGTCAGACATGAATGGTGAGAACATGCGGCGGACCTCTGCAGCACCACTCCCGTGGACACACACACACTCACAGATACAGGACCACCACGGGATTCACACGGTCGGCCTTCGAGAGCTCAACATAAGCACAGAGCGCTGCAATAATTTATAACTGGCACAGAGCAGGAACCGGCTCTGTCTATGTGTGTGAGCCTGGGTTGTGACAGGGAAGGTCAGTGACCTCTATGACTTGGCTAAAATCCCCATGGGCCTAATTCAGCTCTGGAATGGACCCCACAGAGCAATGGGAAGATGGCTCCAACATAATGAACACAAAGGCCAATTGTGACGCTATTCTCTGCAGGGCAGAAAGCAGCGGGCCCCGGGGACAGTAGAAGGTTTGTTGGTTAAATCAGAGGAGGAAGCCTGTTGCTTCAACAAGCTTCTGATAAGATTCATCAGCAGTGACTCAACAGTGGCCATTTGTCTCCTGGGGCACAAAGTGTTAGATTTACATCCACTGTTTCCAATGAGGGGCTGATAAGTGCCTCCCATCAGCCAAATCAGTGTCTTTTATGTATTAATAGTGTCCCCTTAAATTTTACAAGTAGCCCGTCATGCAGCGAGACTAACGCAGTATTTCTTGTAGTATATTTCCTATGGTCTGTGGAATAAATTGCCATTTCTTTAAATATACTGTAATTTTAGCATTTTGCTTTATGTGCTGTAAAAACAGGATTTGCCCCTTTCATCATTTCTTATTTTTTGCATATTTATCACACCCAGATGCTTCAAATCATCACATTTTTATATTTGACAAAGATAAAGAAAAAAAAAATCTGACTTATTGTCAGTCAGTTATTGACATGATATCAACAAATAACAGACTCTTTAGGTCTTGGTATCTTCACCAAACAACAGGTGAAATAATTAGAATAAATACTAGAATAATCTTTAAAAACAAAGTATTAAATATGCCAAATAAAAGTAATGAATAATTCCCATCATGCCATCTGACTGGTTACAAATTCATTTTACAACACGACTGCAACAACATACCGCCAGAAACATGAAGAGCTGTCTTTACTGGGAGACTGTGACTCCATCGTTATGGATGTAATAATTGAAAGCCCTCTGACTTTGCCTTGCACAAAATCAATAGGGAACAATTCATTGAGCAAGCACAAGAGTGGATGTCTTTAACCCTCATCCACCAGAGGATGTTTTAAATCAGCAGACATGTACAATAAATTCTGAATTTCTGCCTCTCCCTCTGAGTCAACCAGCAAGCCGATAAGAGAGGAGACAGAAAGGCGAGAACAAAGTGGGCGCTGCCAACAAGAAGGCAAACAAATGCTAACACCACTGCTACTGCCAAAAAACGCCCATCCCCACAACTTATTACCCTTTTCTTGGACTCATTCAAGGTTTCATCATCTGCCGAGCCACCACACCCCCAGTGAAAAGGCCCTGAATGTGTCTGTATGATTAGATGGTGGATTTAAAAAAATGAAGCAACAAGATTGGGCTTTTCTTTTTCTGCAGAAAGACTAGAAATGAAGCTTTGTCCAGGTCCGCTGCTGTGGCACATTTGACAGGTCTGGCCTGACTGCTTTTGTGTCAGCAGCATAAAGGGGATTGAGGGAAAACACAAACCGAGTCACTGTGCTGTTGTGGCGCCTGGCTATTAGTCAACGTGACGGTCTTTGCAGATGCTAATGGGTTATAGTGTGTCCAGGCCGGCCTCCCTCGCTCCCTGAACGTGGCTATCTGATAGCACAAAGGCCTTCTGCTGAAGGTTGACTTTTCCCCCTTTCTTTTCATGACTGCTAGAGTCATTAGGCTTTTTTCTTTTTTTTCCACTTTGTTTTTAAGAAAACAGCGGGATATAATAGTAGGACAGAAAGAAGCATTTTCATGTGTAAAGCCTCAGGTGATGGTTCAGAGGCTGATGCCCTTTGAGTAATGCAAGGATGCAATAACAACCAGGCTCTTGTGAAAGAAGAGAAAATGCCCAGAAGTGGAGGACCTCTGGACTCTGACTTATTAATCAGGCAGAGCCTCTCCCTGCTGCCTCGGGCTACAGTGAGTTTCAGTCTGATCTGGGATAAGATAGCAGCCTGCAGAGTTTGTTCAAACCTGGGCCAGGGGCTTTACTCCAAACAGCAGCAGCAGCCAGCTTTATGATAAAAGTACACAACATGATAAATCCATACATAGAACACATAGACGCTTCATCAAAGAGGGAAGTAGCAAGCTTGACGTCACCCCCGACTTGTTCTGTCTTCAAACTTCAGGCTGAGTATTTTTACTATTGCCACGAGGGTGTTTTTAAACCAGATGTGATGAGCGTGGGGCACATTTGCATGTCTATATGATAATCACCTGTCAGCCACAAGTAGGCTGTTTATTCATTTCATTTCATTTTCATTCAATAATGAATGAAACTAGTGATTGAGACCACAAAATTATCAGTAAAGCATTTACTGACAACATAAATGAAAAACATCTAGTTTGACTTTTTATATCTGGAATCCATGTCTGTCTTTTATATACAGTTCATGCTACAGAGCAGACAAACACTGAAGGTTCAGACAGATGGAGTCTCGACTCTTAATATTTTATTACGTACACCTTGCTGGTACTGAACTAGATCCCCTTTACCTGCCTTCATTCTTCGTGGTGCAACAAGACGCTGGAAACATTTCTCAGATATTTTGGCCCATGTTGACATGATAGCATCACACAGCTGCTGCTGCTGCTGCTTTGTTGGACATCCTTCATGAGATGCTCCTGTTGTACCTCACTCCAAACATGCTCTACTGGTGTGTGATGGCTGCAGCTACAGCCATACAGTGGTAATATCTACCAAACATCAGGGTTACAATAGAGGCATACAAATAACACTACACTTACATTTTTCTTTCTTTAAATATTTAGAATTAATTTACTTATACAATCACATAATACTGTATTATAAAATAAGTGCACACATTTTAGTTTACACTTATGATTTAATCTTTGTTTTCTGAGTTACCTCAGTGGCAGCTGCTCCCATTCCCTTTGTTGATGAGCTAAGAGGTGGAAAGGGGCGGAGCAAGCTTATATGGAGACCTGCAAATTGGGTCATACCACAACTCTGGATCATTGGGGGGGGGGGGGATTTGTTAGTTTCAGTTTTTGTGTGTTCTACCCCTTTTTGTGTTTTTTGTCTGCTGATCAGCCACTATTTATTTTAGGTAGGTCTGCTTGTTTGAGTTTGTATTATTGGGTGTTATCAGCTTTTGAGTAGAGTTCTGTTACTTTGACCTTTTCTGTGGGCCCAATATTTAGATTTCTCTGCATAATTTAACCAAGTTTGTGTTTGGGTTAAACAAAAAAAATTTTTTTTGGACTTTAACCTGTGCCTAACTTTGCTTCACTGCTCGGTCCATCACATGGTGACTGTGGAGGCCATCCGAGTACAGTAAACAACTTTCATGTTGTTTTATGCTTAATTCTGCCATCTGAATTGTGCAGTAGGAAATCAGACTCAGAAGAACAGGCAGCATTTTTTCAATCTTCTTTTCCCTGGTTTTTGTGGCTCTGTGTTAATTGTAGCCTCAGTTTCCTGTTGTTAGCTGACAGGAGTGAAGCCTGCTGTGTAGCACATCTGCATCAAGGTTTGCCATACTGTGCACTGACAGATGCTTTTCTGCATACTTTGGCTGTAACAAGTGGTTATTCCAGTTAATCATGTCTGGAGATTCTGTCATGCGATTGGCTAAATAGATATTTTTATGAATGTGCAGTTGTACAGGTGCACCTAAAGACTGACAAGAATGGAAGGAAACTACGTACAGTTAGTGTACTGGAGGCATTATAAGAGAATCATAGAGAATTCTGCCTTAAACTCAATGGGAAAATCTATTAAGAGCAAAACAGCCAAATGAGATGACAAGAGGTTCTAGTGATACTAAGAATTTACTTTATTTCTCTGTGACCAAGGAAATGAATGATTATTTAAATTAGAATAGCAGTTTGTAGGGCGCCGAAGTGCTGGTTAATATTACAATACCCCCTCCACTGCTGGATGGCCATAACAGCTGCTCTGTGGATTAAACTGCAAGCTAATAAGCTCACAGTGATAATGTTCACATGCAAACAGGTAGACTGCACAATTTTAGTTTACCCATTAGTCTATTAACATTTGCATTAAAACAACCTATTAAAGTTTTTTTCATGTAAGTCAGAAAATCATAGCAGCGCAAAGCTATCACGAGTCACCCAGAAAAAGCAATCATCTTGATGATGGTACCTTAAATAAATCAGAGGGTCACGATAGTATAATTACTCATGTTTTGGATCATGAATATAAAACTTTTATGTCAGTGTAGACTCACCTGAGTAGCATTGTTAGAGGTCACTAGCATGAACCAGCAGGCAAAGTGATGCAAACATCGGTTTAATGCTGACATGTCATGAAACAACCAAACAAACGAAATAATGATTTTTTATTTGTCAATTTTATTTTCAATTTGTACTTTTAAACACAATTTAATAAATAAAGCACAGCGGATGGGATACACCATGCAAACATTATTTTCTACAACATAAAACATGTTTTTGAACCAACTCACCAACTCTGTTACACAGTTCTGCGTTCAGGTGCTGTACATGATATAGTAGCTCCACGACTGCCTATTAAGTTTTATATTTTATCTTTTCCCCATGTACAGATAGGAAGGAAGGAAGAAAGAGGAACTAACACGGTCTCACCACCCCCCCATTCAGGCAAATATAACAGTTTTTCCAGCTTGGTAGAATGAGCAGATGTCTACGTGGGTGATGGAGGAGCAAGATAAGAGGGGCTGAAGATAAGAACGAGGAAAGAGCAAAAAGACTGGAAACAAGTGGCTGATGGGAGAATCTGTGATTTGACCAAAGCATTTCAAATCTTCCCTTCCTCTTTTCTTCTTTATGCTGTGTTTTTAGCTTAAGCATTTGATCGCGCACAAAGAGGGGACAATTGTGCCTGTGCTGCATACATACACAAACATTACTGCGAAAGAACATGAAACCTGGTGTAGGTTGGAACCAAACCTACCCTGAGTGAATGGACACTGGACCGGGATGGACTAGACAAGTCCACAGAAATGTGTGATAACTGACAGATGATATCAGCTCTGATCTTTCAAAGGCTATGTAACCTGTTGTGTTTGTTTACTGAAAGCGCCTCAAGCAAACTGCAGAGGTCTTTTTAGTAAGGTGTTTACATTATGCTTAAGTATTCTAAATTAATTCTTAATTAATTTTGACTGCTTGTTTTTTTTCCTTTTGTTTTTGTACTGCACAAAACAAGAAAAGCCACATAGACAGATTTGCATGGACTCAGACATTTGAGCTTGGAGCTTAATCAGGTAATTGTATGCAAATACTTAATTTTTGCTAATTAAACTTCAAAAGAACCAAATAATAAGAAATAAAATCAAAGTGTTGTATTGTATATTGTATATCATATTCTCTTAATCCTGCAAAGAAGTAGTATGCAGTATTGATTGAGTTGAGTGTTGCAGAAGGAACACCTAATTTAGGGGAACATATAGCCTGCATGGAGAATACCCTCGCAGCACAGAGAGACAACTGTAAGTGCTTTAAGTTGGAAGTGCAACCAAACTAAACCAAGACTTGTTCTGTGCCTACCAGCCTACTAACTTGGCATGTTTTAGGAGCACCAGGTGAGACAAAAGGAGCCGATGGCAATGGGGTCTCTCTCTGTACACATCAGTGAATACACACCTGCATAATTACATATACACAAAGAAAACCAGGGCATAACGTAAAGTGGAAAAGAAATAAGAAAGTTGGAGATAAACATGTACACAATTTACTCATTTATTGAAAACAAGTGGTCAGACGTCTGACAGGACTCTGCAAGCTTCTTATTAGGTTTGGGCTCCTGTACAGAAGTCCCTCTGGTCACCCCAAGAAAAAGTTACAAGAAAATCGCAGAGAAAGCCTGAAAACTGTTCCTTCATCTTATCGCTCTGTGCAGGGCCGTCTCTCCATAGGTGTCCGCGGGGTGGGGGGGGTGGGTATGTTGTGTGTGGTGAGTGTTTGGGGCGAAGACAGTCATTTACAGATGAGTCGTCTTTGCTCAGTGCATTTCTCTGTTGTGATCCAAACTTTATTTTCAAGAGCTCTGATAACAACAAGAATATAAGACGGGCTACATTTAGTGAACGGGGCATCAGTTTGGTTAGGAGCTGACAGTTACAGAGACAAATACCTGGTTCATCTATTTCTCCTTGTGAAGAGCTTCTATGAAGGCTTCAAGTTTCTCCTGGATCTCACGAACTTTCTCTGCAGAGAAGCAAACGGTGGGTTTGTTAAGAGAACAGAATCGTCAGCAAACACAAAATTAGCTGGCAATAACTTCAGTAACTTTTAAATTGTTTGTCCTCCACTAATAAAAGAAACCACAGAGGTAAAGTTAATATATTACTGGGAACACGTTATACTTTTTAATCTCCGAGGACCTGGCGTCCACATATGTGGACATCACATTTTGGGTTATTTAGACCAAAATACTGAATTTTGCTCTACAAGGGCCTGATATCCACTTACGAGGACATTATAGGACAGGGGTCGGCAACCTGCGGCTCTTTAGTCCTTATAGTGCGGCTCCGCGTGGTTTGGGAAAATAAATTAGAAGTATTTAGCTGAAGTGTATTTTATTTGTGTTTAGTTTTTTTAAACTTGTAGTTCTAAATTGGAAGATTATTGTGATATTGAAATATAAAAATAAAATAATATTTTATTATTTTTCATCGCTCAAAATAAGCGTCACACTCGCGGAAGCCGGTATACCCGCCGAAACGCCGTGCATTTATCGAGACTTTCAATCCCAGGTAGGCCAATTATGGATCTTCGGATCCACATTATGTCAGCAGCTATTCTCCACCATGAACTATGTTAAAAACAAACACCGCTCACGCCTCACAGATGACAGCTTACAGTCCTGCGTAAAGATGAAAGTGACTTCGTACAGCCCCGATTTGCAGACGCTGTGCGCAGAGGTTCAGGAGCAGAAGTCCCATTGTAAACATATCACGGCAGACCCGACGATGTTTGCATGAACATGCTTTTCAGCATCTCTTTATTGACCACTTTTCGCACACGGTTGCTGTACGCATACAGCCGGCTGTAGCTTTTCAGCTCACAGCCCGACACATACCAACACAACAGCACAGACGTAAAGGCGGCGAGGCGTGATTGCGGGTGCCGCTCAGGTGCGTCGCCTCCCCTGCAGCGGTGCTGCAGACCACGCCCCGCCACACACATTAACCAGGTAAAATACATATTTAGGCAGAATTTTGCAAATATCTATTTTTCATTTTTCAGCAGCATAGTGCTTTTTTTCCAATTATTTTTTTAAAGTCAGGTCAAGGCTCCACAAGCCCAAAGGCGATATAAGGGTGGCGGCTCACAACTGTTTTTGTTTGCTACATGGATCATTTTGGTTCAGCTGGGTGTCTTTCCTTTTGTTATATTTCTTTAAGAGTTCAAAATGTGTTAATTACATAAATAAAATGTAATTTTCTCTGTAGCACTCCATGGATTTCATAAGCAGCACACCTTAGTTGTTCACACAAAGCATAAAAGTAAAAAACAAAATATACAGTGTTATCTTCATTTTAGATGTCAAAAAGTATTTGCGGCTCCCAGTGTTTTCTTTTGCGTGGAAACCGGCTCCAAATGGCTCTTTGGGTGTTAAAGGTTGCTGACCCCTGTCCTAGGAGGTTAAAGTTACAATTATATTGTTACTTGTGTCAAGTAGTTCTTCAGTTATCAGCATGTCAGGCAGACAGAAAGCAAATAAATAGAATGTAAAAAACAACATCAGCTGATTTCAGTTCATGATGATGTTATAATACTTATTTATTGTGATTTGCCTGCCATAGAGAAAAACCCCCACTTAAAGTTAAGTTTTGTACATTATTTTTACAAGAGCACAACAATGAAGTTCAAACTGTATCCAGGACAGAAACAACCACATTATTACTGCTAACACAAACTCAGCTCTTTGCAACCATCTGCACAGACAGCATGCTAACACAGAGTTACCCAAGAACCCAGAGTGATGCTAAAGCTGACTGTATGCTGACCCCAGCCCAGCAGCAAGACCCTGAACTTAACATAACAAAGGCAGTGATGAGCAATCTGGTCTTTAAGCCTCCGTTTCGACCTGTTCATGTTTCTAAAGTAGAATCACTGTGAAGATTGCTTTGAAGTCTCTCTCTGATGGTGGTCATCTTTGCGTTGTGTTACTGGCTTTGTGTTCATACTTAAATACTAAGAGAAAGTACGTATGTGTCCTCGTTAGGATGGGGATTTGTGTTGGTGTGTGGAGATGTGACCTGAGATTTATATTGTGAACTGGTAATTATGCCACTTTGGCTTTCAGATCATCGTACATGTGAGGAACATAACAGTAATTAATGAGTTGTGTGACGAGTAATTAAATAACGTACTGCATTACTGTTAAAATAAAGTAGCAGCTAATGAATTCAGCTTTTGTTGAGTAATACAAGTTATCTGATTTGTCTTTTAGAAATGTCACACTCTTTCTCTGTTACATATACAAAAACTATAACTATGTGGACAAATACTGAACTTTTATTTGCTTGCAGAACTTTACTGTGATTTCCTGTGCAACAGCCAATTTTCTTTAAAAACTGAGAATTTGATTTCTGCAGCTTTTGCAGTTAAGAAAACACTAAAGTGTCAGTAAATAGAACCAGGATGAGGTGGAGGTTTAATAAATCTGCTCTCATTCCTGTAATATACCTGTACAGTTAGACATTTCAACACATTCTCCACCAATACACCAGATGGTCCCCTCTGACAGTGACAGCAAAACCTCAAGGCAGGCCTCCTTCGCACATCATGATGACGGCTTGTGTACCCATTCCCGGTTAGCACGGACCACATCAAAGCTCTCACTCCCCCTCCCTTTTTTTAAAAAAATACTATGTACCTTCAGGGCAGACACGAAGACAGACACCGTAACAACAACATTTTACATGAAGGGGGGTCTACTGAAGAAATAGTCACTCACTTCTTTTCGTGATTAAACTCCTATTGTCCTGAGACTGCGTAAGACGAGCAATCCTTCCACCCAACGTGTACCGTCACATGAGATGAGCGAGCCGTCTAAAGCGGACTTAATCGCTGATTAAACAGTGGCGGAAGGAAGTCTGCGGGCCAGCGCGGGAGAAAAGGAAGCCGTGGCTTGCGATGCCAGCTGCACCTCCAGGCCTGGCTGGCTGGCTGCGCAGCTTCTCTGTCACCCTTGTTAATCTGTCTGGATCTCCCCCAAGCACAAACTCAAACATGAGCTCTGAAGAACAAACTAGCAGTGCACTATATTGATCAGTCAGCAGCAAAGAGATCCAGAGACGAACCATTGTCGATTGTTTTCCTATGAGGCAGGCCGCAGAAAACACGGCTTTTAAAAGACTTAACCTTTTTAAAGAAGATAAATCACTGAGGCTTGGACCCCGGAGCAACAGTGACCAAAGTGTCCATTTCACATCAGTACAAAAGTGATAACTGCGTGCGTGATTTGCAGTGAAACTAAATATCATACTCAGGCACTTGTGTGCAGCCCCCCCCTTTGAAGGGAGCATGGCTGCTTAGGTATCCTTTCCTTGATTGATGGGAAGAGAAACAGTTGTTGGGAGAGATGAAGGCACGCCCACACTTATGTCCTAAAAAACTGGCAAAGCTGAGAAGTCCTGGATTATAAAAATAACCTAAAAAAAACCACAGACACAGACACACACAGACACACACACACACACACACACACACACAGGTAGGCAGAACTGAGAAAAACTGACTGACAGCCAGAAAAGCTTGGCTGTGAGACGCACACACCACCCAAATGTCTTGAAAACCAGCAAGCGCTGCACAGTCATGTCACCTCCACCTTTTTTCACCTTCCCACACATTTACCGCTGGCAGGTGGCAGGGAAAAAAAACGAAGGAAAAAATCCCCAGCCTTTGATACTCCGTTAACACACTCGGGCAAAATGGCAGGGCGTTAGGGGGAGATTACAACACCTAATGGAGGCATTAAAGGGGGCCTGTCGAGGTGCACGCTGACAAGTCGCTGCAGCAGGTGTGGGGCTGAATGAAACCTAAACCTCTGGTATGCCATTTGAACATGCAGCGCACCACAAGGCACGGCTCAAAGGCAGCTCGCAGAGTTCGGCTTCACAGGCTGTATGTCCTGACCACAGGACAACATAACTCAATCCGAGCCAATAAGAACGGGATTAGCAACATCTGTCCGACGTGAAGAAAGAGATGGGAGTTATGGGGTGAAGGGGGAGGTGAGGGGTTTTTGGCTGGTGTGAGGAAAGGAGGATACTGGCTGTCAGATCATCAAAAACTTGGGAAATCCCCTGGCTCAAGCTTCAAAGCTTTGCAGTGGGTTTAGATGTGGCTGATGATAAGGTGCTCTATAGAGCTTTGGTATTTCAAATATAGACCGCTTAGCACAGGTCAAACATTAAGGATCCTTTCCAGCTACCAGGCAGAGACGCTGAGCTCTGTTAGCTCACTGGAGGCAGCAGTGGTCTAGAGGTTAGATTAGGGGGTTTGCGATAAAGAAAAGACACTAGTCTAATTTCCCGAATCGCCTGAGAAAGCTTACACTGGGAGGGTGAAATCCACTCTTCTATAACACCTGCTGCTGAGGCAACTGAAAACCCATCACTCATCCAGTGGACCACAGTATTATCTAACGCCTATCAAGTTAAGTAGATGTCATTACTATTCAGGTGTATTTAGAGAATAATAGTGGTAGAGAGCTGCTGAATGCAACTCTTTTTCGCTGCCTTGGGGGTGAAACGGTAATTTGCCGGTCACCATTATATTTTGGAAATATTCGACAATGGCTTGTTACTGCATTACAAATGCTATTCAAACTTTATTTTAAGACTCTGACATCTGGGCCTGTAGAGAAGCTGTCAGAGCTGGTTGGGTTGATTATGTTGTGAAAGGGTTACAGGCTTCACACCGACAGTTCGTTTACTCTGTTACGAATTCATTGACGAGTTTGTAAACTTAAAGCTTTTACCTGTGATTCTGCTTAATGTTTACGCAGAGACAATGTTCAGCCCGCTTACTGGTCGGGACGGGAGCAACAAAAGTAAACACAGGAAGAAGGTGCTGTGTTCTGGACTATTGGACAACATGAAGAATTTACATTTACAGCTAGTTGCTAGCCCATAGAGATCTTTAGCTTGCCTCATCCCAGAACAAGAAGCTGTTTTTAGCTCAAACTTACAATGTACACCTGGTAGTTGTTTCGGATCGAGGTCGGAGCACGTTCGCACCATAAACGAACCGCTCTGGAGACCCTCTAAAGGGTCTCAGCGCGGCTGTTTTGGTTAGCACCCGAGTGTGATTACTCTCTTCACCTCTACGCAAATGAACTGCACCGAAGGGGAAAACAAACCAGAGTTCGATTTAAGCAGACTAAACACCACAGACGTGAAAACACCTGTCACATGGAATAGCAAAAGGTTCCCGGTGGCACTTGCTGGGATCAAATTGTATATCCAACCAAAAAAAAGTCTCATATCTGAACACTGAGCTATTCAGAACACCCACAGGGTGCATGCACAGAAAGTCATCACTGGTTTGGTTGAGCTGCTGCTGGGATGAGAGTATCATTAACCTCCTTTTGATCGAAACAAAAACAAAAGCACTCTGATAAAACAGGCTGGTTGCTTGTAAAGTTAGTGCATGGATACTGTATGTCCGTGTAAAAAAAACAAAAGCATACATGAAGTGTAATGGCTTCAGGTAGACTGTAGCAGAGTTTGCAGTAAAACAAAATGTTGATTTATGAAGTAACTTGCTGTAATTCATCAGTTCCACTTGCAGCCATGCTCAATTAGCTGTACATTAAATAGCCATATATATTTTATTTAGACCATGTAGCTCAAAAGAGCAAAGCCCATTTACTATTCTCTTAAAGCAGGATGCTTAATGACTTTAAAATGAGCCCTTAAAATGAGCAGCTTTCAGGAGCCCAGGAGGACACGGGTGGATGTGAATGGCATCTTTCAGAACAGCCAATATTTTCTGTGGATAGAAACTGTGAGAAACAGATATTTATTCCCTCCTTTACCATCTGTTTGCTACCAAAGGCCACAACAAGGCTTTCTTTTCACCGTCCTGTGGAAACGCAACAAAAAAAGTGGACAGAGTCACCATTGCCTGTTCCACACTGAGCAGTTGGAGTAGCGATCTAAAACTCCATTTAAGCGCCTGTTTACCTAAGAGATGAGCCTCAAAACACAGTCATTCAACCGCTCACCCCTTTATCTGGTCATGAATATTCCCATAATCCTCTGGCCTCTATCCCAGAGGCCCCTTCTTTAAGATGCTTGGTGGTGTGTGGGTTACCAAGGGTGGAGGGACTGGCAGACTAAGAGAAAGACAGGGGAGCCTTTTCCGTAAATCCTCTTTTTCAAGGCCTTCCCTCGGCTGATCTCCACATGAAATGATATCTCATTCACTCTCACTCTGTAGAAACCCCTAAGCCTGCCATGGCTGAACTGCTGGCAGAAGGACTGATCCCGAAAGCCTTTAATTGACCTGTAATTAGACTGTGTGGCCCTGCTGGACAAGTAGCCACCACAGAGGAGAGAGAAAAAGACATGGGGGAACTGCAACTTACTGTGAAGAAGGAGGGGAAAAAAGTAATCCCCTTCCTATGGGATGTGGTCACTCTTCTTCATTCAATGTGAAAGGGAGGGAGCAGTGAAGAAAAGATGGCTGTCATGAAAAAAGTGGCGACAGAAAGATTTCGCTGGATGAGTTTGGCGCCAAGGTTCAGGCTTCTTTCACATGCCGCTCTGACAGGAGAGCAACAGTTTGCAGAACGGCCACTGGAGAGAGTGGCATGGGGGCTTGGTTCCTGTCCCGGCCTGTCATCATTCACGAAGAAACTTTTTATAGCTCATGACTGCCAAGGTCATAGTGTAGGTGGGGACAGTGAATATTTAACTCTCTGGCCTTTCCTTCTCCGAAAGCTGATCTCTTAATGTAACAAACAGAAAAGCCATTTTCCTCAGCATGCTGTTGCTTGATTTGTCACTAAATCTGGATAGTCACGCTATAACAGAAACTGGTCCATGGGAGACCCAGGGAGTGCCGGTATGTCAACAGCCCTAACGCCATGTCAGTGACAGAGCAATGAATCAGCCCTCGCACTCGAGTCTCTTATCTAGAAAACAGATGCCTGTGAGAACGCAGTTTAACCTAGGGAAAGACACAGAGTGGTCTGAACAGGTCAAAAACATGGGGTCAGCCAAAGGGCAGTCTAAACAAAAACAGCAAAATGCAGGGATAAAGCTTTGAAAAGAGCCAGGTGATGACTGCTCGTCAGACTTTTAGTGCAAAAGATTGTAAAATTGGGGACAAATATGGAATAAATTTGGATTTTCGATGGCTTTAACTCTACGGTAGATAACAGACATATTAAAAATATATCAGGAAACAGTCACCATACCTATTCTATAAAATAAGTCTGAGACAGTAAATCTGCTCATGACTCATGGTGTAAATCACAGCTAGTCAGGAGTAGACGTTTTCCGAGACTCACCTCGTGCACTCAAATGGAGGCCAGTTGTGAGGCTAAGTGGCAATCAATCACGAGGATCCACATGGGCCCGGGGATGTGAAGCAGAGTCTGGCTAAACTGATATCTTGTCATGATTCCTCAAAGAAACTCCCCTGCGCTGAATCAGCCACAGGTGTGCGGCTAAGGTTAACTGCCAATGAACTCTGCATTAAGCACATGCAAGTAAGACGGGGCCAGCGTTCCTCATCCCTTTTCCGCCCTCAGGTAAATACATGCTTCCAGCTGCTCTGGACTCCACACACCTTATATCGATAGAACACCGGAAAGACAGAAAACGCCTAAAATTCCTTTGAGCCACAATAAGTTTAAAAAAAAAACAAAAAAAACTTGGTGACTTACTGAACTGCAGGTGTTTTACTTGCAAAGATGGAGAAAGTAGCACCGTTTCTTCTTTTTGTTTAAGAGTATTCTTGTAAAATACGCCGCTCGAGAATCCCTTTTATTTATAAAAAAAACACTTTTATGCCAGCCAGCCAGCATAATAGATTTTTTGGAAACCTAATGATTTCATATTTGCGCCTGTTTAGTTGGACCATTTCCTTGCAAGCTCTCCAATCAATTCTACATTACTTTTATAATAGTATAATGGAAACAAAATGCATCATATTGGCAACAAATCTCTCGCATCTGCACCACATTTTTATTTTGCAATACTGTTACACAGAATCCACAACAATAAAAATCCATTATAAAAAACAAAAAACTACACCATGCGCTGTTTTAAACTGCCTACAAGAGAGAGCGTATGGTTTTCCTATTACCTCATTTTAAACAGCACCTGATGTCAGAGCTTGGTGTGTGCATGTGTGTGAGTGACACAGCGATCAGTGGGAATGGCTCCCCGGTGGCCAAACTGTGCTGGGAACATGTGAACAGAAGCCTTGCTTTTCCCTCCCATCACCACACATCTTTCTCTTTCCTATTTTCCCACACTTAACTCTCTCTTTCCCTGAGGGGAATGAGAGATGGCTTCACAATCTCCTTCATTTTTTCCCCTTTTTTTTGTTTGCATCACCACTTCCATCATCACCTCTTGCCTGGTTGTCATCTAAAGCACGCAGCTTTTTTCCCCCTGCTTCTGTAGTCCATTTGATTTATTCACAGATCTTCTATCTAGGGAGGATATTTCCAAGCAGACAAACGGGTGTTACGTCGCTGTCGTCTGAATAATGCAGTCCAAAGATTATCAACAAACTGAATAACACTGGAGCTGTTTTAATGAATGAAACTCAATTTTTTAATCTTGTACAGCGTTTCTTCCTCTTTTTCTAAATTAAACTGTGATGCAAAGGTAATTAAGTCCTCTGTCTAACCCTGTTTAAACAAATGCTCATGACTAATGATCAACAATAACAACAGCTTGTCAATCATATGATGGGCATGCCTGTGTGTGCACAAGTGTGTGTGTGTAAAACAAAGATTCCTGGTGCTTGACATGGGAGGATGGATAGATGGATGGATGGATGCGCCAGAGTGCAGGAAGGAAGCGAGAAGTCAGCGAGGAATAAAGGGGAAGAGACAGATGATGGGAAAGTGGAAAGAGAAACAGGTCATGACTTTGGTAAATGGTGGCAGCTGGCTGGTGGGAGAGCTTTGATAACAAGAAAAGAAAGAGCACGATGAAAGAGAAACCAGTAATACACAGCAGTTGATGGTATATAGCTGGAAGTAACAGAAAGGAGACTTGAAGAAGTAAGCCGAGCAAAGGTAACGAGGGAGTAACTGAAGAAGAGTGAGTATAACCGAAACAATCCACTTTATTGTGGTAGAAAGTTCATGCTGGACAGTTTCAAAAATTACCTTGAAAAACAAGACAGAGGCGTTGAAAATCAGCTGGCATTTATGTAAAGACAGCTAGTCTTATTAACCACTCAAAATGCAATTGTGAACCACTATTGACACACACACACACACACACACACACACACACACACACACACACACACACACACACACCTGGAGCTATTTGGAGTTCAGGAGGAGGAGAGGGGGAGCTGGGAATCAAACCAACAATCTTTTGATTGCTAGGCATCCTGAACAACGGCTGCTCTCCGTATGACAGCAGCAGCGATCAGCAAATATTACGGGGAAATAAAACTCCCTCTAGTAAAGCAGATATTATGAAAAAACATCTTAGTCTCTCTTCACTTGTACTTTACTTATCAGATAGTGAACAAAGAGAGCTGTCAAAATGTGGAAAAACCAAAAAGGATTTACAGATATCTGATTGTGCCTCACAACAGAAAAGCAGTAAGTCCCACAACATTTACCAAACAACATGAAATGAAATACACAAAGTACTGCTTCATATTTGCCAGTGTTATGACAACTTCTAGATCTACTGTTTGTGTACTTGACGCTCCCAAGGAGAAAATGGATCATCTGGCAGTGACTCTGCAGTCTGAGTCTCCAAAAGTTGAATCTGTTCATCTGGACGTAGCGTTTTGTGGGAGAAACGTTTTCGTCACTCATCCAAGTGACTTCTTCAGTCAGAAGAAGAGACTGAAGAAGTCACTTGGATGAGTGACGAAAACGTTTCTCCCACAAAACGCTACGTCCAGATGAACAGATTCAACTTTTGGAGATTTACTTTCCTGGATGATTGAGAATGCATCAAGACGTTCTGCAGTCTGAGGTTTCCTTCTTTGTGGGGGAAAAAAACAAAACAAAACAAAAATAAAACCTACTTGTAACACTAATAAGACTCCCGGTTTACAAAACCACACTTCTGACTAGTGTAGATGTATTCAGAGGCAATTAGGGTTAAGGCAGGATACCACAAACAGATACACAAGTCTGACTGGTGATCAGATATATACAAAACACAAACGTAGTACACAAAGTGGGTGGGAGGTGTCAAGAACCTTTATACTATGTAGTTGCCAGTGGACCAAAAAAAGTAGCTTGGTTAATAAGTGAAGACTAACATTTAAGAAAAAATAGGAGTGCAGAGAAGTCTGTCTGCAAAATCACTGGTCACTGTAGAGCATGGGTGTCAAACATAAAGTCCTGGTACCAAACTTTGTCTGACAAAGATGAATCCAGCCAATGGAAAGCTTCAGAAAAAGGTGAAAGAGGGCATACATTTTGGACTTTTCACGAGTTTTACAGCTTTTCCTACTGATGGCCTCCCCCAAGGCCATTCATACTAGACCAAAGTATTTAAGTAATAGAGTGAAGTAATTTATTTTTTATATATTAAGATATCTCGGGAATTAAATGTATCGTTTAACTTATTCACACTGTCAGAAGAGGCAGTCAGATCTGGGTTGTGGAGGCAGCAGTTTAAGATCAAACATTCCTCATCCCAGCCAGCTGAGGGACATAATCTCTTCAGCCTTTCCTGGGAATGCCCGAGGGGAGAGTCCCAGTTGGGCATGTTCAAACCCCTCACCCCACACATTCTGACAGTTCCTAGACAGACGTCTGAACCACTGCAGCAGGGTCCTTCTGATTTGCTGGAGTAACAGCTCTGAGTTCCTCTCTCTGAGCCCAGGCACCGTATCGAGAAAGCTCATTTCTGCTGCTTGTATCTGTAATATTGTCTTGGTTGGCCATAGGTGAAGGTAGGAATGTAGAAAAAAAACAATATAGTGGCAGCTCAACAACAGATCAGTACAGAGGCCACATCACTGCAAACACTACACAGAACTGCCTGTAAATCTCATGTTCCACTGTACCCTTGCTTCTGAACAAGACCCTGAAACAGTTGAATTTGTCCACTTGGGGCAGCAACTCATATTTAAACCTGAAGTGGGCACTCACCCTTTTTCAGTTGAGAGCCATGGTACACGCTGCAAGAGTGTGAGCTTGTGGTTGCCATTCAATGAAGCCACCAGGGCCACATCCTCCGCAAAAAATACAACCCGAGATCCTGAAATCATGAAATCTGGAAGGTGCTGGGTTTCATGAATATAGTCAGTGACAAAGGGCGGCCCTAGAGGATTCAAACACCCGCTGGGAAAGAGTGTGGAAATGCTGTGTTCCGAATACAATTGTACAGAGATGAAAAATTATTCATGGAAATTTCATAACTGGTGAGTGTTTTGGCCAATTCCTTGCTGGCTGTGATTTGACAACTTGCAGTATCAATAGCATAAAAAGTATGAAACTGTGGTAGAATCTGCTGAAATGGGAAAATGTCGTTCAGCTGTGGAGATCGTGGCAGCTGTGTTTATTGTAAATGTTCTCATTCTGAATAAGAAGACACCTCTGACCGTGTGCCATTGTAGTTTGACATAAAAACATAGTTGAGGAAAAAGCTAGTTAAGCATCTTTAATGATTGTTTGTGTGCAGATCTGGAAATATGTCTAATTCTAAACAAGCTTCAATAGCAGCAGCATTAATTCCTAATGAATTATGACCTTAAAGTCATAAAGAAAAGCAACAGAAGCACCGCAAAGCTTTGTACAAGCAACAGCAGCAACAGCATGCCACCACCCTCTGCTCCCCTCTCTTCTGAATGAGGGAACATGTGCACACAACACCTTAAGATGATACGTCATCCCTTACAGCAGGGGAGAACAGAGGAGCACTTCTCAATGAGCCTTCCCTAATCACTCTGGAGGAAGCTGCTCAAAAGAGGACGAGGGGGAGGAGATGAAAGGAAACGAAGTGAGCGTGAGGCTGAGAGGGCATTCCGCTGAGCAAGCCCAGACAACCAGAGCCTCATTGTGTTCGGCTTCCACACGAGAAAAAGGAGAAAGTGACTGCATGTGCAAACACGCAAACACTTCACACATTAGCACTGTTTTCAGAGCACCTTCTGTTGACACCTTTCATTCCACGACCCTCAGCTAACCCTCGCGTCACAAAAGCTCAAATCCATAATTTTCCACACGCTCTTGCATTTATCAGAGCCAATGAGCCTGCCGCTGAGGAGATGAACTTAATGTAAAAGGTTATTCGGTCCCAGGTGTTCATCTGAATCGACCCCTCCCAAAATGTGTCAGCAACCAAAGTGTGAGACTGATTGATTTTGTTGTCCAAGCAGCGTGAAATGCCTAACTTCCCGTGTAGTGACAATCATGAGCTATCAACATGGATTCAAACTTTAAAAAAAGGAAAGAAAGACTAAATGTGTTTTATCATTTCTCCTCAAAACAGTCAAACACATTTGTGGTGACCACTGTAATCAATTATTCAGAAGTTTTACGTTTAAAGCAGAGATGTTCAGTCTTGTACAAAGGAATAACAGACAATAAGTTCACAAAAAAGATATCAAAGAGTGATCAAATACATTTCGAAAAATCAAAAAAAAAACACCAAAAAATCCCAAATAACACAACCCGGAGTAGTCATGCATCGCTAGCAAAGCTGAGCAATACATTTTTTTGTGCTTAAAAACGCCACTGCAGCATGTTCATAGATAGAGTCTAGTCAGTGTTCTGTTAATGGCTTATTTAATGAGTCACAAATACACAACAGTGGCAGTACAGACTTACTGCAGTTTCATTACTGTTTACATTCAAGTTCTGCCATGATGGCTAACACTGGATTGGTGGGTCTACTGTGACTTTTTGAGTTGGAAATCTGAGTTGAGGGGGGCGTTGCAGATGAAAATTCCACCTGGGAAATTGGAAATTCAACCTTAATGACCAAATCTGAAATGTATTATTACAAACAACCATGACCAGGTTTTAAACTCGCCAACTAACCTATTAAAAATAAATAAATAGGGATGTAATACTGCATGTTGAAAAAACCCATCCATTTGTGGAAAAATATGAGTTTTTAATCTTGGGATTGAAAATATTTTGGGGAAAGTAGAAAGGAGGTGCAAATGTGCATTTCTATTTATATATTCAGGGACCAGTGCACTGTGTGCACGTTCTTCAACAATCTGACAAGGTAGATAAAAAGCCACCAATGTGGGAGTGACTGCTGGAATCTGTTCCTTCCTGTTCAAAAACAGCCAAACTGTGGCTCTAGGAAGAAATATAATTTCGATTTGTGGACACTGCAAGCAAAGCAAAAGACTGAATCCTCCCTTAGTTATGCTGCAATAGACGTAGGCTGCCGAGGGATTCCCATGATGCATTGAGTTTTTCCTTTCCAGTCATCTTTCTCACTCACTATGTGTTAACAGACCTCTCTGCATTGAATCATACCTGTTATTAATCTCTGTCTCTCTTCCACTGCATGTCTTTATCCTGTCTTCCTTCTCCCACCCCAACCGGTTGCAGCAGATGGCCCCGCCCCTCCCTGAGCCTGGTTCTGCCGGAGGTTTCTTCCTGTTAAAAGGGAGTTTTTCCTTCCCACTGTCGCCAAAGTGCTTGCTCATAGAGGGTCATATGATTGTTGGGTTTTTCTCTGTATCTATTATTGTACGATCTACTGTGCAATATAAAGCGCCTTGCGGCAACTGTTGTTGTGATTTGGCGCTATATAAATAAAATTGAATTGAATTGAACTGCAGATGTGTGGTGAAATAACGAGTCTGCATTTATACTAATAATAGTATCAGATAAATTTTTTTACAAAAGTATAATAACGCATGAATACACATGAAGACACTAAACTTGATGTTAACATAAACATTAAACACCAACACCTTGAACAGATCTGTGTGTTACAACTGACAAATATCTCACAAAACAAAGTGCTGACATAGAAAAATGTTGCAGTGATTATTTATGTTCATGAGTGTTATGAGCCCTAAAAACTCACGACATTAAATACGACATTCATGGCTTGATAAAATAAAAGCAATCCTCCAAACAATGTGGTACAGTGCGCTCTCTATAATCAGCCACCACAGTAGCTCTAACAAGCACAGACACATGCAAACACACTCAAACACATACACACTGCACTACGTTTCTATGAGGGTCAATGAAGCAGCCAAGCGACAGCCCAGTGGTCTCCTAAGAGGGCTCTGCTTGCACATTAGGCCTGGGCTTTGCTCCAGAGACGGCACTGTGCCATACAGCTGGTCTGGCACACGCTGACAAACACACACACACCCGCTTTGCAGCGTACTATTAATTAACAGAGTTTTCACGCTCTCCCTCACGCACACACCTGACCTGTATTTGTAACCTGAGTGATCTTAGGTCTGCCTGCGAGTAGGGGCAAATACGAGCTTAACAGCAGTCCACCCCTGGAAGCGCATTTCTGCTTTTGTTAAGTGTGTTTATCTTTTCTAATGTCTCCCATCTCTCTCACTTTCTCTCCTCTCTAACCGGAGAGGCTATAAAGGTGAAGGTGGGCCCTCCTGTGAGATTTGCCCATTGTTTTTTCTTTCCCTCTGCCAAGGGAGAAAAGTGATAGACAGGATCAGGTGGATAGATTTTAACAGAGGCAGTGAAATAGGGTCAGAATGACCCAGGGAGTTGGAGGCAGGTTAAAAAAAAAATAGCTGGATCAAGTAGCCTATGGTATCAGCTGGCTGACCTGTGGGGTCAGGCCATAGTTTGGGCCTGAGGCAATCTGACCTGTTGTTTCTAAAAGGTCTGGAGAATGAAGGAGAAACGATATTGCAAAGAAAAGATGATTTCATCATTGATGGAACTACATTGAATAAGGCTGTTTCACACAGATGCAGACAAAAAAACAAACAAAAAATCTTCTCCTGTAGAGAACTGCATGTTTCGGAAGGAGGCATGTGTGATTCCTATCATGTGTTCTAGTAACAGCCTGATGTTGCTAAAGACAGATTTAGTGTCTCCTAACAGCGGAAATGTCCTTAAAAGTACAAAGTAATCACTACCTGATACTTCTAATTAAGAATTCTTAAGTTGGGTTTTATTAATTATGCTTTGCCATGTCCAGTTACTATATTTGCACAAGTGAAAAGCTTCTGCAAAGTAAAACATTTATGATGAGCCTTTCAGTTAAAAAAGGAACCAAAAAAAAAAAAAAAAATCTTTACCCAGAGGAAATTGAGGCATGTCACCAACTCAGCCCATAAGCCAAGTGGTTCAGTCTAGACTCAAGGACCCACATAGCCTAGACCTAAGAGTGTGGGTGTGTTATACCGAATGCCCTGCGCAAAGTGTCCGACAGCTAATGACCCAGATCCTCGACTCACCCACTAACTCAACCTGACAGACTGACAAAGCTCAAACTCTGGAACATACATTTTCTTAGCAGGAGGAAAAGAAAAATTTGACATCACTGTAAAATTAGGGCTGCAAAAGGGCAGCGTGCTGTGAGGTACATTTCCAGCAGACTGCAACGTTAGACTGGAATGTTAGTTATGAGTTACAACAAAATAAGTTGTGTTAGATTTCAGTCGACAGTAGAGATAGGAGTGAAGGGAGTGAGACATGAGGAGTAAAATGTAATAAAGAAAACTGCATTTCATGGTCAGTGGTTCATGGTGACTCACAGAGCATTTTATTCTGTTTAAATTTACATTCATTATACCTTCAAATTACAATAAACAGATTTTTTTTCCTGATGTCAAAATTCCCATCTGACCCTCCAAATGATGGCTGCTTGTATTGATGCAGATTTAAAGAGTGAAGCAAACGCTTCACTACAAATAACAGATTTCATAAAGAAACAAACAAAAAAAAAATGTGTGCATGCACAGGTGTGGTCCTACACTACATGGCTTCTTAAGAAATTCCAGACACACTCCTACATCTATCAGTGAGGACAGTCTTTCCAGATGGAAAGTGGGAATGTCGTGTTTGGAAAAGTTTATGGATCCACTTGCCTTATAGAATTTGCAAGGCCAGGCAGGTCTAGACATGGCTGACGGTGTGTGGAATGGAGAGGGGGCTCTGTGGCAGAAAAACCCTCAGCAAAAACCTTCGTGTGTGTTTCTGTCTTCTCTGAGTGCCTCTTAATGTAGCATGACTATGTCTGGATGCAGTGAAGTGTTTGCCTACTTAAATACTGTACATGTGGTCTGTTGTTGTTTACATGGAAGGTAATAAAAGCACAAATGTGTTTTTGACAATCAGAGCTTGCATGCAACATATGAAAGTCAAGAAAATCTAAAAGAAGTTGACAGGAGAATGATTCCTGTAAAAACTGACTTAAGGTTATTAATTTTCAAGTTAAATGCCTTCTTTAGTAAATTCACTTAACATTTATCACTCTAATGTGTGTATTTGAGGCATGTATTGTTCTTTAAACTCTGAGATCATGCAGGCATTTGCAGTGTTTTAACACTGTGCTTTGACTTGGCTTAAATGTGAGAAAATTGCAACTTAAAGGCAAGTGTGTGTAAATTGTTGTGTACTTCTGTGGTGACAGGAACAGTCATTATGCATGTGCATGCTCGTGTGTGTCACACAGATACTTCTGAAACGGCAGCAAGCCATGTGTGCCACTTTGCAAACACAAACTTTGCTTAGCAAGCAGAGCTTCTCTGAATAAGACCAACGCTGGAGAAGACTCATTGCACTAGCTTTTAATTAGGAGCCTTCAAAAGGCTGACAGGTAAAAATTAGCAGATATATCGGTCCACCCCCAAGAAAAGTTTCCCAAAACTTACTTACAGAGCAGATACAGCACATGTGCACTGTGTCGCTGTAGTCTGTCTTATTTTTTAACTAACATCAGTACGAATTACTTTTGAGAATGAGTCATTTTATTTGCAAAAACATATTTGTGCTTACGCAAGAGCAGTTTCCTCAAAATCATAGAAGGAAAGGAGGAGATGGGTCAATCATTAATAATCAGTTCTTGCTAGAGTCCAAGTGAACACTTGTGCCAAATTTAAAGGAACTCCCAGAAGGCGTTGAAGAGATTATGTGCACAAGATTAAAAATCTCTTCTGGGGTTGTGTCAGGAAGGGCGTCCCACGTAAAACACAGCCAAATTAAACGGGCAGAGCTAGGCACTGTGGTTACCCCTTATCAGATTGCTGAAAACAGCTGCTTCTTTTTTTAATAAAAAGTATAAATTTAAATACACTTCTATTATTTAGCTAATTTCTTAATTTCTTTGTTTATTTAAGCTTAATGTGAGAGCATCTATTGTGCGTGTTGTCATTTATATTAACCCTACTGTTACTTGATGACGACTTGGTACTTAACATTAAGGGTAATAAAAACTTCCCAAACACATGTTAATGCTTCAGGATCTGCTATGGATGGCAAAAGATATAGATGAATTAACCTCAGAGACTTCTCCAACTCTTTTTAGTTTTAAAATGAGAAGCAGTTTTATTAAACTGAACTATTGCCTGAGCTCCTCTCCATCTCTACTCCTCAAAGACTCAGCATCTCTTTTTATATCCAATCATGTATTTGAACCTATTACTAATTCATTAAATTAGTTCTGAAATGTTCCACGAGATGCGTTTTTAAAAAACACAAAACTTTTCTGGTCTTTTCTGTTATTCTGTTTCCCCCGTTTCAACTTTTCATTGCTGTAGAAAATAAGCTTACATATAAATAAATATTCCTTTAAATAATGTTTTTCTGCTTGAACAATTCATTTGTATGTCTTTGTACATTTTTCAAATAGAAACAGCTTTAAATGCTTTACAAATATTTTCTGTCTGCTTTTACCTACTTCTTAGAGAGCACCCTATTTTCTAGGAAACTGAACACACAGGCCTTTTTAGCCAGCCTGTACTGTCAGCTTAACTTAAATGCAATAATACAGCCATATTGGACTAATCAATATAAATTCCTGAAGCACCACTGCCACCTACTGATGACTCTAGGATTTTATAGAATGGATCCACGTGCTTAATATAACGTAGTTGACCTGAGTGGTCAAAGTAAGATATGCATACAGTCCAGTGCAAAGGTTTTAGGCAGGTGTGAAAAAAAAAAATGCTGTTAAAAAAAAAAAAGAAAAAAAAAAAAAGAACGTTGTCAGAAATATATATACAGGGCTCTAGACTAACTTTTTACCATGGGCGCACCGGTGCGCCTAACTTTAAAAATTTAGGCGTACCGGCACAAAAGTTAGGCGCACTCAAATTTTTCAACTGCATTGCTTAACACCGCAGTTTTACATGTGCACTTTCTTTGGGGGGGAAGTCCATACAGACAATATTCATTTCTAAATTATTAACTAACAAACTTGTGCTTAAAGTGCTTTGTCAATATTGTAGAAAATGTTAAACTTAATCATCATCTCGGCTCCTCTGACGACCTGTTTGCTGCTGCCTGCTGCTGAAAGGCAGTGGGGAGAGGGGACACTTGGGCAGTGCATTTATTGCAGCATATAATGTGTTTTCTGGATACACTGTGCTTTTTCAGCATTCAAAGATTGACGGCTTTGTGTCAGAGCACTGGCTATGAATTTCAGACGGATCAGGCCTTAACTTAACAAAAAAAGTTATCAATAGTTTTTGTTCATCTTTTCTTATTACCCACAGCTACATCCACTTCTGCCAGGCCTAGGCTGATCACTAGGGCTGGGTATCATCACTGATTTCTATAATCCATTCGATTCCGGTTCTCAAAGACCTGATTCGATTCAATTTAGCCTCAGACAGTCAGAAATATTATAATTCTGATCATTTATCAGCACTGATACATGTGAGACTTCATCAGAATTGTGAACATCACAGCAGATGCCTTTGTGTGAAAGTAACTGAGAATAAAACACAGAAAAACATGAAGGAGATTTTCCTGGCCTGGCTTTTTACAGCAGATGACCTTAAAAATATTCTGCAATATTCTGTAATTTTGCACAATTTTAAAAAGTTTACATTTCTTCAGTATTGAACAGCAGAAACTAGACTTTCTTGTCCGAGGTCATTTAAGTGAAAAAAAGAAAAAGACAGCGGCCGACAGCGCTGTAAACAACGGTAGACTGGTGGGTAATAAGCGAATGGATAATGCAGAAAACAGAGATTTGAGACGGGAAACTGTTCTTGAAGTACAGAGAGAGAGAGAGAGCTGTGCATGAAGTGTGATTTTTATCGTGATGGAAGCAAAACAGCAAAAGTCAGAGGGAATTCATGACAACATTGATCAAATGTGAAGCGTAGTTTGCTGCTTCTTTGGCTGCTGGCTCAGCGAATTTTGGTTGGAGAGAGACAAAACCTGCAGCTCAGAATCAGCGCAAAAAAGACGGAAACACAGCGCGGACGGTGGGCTCGGTGAGCTCCGACAGCGTGTCCGTCTACGGGCCGTCGGGTGAGAAAGCCGAGAAAGACAAAGCTGATTCTGATGCGTCGGGTCCGCTCTGTGTTTACGTCTTTGTGTGGAATCTGTTAATGAATTGATATCGCCTTATTCAAGCTACTCACCTCTCTCTTCTACCTGCACTTCCAACTGGACCACGGCCAATCAGAGAGGTCCCGCCCCTGACCATCTCTGATTGGTTTAGTCCACGATAGGGCATAATGTGTGTCTGTTGTTGACCACACGGAGAGTTGCAGAGATTTTATTTTTTGGTTACCCGAAAATATTTGGTAGCACCGGTGCGACCAAATATTTTTTTTTAGTCGCACCACTGAAAAATTTGGTCGCATTTGCGACCAAATTGGTCGCACTCTAGAGCCCTGATATATATTGTTTTTTTGGTCCCAAATGTATTCTGCAGCAGGGCAACGACCCCAAACATGCAGCCAAAGTCATTAACAACTTTCTTCAGCGTAAAGAAGAACAAGAAGTACTGGAAGTGATGGTATGGCCCCCACAGAGCCCTGATCTCAACATCATCAAGTGTCTCTGGGATTACATGAAGACAGAAGGATGTGAGTAAGCCTACATCCACAGAAGATCTGTGGTTAGTTCTCCAAGATGTTTGGAACAACCTACCAGCCGAGTTCCTTCAAAAACTGTGTGCAAGTGTATCAAGAAGAATTGATGCTGTCTTGAAGGCAAAGGGTCGCTACACCAAATATTGATTTAATTTTGTTCATTCACTGCATTTTGTTGATTGATGAAAATAAATGATTAACACTTCCACTTTTGAACGCATTCTTTGTTTACAGCATTTTTTTTCTTACCTGGCTAAAACGTTTGCACATTACTGTATATAATATCTGATAGTGTAGTAGGTAGGTTAGCATGCAAACTACTGTGATGTTGACTTAAGAACTGTGAAGTTTAAATAGGAACAATCAGACTCAGCAGGTGTTTTTTTATAGCCTTTTTGTATCTGCAGTGTATTTTCTGATCTACAAGTATTTGTGTGTCTTACTGAGATCCTCAGCCAGCTGGACTCGGCGGCCAGTTATGAGTTGGGTCTTCTTTTCCATGTCTTCTCCAAAGTCATCCAACACTTCCTTCACATTTTTCTCCAATCGGCGCACTGGCGAGCACGGACACAGAGACAGATACACAAGAAACAATAATAATCAATGCCTGGCCCAACAACAATGAACTGCACTTTTCTGTCGATCTTTTGTTTTGATGAATCAAGTTATGAAAAAACTTTATAATGATTAAAAAGACTCGGAGAAGGACTGTGACTCTCACATTTGTCTTCACTTTATAGATAATCTGGATAACTTCTGGAACCTTGCTAAATGATATAAAAATCACTAAGCCCAACAATGAAAGTGCAGAGGCTGCTTCAGTCGAACATTTCTGAACAACAGTAAAATGTGATCTCAGTATCAGCTTTGGGGATGGCGTGCAACTAGATTCACTGGACTGCATTTTTCACATGTTTGACACAAAGTACCACTGATGAAACAACTTACTCCAACAGGAGGGGGAAAAAAAAATCAAAAGGAGGAAGTAAAATTCCTGCCAATAACCTGCTGGTTTTACAGAAAGGAAAAAAAAACAAACAGAAATGACAACTAAAAGGCTGAAATCATTAAAAATAGAAGGTTTGATATTCTATACTTTTAACTTTACTCCATAAATAGCTACAACTGCTGTTATGGAAATAACATAGACCCCCCCCCCCCAGTCCACAGTGCTCACCTTCAGTGTTGGTGAGTTGCTGTCGTAGAGTGTTGGCTGTTATAACCAGCATCCTCTGTATCCTCCAAAACAGCACCACATCATTGCACTCCAACTGCAGAAACAAACAGGGATATCAAATTTGTATTCTGTTTTGGGTTTTTTTTAGGTTTTTATTTGGCCTGGGACAGACACAAATCAAGGGTGTGTACCCACTAGGTCTTCAGCCTTCAGTACACAGGGTGCCCCAGAGTAAAGTTAAATTTTTTTCCAAACTAACCCTGACCTCAGGTGAAACTGCATAAATAAATAAAAAAAATAAAAGACAACTCTTTCTACTTACCTCAGAGTCAACAAAGTGTCTCTGGTAGTAGTAGAAACCCCTCTTGCAGAGGTTGCAGTGTGACAGTGCCTTCTGTAAGAAGTGTCGCCGATAAAGCTGATGCCACGTATCCTTGATCTGAGCAGGTATGTAAATATTTCACCAGTTAACAGAGGCCAAACATAATTACCAGGTATTGCTGTTACAAAAAAAATGTTTGGAATAATCCGTTCCATCTCACCAGCATCGGGTCAACTTCTACACTCCGTGCCTCCAGGTTCTTCCGTACTGTGGTGACTTCATCATTAGCCAGGTAAGCCGTGTGCTCATCGTGCAGCTTCAGCAGGCGGTCCAGCTCATTTTTTGTTTCATTCCGAATATGCTGCAAGGTTTAGAAAAGCAAGTCTTCACTTCAAGGAGCATTTAAATGTAAAATATTACATATTTATATGTAAGCTCTACAGTGTGGATGGAATTAGACCATTGTGTAAGGTGATAGCCTTTATAGATCTTCCACTTCACAGTTTCAAAGCTCCTTATAAAAGCTACTGCACCATCACAACTATGACTTCTGAGGAAATCCTGCAATTCTGACCTGATCTGGCGTACGATTCTTCCAACTCAGCCACCTCTCCTTCCAGTCTGGGCCCACCATGTCTTTGATTACTGATTCAGCTGCAGAACGAGGGCAAAGAGCAAAACAGAACAAAATTTAAAATCATACGTCAGAAAAACAGCATGTCTCATTGTGGCAGCAAAAGCACCGCAAAAGCATGATCACCTAAAACCTGGTCAGGACAAGTGTGTGACTGATGTCTGGGACAAAAGTAAGAACTTGAAACTGTGTTGATGTGATTCCAACTAAAAACCAAAACTAAAAAGAACCATAAAAGTCTACAAATGTTTTTGTGTGGTTAAGACTGCGAGGAGAGTTTTAACATATGATACTATCATAGCCAACGTACTGTCTTTGAGGCGTGACTGCAAGGTTTCCTCCATGAACTGGATTGCTGCATCCCACTGGGGCTTGTCTGTGATGGAGCGGTCTTCGAGGGCATTGTGCTGAATCACCCTCTGACACAACCACACAAAGAGGTAAGTAGTACAAAAAACACATTCCACTTGTTAGGATCAGTGCTTCTTTGCATCACGACTACATTCTCTATGCTGATGGCATCTCATCATGAAATTCTGTCTGCTCTGGGAGCTTCAATAAACAAGTGTGCACTTTCTGCTTGTGAGGGTATTTTACTGTGTGTTTACCAGGCTGTCCAGGGCCCTCTCATTCCACTTATGCCTCTTGATACTCTCATCCTTCACGGCCTCCTTCAACTTGTCAAAAATGTCATCCTGGTCTTTGCCTTTGTATTCAGCCATGAAGCGGGCAAACTCCTCCTGCAGTGTCTCCCAGGCAACCTGACAGGGGCAAAGTATGCAAAATATAAGGAGGGAAAAGGGGCTATTAGAATAAAGCCACTGCTGGATTTAATTGTTTTTACAAGTTCTACAGTCTGTGTTAATCGAGTTAGAGTCAAGATACTCATAAAAAAAAACAACACACAGCAAAAAGAAAAGAAATACTAAACAATAGAATATGACAGTGAACTCACCAAAATGTAATAAAAAAAATTCTTAAAATAACAACAATCATTTTAACTGAATGAATCATGATATGAGCTGACTAATAAAGCAAGTGTGCTTCACCTCCAGTGCTTTGTGTGGGAGCTGCTTGTCAGTCCACTGTTTGAGCTTGATGTCTACAGTGGTGTTAAAGGTACCAGAGTCCATTGTTTGGGCAGCAGGCAGGTAGATGTTCTCAATTACATGGGTGGAAACACGTTCCCACAGCTTTTTCTGTAGAATAGATTCCCTACAAGAAGGAAAAAAAAAGTCAGTTCTGAAAGAGATGTGCGCCGACTTGTACCAAACTTTGTAGCTCAATAACTTTAACCCATGTTAAGATCTTGAAGATCTGGATTATCACTTTTAGTTACAGACAGAAGACAGACAAAAACACAAAAAGAGTGCTTTGGACCAAGGTGTCCAGCTGAGTGCAGTTAAGTCGTCAGCCAGAGCAGGAAAACAATGAGCAAAGAGGGACGCTCAACTGTAAACTCCCACATCTATACTATGACCCTGTTAAAAGCTAACAGCATCCACACTCTCCACAGCGACGCAGAACAAAACCCAGGATTCCCCAGAGTCCCAAATCCCGCTGAGACCAGGGAAGCGTTGCACTTATCTCATTTATCATAAACGCACAGCCATATTTCATTAGGTCCCCTTTTGTTCCAGCTAGCACTCCTCACTGTCAATAAGAGCCATTTCCAATAATGCTGGCTGGCTGCTGGCTGGCTAACAGGGCCACCCCTGCTCCTGTCCATGGGCCATTCATCAGATTATTGATCAGAGAAAACTGATGCCACGCACACAGGGGATGCCCACAACAGCATGCATACATCTCATTTAAGCAAGGTTTTACTCATTGTGGGTATTCACATACAGCTACATGCAGACAAAGATCTGCTTTTTAGCTCATGGCTGGTTGAGTACTAATGCACATGTTAACACTGCTCTTTCCCCATAACATGAAATATCATTCAACTCACAAACAACTAAAACTAACAAAGTCACTGAAATGATGGTGAGAACTAAAGAATAATAAATCATTGACGTTAGTTCAAGAGGAACTTACCAGTGTTGTGGAGTCACCTGACTCAAACTAATGACTTCATCCAAGATTTCATTTTTAGCCTTTTCAAACAGTTCATTCTGCAAAAAGATTAAATACTACATTATAAACCTTTAGTGCAATTTTAACATATTAATAAACTCTTATTTCTTAAGGACATTTTTTTAAAAACACAAATGTAATTTATAAAATACCCATCACTAATGAGCATGCTTTCTTTTATAAAGAACTATGTGAGAGTTCAAAGAAATGACTGTTTGTGTTTCCTACCCTGTCCAGCTCTCTTAGACGAGGGTAGTTGTTCTTCCATTCTGTCTCCAGGTTGAATCGTGAAGCTGGTTAAAGCAGGGATCATGAAAAGGAATATTTAAACAAACATTTTCAACTTCAATATGAACAAATTTCAATCTTACGTGGTTTAAAATCACTGCACACCTGAATGACCCACAGGAAATAAACAAATAATCCTGATCAGAGAACTCTAACTGGTAAAAACTTCCACAACAAAAGTAATGTAATTATTGGTTTAGTGATAAAACCTCTAAATAAAGAGCAACCACTGTTATCATCGATTACATCCACACAGTTCTAAAGAGGGACCGTCAGCATTCAGACTGGATGGATTTGGATCAGAGTTATTATATGAAAACTGTTTTGTACCTGATGAGGGTCACTTAGTCTGAGATGTTGTGATTTAATAAAATAGTAGTAGTTGAGACAGTGTGCAGAGGTTATAATTAATTTTTAAACAGTCTTACACATGAAACGTGACATAATAATTTTAATATAGACAGCAACATCATAAAGCTCCAACAGACACTAATCATCAAATTATCTAGTGCTCATTCTTCTGCCTGGCTGAAACTTAACACTTAAATCTTTCTTTCTTTTTCACCCTCGAGATTATGCTCCATCCATTGGCAGATCTCGATCATCATCAAGCAATGAGCCTATACAGACAGAGCCTGGCCTTTTCTCACATAGCATGATATGACGGCAGCCTTCAGTCACCAGATGGTGTTTATTCTCTAATAACAGGGGATGAGGGCTTTGCACACTTACTCTCCCTAACTGGTCTCTGGGGAGGAGGGAAGATGGGGCCAATCACACAATCTTTATCAAAAGTCAGAGTTTTACCTCTCGTGTATGCACACAGAGACACACACTAGCACACTGAGCTTCTTGCCCCTTTCCACAGCTCCCTATCCACAGTGGAGATTAGGCTAATTGCTGGTTTGTGGAGATGTGGTGGCGCCAAGAATGGAGGATGGAAGCTGGCTGCATGTGATTTGATGGGATATGGATCGATGCTCAACACAATGGACCTATGGGATGTGAAGTCTCATGGCCATAAATCTCTTATGCTGTTAGCAATGAGCTTGAGACTGTCTAGACTAATTGTAGTTGGAAGTCAAGACAGAGGGGGTGGAAATGTATGGCAGAGTGGCTGAGGAAAGCCAATATAGGGAGACTGAAAAGAGTAAGATCAGCTACTCCTTTTACTGTTAATCCTAACATGTCTATTCACATTATTAACATGCACATCACTGCAAACAGATCTGACCATATAAATGTTTCATTGCAAACAACTAATCTATATGAATCAATTGGTTCTTTATAGGATAAAATTAAATGCTGAAGGTGTTGTCATACCTTTGAAGACATCAGCTTGTTGCTCTACAGACTCCCGCACCATCTTCCAGAAGCAGTCAGCGACGGCCAGACTCAAGTTCTTTGTGGTCACCTGGTGAGCTTTCAGCATGCCATCCCTAGTTGTGCACACAAAACATTTCTCAACTCTGGAATTACTTATTTGATGAACTTTTAGAAGCTGCATATTAGATGGTATAACTTGCCTGAGTAACCTAGAGTTCTGAAAGAAGTCCTCTTCATAGTCTTTGATAGAGTCTATGCTTTCAGCACTGCTTCCTGGACACAAGCAATTAGCAATAAAAAGTATGAGCAAATAATTTAACATACATTAGCGACTATTCTATGCAATGCTGTGTGCTACATAATGTATTTCTATCAAATAGTGACCGAGTCTTTTATTTAGCCCAAAGGCAGAAGGCCTTTATTTGAGAGCAGGCTTGTACTAAATGTAGGCTTCATTTAGTAGAATACGTGTCATGCTCATGTAGGAAGGCTTGCTGCTCTGCTCCAGTTCGCTGTTTAAAAATTACTGCATTTGCATTACTGCATTTCTCTGAATGCATCACAGAAAACAACGACTTCCTTATGGCAGAGATGAATGAGACGCCTTGTGATTCCCTGCACATGTTCTTTGTTTTAACAGCAGGCATCCCTGAATGCTTTCAGCTTCCCTCACACAGGGAGGGTCATCTACCTGGCTACCTACTTCACCTGCTGTTTAGTTAAGCTAACATGGAGATAAAACATTTTAAAACAAATTTCTCTATGGAAATGTGACATTATTGACCTAAAAGCCATCATTAAGGGACACAAAAGTAAATGTAGCAAGCTGGAGTTCACAGTAATGGACGTCACCTTTTCCTGTTACAACAGCAAAGTAGCCCAGGGCTTTCATGGGAAACAGCTTGCCTTCCACTATTTGCTGAATCTGAAAAAGAAGATGGCAAAAAAACCAAAAAACAAATATGACTGAAATTCTCCATTCTGTTGTGTGCACACTGTTTTCTGAAACCAGGTGCTGACTTGCCAAGAAAATCTGGTTAAACTGTAAGGATTTGGCACCCTCTTGTGGTATAGTTGCAAATAGCTCTAATCACGCTGCAATAATTGCATGACGAATCAACATGATCACTTCATCATGTCATTTTAACACACTGATCAATAATGTCATGATAATGTTGTTTGTTTTTTTTAGGTGTCAGGAATCATTAGGTAGACCTGTATTTTTGTCACTACATGAAGCAATGAAAATAAAATAAAGCATTCAAAGCTGTTAACAGTATAACTTTTACCTATAAAGTAACTATTTTACAACATTTTCTTAGATGGCAAAGACTAATTACTCTGCTTGGGCTGGCCAGGTTCTTCTCAGCCAGGTCCACTTTGGTCAGGACAAAGATGGTCCTCTTTCCCTGAGGGTCCATCTGGCTAACCAGGTCTGTTACAATGCTCCGCTCTGCATCCACACTGCCATCTGGACAATGAGCAAGAGGGTTAGTGCACGTAGAGATCACCTCTTCTCTCACTTTGATATGTGCTGGTTTTATTACTGTAACTGGAAACATATGCATATCTTACCCTGAATACAGAGAATGATTGCATTGGGGTTTTGCATGTAGGCCTTGCTGATGCTGAAGATGGTTTCCTTAGTGTCTGTTGCCATGCCAGCAGTCACAGTCTACAACACATTAAATAACTTTTTAAGACTGCAATATTTACAAAAATTGAAATAGTGACTCTAACAGCAACTTTTACACTTTAAGAAAACAAATAATTGAAAAAAAAATCAAAAATATATCTATTAAATATTGGTAAATCAATATAAGGTAAATTATAGAAAAAAACCCAAATGAAATCCTAATACAGCCAAAGGAATTTGAAACATTATTATACGCAGAATATAGACTTACACTGATTACACCTGGTAAGTCAACGAGTACCATCCTCTGGATGCCAGGCCCTTTAACGCTCAAGGATATTGTCTAACATACAGAACAGAAAACATCATTTCATGAAACACTGCAGAAAAAAAACTTTATGTTTAATCTGAGTATTAGTATATGTACAACCTCAGAGCTGACTGTCTGTCCTTCCTTCACACTTTTCCTCATCCTCAGCTCAATCTCATGCCTGAGAGCAGCCAGCTGTGGGACACAGAAAGAAAGAGCACAATAAATACTTTAATTAATGAAACAACAAGCTTGAAGTTGTAGTTTCTATCAAACGGATGGATTGAAGACTGTGTCACTCACATCTTCCTCCTTGGTTAGGTCAAACTCTCGGCCACTGTCCTTGAACATGGCCACGTGGTGAGGGCCTTCACTTAATGTTACCTACACAACATATAAGAGTTTTTATGTATTTAAAAAAAACGAGTCAATGTTGGTTTAACTTACACTCCCAGAATGCTTGTGTGACAACACTCAAAAAAATCTTTGTTGTTCCTTATGTAAACCTGTTTATGATGACATTTTATGACCATGTTGTGACAAAATATTCAATTAAATAAGGGCCATATAAATATGAAATCTTTCACACACACACGAACCACACTGGCCACACACACCTTGACAGGAGAGCGTGTCATCATCTCTCCTGAGCCCCTGGGAAATATCCTGGCTTGTGCTATCATCTCAAGCACGCTGGTCTTTCCAGCACTCTGATCCCCCACCACAACGACCTGAAGCACAAGTTTAGGAAGAGGGTGAGACCACACAAAGAGACAGGGAAAGGTAAACAGCTCAACCAAACAGCATTGGGATAATGGAAAATGACACAGTAGGTCTTATGTGATCCAGTAACAATAAATGCAAGTTTGGCAACATATTTACAAAGTTTTGATGCATGCTCAATCATCCACGTAAGAAAATCCCAAAAAGTTGATTCGTTGATTAACAGAATCAACCTTTCGGGTATTTAGGAAGTTGTTTGTTGATTTTTATGAGTCAAGATATCAATTCTAACACACACACTCAAAAATGACACAAAAAATGTTGTTTCTTAAAAAACACACAGATGTTCAACAAATAAAGCTCATATGTACCCTGGGTAAGTGGTCCTGGGTGTTGTAGTTGGCATCATAGTCCGACAAGACGTCCAGGACTTCAGAATACATATCAATAAGGGATTTCTACACAAGGAGACAGAACAGTAATTAATTATCAGTCTTTGTGTAATTAGCTGTCACAACAAAGAAGAGTTGGAGAATAACTAAATCTATGAAAGGCAACACTTTTTATCATTAACAGATATTAATCATAATAAAATGTAACTGCCCAACACTCTGGGACCTTTTGGAAAATATTCCAGATATCTGCAATGCTCACATCTCAAAAAACAATCCCAATTAAAGTAAAATCTAGGAAAAAGAGAATCTGTATGTGTTTAATATGTTCATAACCCACCTTCACTTTCCGTTGGTGAATGCCCTTATCGTCTTTTTGCAGCACCACCTTCCTCAACTCTTTATTTTCCTTCTCCAGTCTCTCGAGCATGCGCTGATATCTTAGCTAATGGACAAATAGCAGTGTCAAAACTAACAACCAGAAACATTTCAACATTTACATTTAAGCAAGGAGAATGTAAGTCACAGCCTACTGTACCTGAGTGCGCAGCAGCTCTTCTTGGAGCTGGTCTATCTTTTCTTTGTCAGATGACTAAAGATCACAGAAGAGAAAAAGAAAAAAAAACAAAAACAACAACAAACGTTAATGCTTCCTTTCTCTTCTGAATACAAGAGCTAACCCCACGACTCTCACAGAACACCTTCAAACAACTGAACTCCCACCGGCATCATAAAGGCTCAATCCGTGCATTCTGTCTACAGAGAGAGTTGAAAGTCAAGTTAATGCAAGAGAGAAACACAAATTTCAGGCAGATACTATCATTCTGGCATCGCTCAGCTTCAATCAACACACTATGATTCACAAACAGGCACAAATCACAGAGTGAACTTAATCAAAAATTCACTGCCATTACAGCTTAATTTTAATGATTGGACAAACTGTATTTTATTTTGTATATTATATATATGCAACATGTTTGGAACAATGAGATGTGGGACAGGAAGCAGGAGGCACAGCAGACATGGACAAATGATAGAAGAAGAAGAAAAGGAATTTAAAAGACGCGCCAAACTATTTCAATAAAAACTATTTCTATACTGCACAACAGGGGTAAGAAATGTTCTTCAACTTACATTCTTGCAATACATAGCAAAGATTTTTGAAAAGCTAAGAGATCTCTTCATTATTTTTAAGGAGCTTTAAGGAGCTCTTAAAGAGCTTAAGCGTGTTGATGAAGTAAATTGATAAAGAAAAGTTAGATCCACTCATGAGAGTTTAAAAAAAAGTGTAGCTCACACCATGCGGCAGGTTTCACTCCACTCCATGCAGCGCTTCTGCATAATAATGCAGTACTGCTGATGATTATCCAGCCACTTGCGTGGGAGAATGAGGCTGGCTATAGTCACCATTTCTAGCAAACCAAGCTGTTGTGGTCCATGCAAGCCCTTTCAACAGCACACTGGCAAAACAAACTCAAACTACACAGTCAAAGAAGACGACTGCTTTTTAATACTGTAGAGGGTGGAATAAAATCTGCTGACAGGCCAATTTATGTGGACTACAAGTTTAACAAAAACAAATATATATACACCAACTTTACACCAGCTGAAAATCTTATGAGGTCACCTTGCTACAGTAACTGTTTAGTAAACTCGTGTGTGGTTAGCTTCACACTTTTAATTGTGCCCATCAGCACCGCCGAGGTAAAGAGGCTTGAACCTTTCAGAGAGGAAACACTGATTTTCAACTGGGTGTGAAGTTACTCTAGTGTTTTTTTTAAGGTGGCGCTGGCTGAAATCACTTAGTCCAACGATTTAAATCTTGGCCCTGCGCTGTAGCTATAAAGCTTTAGGAGTCTCTTGTATGATAGAGCAGATCTAAGCGGGACTGGACCTTCACCTTACGTGACTGTTGAGGGGGGCTGGGGTTCGGAGCAGGCTCTGACGGTTGGGGGCGTGCACTACTGGCTGCAGCGGCCCGTCGGACTTCCTCCTCGTGCCGCTGGATCTGCTGCTGAATAAGAATGAGCTCGCCAAGCAGACCCTGCTGAGGTATGTCATAGTGAGAAAAAGGCAGGAGGCGCAACAAAAACATCTGCAGGCCACGGGGCAGGCCAGCATTACAGGCCACTGCAGTAACCCAACACAGGGCTACAGCAGAGGGCGTCTGTCTTTGTCTCTGGGATTTATTTTGTTTTTGAGTCAAAATTAAACTGTATTAATTAAGGGTTGTCATTAAAACGAATCACAGTCTTTGGCTGTGTTAATCTTGCCACCATCATCAGTGTAACCGAGCAAAGTCAGCCTCTCCTAAATCCAAAACACAGAGATGCTGAACTTTGTCAGACTGAAGGCAGAAGAGGCAACTAATACGACAACCAGTGCCTCTCAGCGAGTGGCAGCAACCGTGATACTGTTGCATTTGCTCATTATTATGCACCACTGAGGATTTTTGGCTATCTGCTCATCATGAGTGGGACAACACTTTGCCTGAAGTTCATAATTCTTCAATAACACAACTTCTGTAAAACAAGTTTCAAGTTCTGACCAAAATGTTTAGATGTGCTGCAAAACAACGTTAAATGGACCTGAAAACAACTGGTCGGAAGTTGATGATTAACCAAGCGAAGCAGGCACTGAGATATCGGTCAGGGTGAAGCACAAAGCATACTAAATAGCAGGAAAAATAGTTCAAGAGTCCCCACCATGACGTATGTCAAATTGTGTGCATCTTTTTGCTTTTTCACTCTGTGAAATGTGCAAATAATATAATAAAAAGTGGTGTTTTGTTCATGTTGGAGACCATGATCATAGAAAAAATAGGGAATAGGAAAGTTTTGTTTTTTAAAAGCACCTCCTAATACTCCAAGTCGCTGTCACTTTCCTTTAAACTTTAGAGACTGTTAAACAAGCACACTTATACACAATCACATACGTACACACATATACCACACATACGCACGCAGACACAAACAAGGTAAAAATACATAAATAAATAATAGGACATGGATGCGCTGAAACATAGAAAACAAAACAAACATACAAAATACAAAACATACAAAACAGCACAAGGACAACAGAAATGAAATAACTGTGTAAATAAGGAAATAAAGTTAAAAGAAGCAACTATCCACCGACGTGAGACAACAGTCAATAAACTTCACATGTTTAGCAGCGTGTGTGAGAACTTGCAGTTAACACTTTGATTTGGTGCTGTACAGTTTGCAGGTACAGGTTTAAAACTTTGAAGATCAAACTACTCTAGCAGCACTTACAGACAGCTTTTTGGCAATATACCATCTTTAATTAACACTGTTCTTGTACAAATTTTGTTCTCACTATTACACCTTTATACATCTGTGTACTTGGCTGGTAAGATTGTGTTTAACTCACAATTCACATTCAGAAGAACTCACTGAATCAAAACGAACCCCAAGTAGTACACTGCTAAAGACTATGGACCTCAATTGCTGCCAGGTCTTCAAAGCACATTACATTTAAAAATGTACAATTTTTTCGTGTAATACAAACTAACATTTAAGTTTCTTGGGGGGCATTTTGATTTAAATGATCATAGTTCTTTTCCTTGAAGCGAAAAGTAGCAGACAGGAGCTGAGCGAGACCAAGCTGTGTCAGAGTAAAGAGAAGAAAAACTAGGAAGTGTGAGCAGACTATCTACTTGCCTTTTTGTACTGCTTATCACCAGCTTCATGTGCGACTGCAGCAGAGGAATCTGTGGCCTTTAGTGGAGGATCACCTGAAGTTTCTATCAGAGGAGACATAACAACCCAGGATAAGATTACTAATGCAAATACATAAATATTATTACATGCAGCTCAAACTACGAGAGTTGTGACTATGGCTAAAAGACCCCCGATAGAAAAACAGAAGAGCAGAATGACTAAAATTCAAATGTCTGGAAAATGTAGCACTACATAAGTTTTTCAAGCTATTCAGGAATGTATAACAGTCTGATAATCATCAGAAAATTTAGCACAGCTAGGACTAGATGTTGAAGCACTGAAATACTGTAAATGGTTCCATCCGTTTGACGCTGATGTCTTTGACTCTGATTAACGTCCATACCTTGTTAGAAACACAGTTTTAGATGGACAAAAAGCAACTCAAGAATTGACTTCCTTAAGATCTTTACATTTAATTTCTAATATTCCTTTGGCACCTAATCAAAACTGGTGAAATTAAGTTTTCAAGACATGTTATGACAATGCACAAGGAAAATTCTACTAAGCAACAGAATGAACATGTACAGAGAAAAATGTAGTAGCATTGGGAATAAGTATATTGATTATATCAATGGACAAATATTTTTCCTGAAGCCATTACAGGGTACATTAAGTGTTAATAGTGCGTGAGTAAGAGCCAGAGACACTCCCTGCTGTTATTATGACTCCTTGCAAAGGCGTGGTCACATCTGTGTGGGAATCCCTTCAGGTAAATATTTCACATACTGTTGTGCAATGAACTACCTTTATTAATCTTAACCCATTTAAGGGTTACATTATTGTTATTTAATTAATTTCAGCTTATTGTTTGGATTGATTATTGGAATTCATTTACATCTTAATCAGCTTTGTGTTCATTTTCCAACCATTTGAATAACAATAAGTTCGAGCGAAACGAACCTGCCCCAACGATTAGTGATGAAAGAATGATAGAAGCAAAAACCCAGGTGAGAAAAAAGGGTGGAAGTCAAAGGAGGCAAAGAATACACAACACAGTAGGACAAAGCACAGCCAAGGACAGTCCGGTTTAAAGAAAAGAAAACGAAAAAGGGGAGATACTACAGGTAAAAACAATGATCTGCATTTATGAGCTCTCCAGACCCTTTCTGTAGCTTTTTCTTAAAAAAAAAAAAAAATTGTGCTCTAAATTAACTATGGAAAGGTAAACTTCAAGGTTTCTATGAATTTGGGGTGACTTCAAGATGCAGTAGAGAAATCTTCTACCAATTTAAGCAAAGGTTAGTCCAAGATTAGACCTTTTAACCCTCGTAGTTACACTTACTGAACTCGGTAAATAGTCTGAACAATGACAGCAGCATTTAACTGCAATCTGGCAGCCAATATCCCAGGAAGATGCTCTGCTACCGCCTTCAGAGCCAAAATCATGGCCACCGTGCCAGTGCTGTGGCGAGACAATTGTCAGATAGCCACAGAAAGAAAAGAGGGGAGTGGGCAGCACTACTGAGAGCTGGGTTTACACACCTAACAACAGATGCAGACCAGAAGCTCCTTTGACTTCACTACCCAAACTCACACCTGTGAAGAACGTGGAGGACAACAGGAGGGTAGGGGGGAGGAGAAAGGAAGAACAACACAAGATAAAAATCATAAAAGACAGAAGCAAAGGGATGATGGTCAAAGCAGGGACACAGCTAGCTAGATGATGTATATTAATACAAAGATACTGCTGTGCCAGAGCTTTAAGTGACCTAGCTAATTAATAGGAAACTGTTAAAATTGATAAGAACACCCTCAAATGGGCGTCATCTTGAAAAAAGCCATAAATGTTACATTTATCATTAGTGGCTTTTCATTATGAAAGCATAACCGATCCTTCATAATTTGTAGGCAGAATATAATATTTAGTATTTATTTAAACACTAATGCTGATGTACGATGATACAAAACATGATCAAATCCTCATCCAGTCAAAATGCCTCCTACACAATACTCAGTGAGGCTCATTAGTACAAATTTAAGCTTTCATGTTCCCAGGAACAAACTTGTACTGTATTCCATATCACAGGAAACGCCATGCAGTTTACACAATCAGTTTGTACAGATAATGTTTTTAAATGAAAGTCATGAAATAACAGACATGTATACATTTATATTGGTATAATACCACACATAAATGCTGCACATGGACCCATCTAAATGGTGACACCATGAAACCAAAGTCAGCAATAAAACAAAATCGCAATTACTGGAGGGTTCAGTTAATAAGGAATCATTTAATAACCACAACCAGAGGTAGAAAGGGTGTAGCAGAAAAATCAGCAAATAACAGGATACAGAAGTCTACTTGCTCATTCTGCTCAGGTCCCTTAGAGGTCGGAGAGACCAAAAATGCAACCCTTGGAGTATGTTACAGGTAAGAAGGTAGAAGAGGAAAGCAGGCTTGCTTCAGTGAAGCTACTGTAACCTTCATTCTGACACTCAGATGTCTGCACATGTTATTTTTTACAATAATATGTAATTGCATTAAGTGAATGCTGATGCTTTGTTTACTCACCAGAGGTGAGGAGGCTTTTGAGGAACGTGAAGTTCTCCCCAATTTTGTCAAAGTCGGGTAGTAGTTTGGCTATTTCTTCCATCTCTGGTAGAGCTTTGGCCAGTTTATCTGCAGGTGAAAATGGATAAGACAGTCAGGTGGAAAAGACAGAGCTGCAGCTCATGATACAGCTGGTGGAAAACAATGTGAGGGATTTAATCATTATTGTTTGTAAAAACAAATTACCAAGATCTATTTGTTCACTCAGTTCCCAAACAAAATCAGGAATCACCCAGTTGTATTCGCTAAAATCAGGCAGCATTTCCTTCCACTCATCATAGGTCTGGTAGAAAACATAAACAAAAAAAACATCACCGCTTCAGTATGTTTAACAGTTTTCCTGCATCTCACATGACGAGCAAAGCACAACACTCCACACTGACCTTCTTAGCTGTATACCCTCCTCCCACTGCACTCCCCAGCAGAATATATCTGAGCTTCAGCAACCGAGCAGCAAGGCGAGCCACCCAGAAGTTGCGCTGCTGCTGGTACCCGTGGCCCCCAGAGCCCGGGGGAGGCTTCGGCGGCCGCATGGGCAACCGAGACATGGAAGTGAAATAGCGGGCTGCTGTGCGATGAGGAGGGCGCTGAGGGTTGCAGTTTCCAGAGTAACGGTGATGGATAGCACGGGAGAGAGGGTGCAGCTTCTGCAAGGGTATCCGAAATCTCACCCCCATGTTGTTGGCCACCAGGTTCCTGCAGGCCACGCTGAGATGACAGAGATGTGGATGAAAAAAATAAAGACACCTCATTCCCACAGAACAGTTACAAAAGCAGTCATTTTTGTTCAAGGTAGCCCCAATAGACTGCAGCAACACGCAGGAAAGCAGATGGCACACATTTTCAGGTTTGACATTGAACGTTAAACGACCCAGTTTATTACAATAAAACACTTAACTAAGTGTACAGATACAGTTAACAGTATCCGCGTCAACAGGGGTCTGTCAATCTATCGTTTTTGTTTTTAAATAACGCAGCTGCTGTACACACTCAGCGACCGAGCTAGACTTTTAGCCGGTTTATGCTAGGGTAACGTTTATGCTGCAGTAGCACCGGCAACATAAACCAAACGCACTACACATGTAGACAGCCGTGATAACTCCTATAATATGTGCCCTTTATCTTTCTTACTATGACATGGGGCTGCTGTCATCTACACAGAACCAGCTCGGCCGTCCTGAGCTGTCAGAGGAAGCAGCTTCATATGTGCTCTCCTCACACCTTAGCTAACCCTGGCTTCTGTTACCTTCATTAAATGCAAACTCACCAGGCAGCTCTGCTCCCGACACGCAGCATGATGCTGTTAAAGCAGCTTCACGGAGATGTCGTTCAGATTCACTATTTAGGTACAGTTTAATTCATCTTCCCAAACAACACACATTTGCTTGCCCGTTGTGGCGGCTAACTAGCTAACAAGGACACAATCGGAATGACAGTCCACTTCCGGTGAGTGGTTCCACCGCCAAAAGAGCACTGACAAAATAAACGATGTAGTGAATTGGTTCCTTTACGTACCTCTGCTATAATATCTCTTTTCAAATGACACCCTCGTCGTCTGTGTCGGGTTTTTTTTAGGGATAACCATAACAATGTGCACTACAGATGTTTAGGAAATAAAGCTGCCATTATTTCTTCTTTTTATACTGTGTTTTCTCGATTTTTAAATGTCTCTATAGTTCAATATAATTCAATGTTATTTATGTAATGTCAATTCACAACAACAGGTGCCTCGGAGGCTACTAGAGCATGCACCTATAGTATAAGTTTGACCATCCTAGATGACTTCCTTCTTTAGTTATTACATTCACAAGATGCTCAGAAAGCGTAACTTTTCAAATGGCATACCTCAGGCTTTCGTCTCCATTTCCCTTCCTTAAGGATGGCTTCTTGATAACTAGCCTTTCACCGAGACCATTTCAGATGAAGCTTCCATGAACAGTGGCTCACACGGATCTCAGGTCTTTGTTGGATTTTTTCCTATTTTTTTTTTTTTTAAATGCATACGGTCTATGTGATGTAGATAGGACAAGTCGAGGAAAAAGAAGTAACAGGCCTGAAACTGTTTCCTCAGTTTTTTAAAGAAACACTGCACTTCACGCTGAGATACTTTAAATTTTCTGGAGAAATTGCCTGTTAATGCAAAAGTACCGTTTCATGCCTCTCAAATTATCATCTCCGGCATTTTACGTAGATTCAACTAAAAAGAGGGTAGAAAAAATGCGATGGGCTGCTTGCACCTTGCCTAAAACTACAATTTTAATTTGGTTCTTTACCAAGTTGTCTGTTACAAGCAGACAGCATTGCTTTACCCTTTGAGTTAAGTGTCTTTTTATGCTCTAATCAGTCATAGCCCAGTATAAAGAAAGTCTGGCTCCTTGGAAACAAAATATAGGTTATGAGAGGTGACTCAAGACTTTCGCACAACACTAACAAAAGTAATATATTTTAAAATGTTTTAATTTTACATGTAAATAACCCATATCCCAGTTTGGGGGTTCAATTCTGTAAATAGGCAAGCTAATGTATTTTCTGCTCAGGTTGATTCTTGTTAAATCTTCTTCCACTTAATTTTCTGCAGCACATTATCCTATTCATGAAAATTACTATTATCATCAAGGTTGCTTTAAAAAACATTTATTGAAAAGAAAGAAATCAAGATAAATTTGAAATACAATCCTCAGGGAAAAAGAACTTAAAATAAATAAGAAATAAATTATAAAGTACAAAATTCTTTTAAAAAATTTACATCTCTGCTAAAAAGTAAATACATATACCCTCTTGCTGAGGTAAGGGACCTGCAAATAATAAGCACAGCAAATAAATTGCCCTGAAAGAAAAAACAAAAACAAAACCCAGATTGGCTGTGATAAAGTTATTAAATCAACTGTTCCCCCCCCCCATTCAGTTTGGGTTTCAACTTTTATTTCTTAATTCAGAACAAATACATGATCAAATAGACCCAGTTCCCTGAGGAAACGACATCCACGAGTGTTCATTCACTCAGATTTAATTCAGATTAAATTTAGATTTAATCTAAATGCCATTCGGTGGTGTGTTTTAAATACATGGTTTAAATAAGAGGCCAATGCTAACTGAACAGTTGGTGTCCTGTACCTGTTTAAGAGCATAGAGGTTTCAGCATAAGATCCACTGCTTCTATACAGTTGTTACAGTAAAAGGCAAAACCCGAGTACAGGGAACAGCAATAGTAGTACTCACACTTTGCACATCTATAGGTGGAACTGTTTGTGTTGAAGTGCACAGTGATGACGCAGCTGAGACTGAAACATTTTGCTCCTAAGCAGCTATGTATGTATGACAACAGGCCTCTGATGTTGAACAACAATGCACATTCTGCTAAATTACATTTACATTTTACATGGAAGTGTTTAAAAAACTCTAGACAAAAAAAACAAAGTAAAATACATACATATGACGATCAGGACAGAGAAGATTGTCAGATGATGCTCATATTCTGAATGAGCTAAGCAGAGATGCCTAACCTACTGCAGCTGAATTCCCTTTTTGTGACAGAATTTAATTCAAAGTTTACACACAAGAGAAACCGAAGAAAAAGTGAAAAACAAAACAGAAACAGATCTTTTTTTTTTTTTTTTTTTTTTTAAAGACAAATCTTTGAAATTAGGATGGTGAACATTTCACTTCATCCAAACTCTGAAGGTTGGGATGAAGTTTATAACACGTTTTTGCCCAAATGATATTAATCCAAGTGCCCTAATCATACTTTGCAAAACTCGATTCAAACTATGAAATAAATGCCCAGGATTTATGCCCCCAAAACAAAGATAATGCAACTCCATAACAAAAGTGAAAGTACAGATTAATCCATCAGACAGTACAAATCAAAAATAGACAAATGATTGTAACACAGTACCAAAAAAAACTAGAAAAAGACACACCAGCCCTTTGATAATTCAAAAACCATAATTTTTTTTTATAACTTTCGACTCTTCTGCACACACTAGAAATGTACATCTCATATATGATCCAACCTCTAACATTATTAACATTATCACCACTAAAAACCGTCTTTTACTATGTTGAAACTGACAGAGGACAGATGAAACCTCTCTCTTTCACTCAGTCTTTTTTTGGAAAGAAAAAAAGTGTGATGAAAAGTCTTTGGAAATATCAATAATTGTAATATTGCATTGGATTAAATTTTGTAGGTTTTTTGCATTACATTCATTCTTAACCTCACAAGTCACCTAGAAAAAAAAAACATATATATAATTAATATAAAAAAGCGAGAAAGTCGTGTGACAGATGTGACCAGTGTCAGAGCACACAAGCCAAATCACTTTCAGTCAAGATTAAAATATCAAAACATGACGACACACTTTAACCATTCTGCTAATGAGCACAAAAATGCCAATGTGAGCCATGGTTTGAATTCGCATGAATACAAATCATCACATCTGCATCCCATCTATAGAGCCTTCTTTACGCACAAAATAATAATGAACAATGCATCCAAGGAAAGGTTTATGCAACATGGAGCCCAACTTTCACATCAATGCATCTGATTAGACACTGCTGAAATGGCTTTTAGCACTGGAGCAACATTACATTATTATTACTAATATGACAATTTCCACTGTATAGAAAAAAAAAAAATCATAATCAACGGACCAGATAAATGCTTGAAGAAGTGTCAGACAATAACAGCGCTATTAGGATGTCTGAGAATTCATTTGCTCCATTTTTCCCCTGGAGGAATCAAGTTTCTTTTTAATCGTTTTTCTTTTTGTACGGCGTCACATAATCTCTAATGAGCACTCTGAAGAAACTGAACCACTACAATTCATGAAAGGCTTTACACTTACACTGATACAGTTAACCTGATTTATGCAAGTTGGTTTAAAGTGATACTACAGTCACCCTATACTGGTTTTTAATCTGCCTGTAAAGACGTTTGCCCATTTCTCCACGTCCATGGCTATAAATGCACATTTTAAAAAAAAAAAAAAATCTTCATACTCTTTCATATGAGAATGCTCATCTTTCTCATCCATCTGTTTGATCAGTAATGACTGAAACCCATTTTAAAAGACTGAACTTTCCCCATTAGATTTTATTAGGGAGAGCCTTAAATCATTTACAGCTCCTTCAAAATCTAGTGGGGTGAGTCTGAAAGACATTTCATGGAGTGTTACTGTAAATGCCAAAAAAAGAGGAGTGAGCATAAATACAGCTCTTGACTCTTTGCAATCAGGCTACGTGTAATATAGAAATTTGGCTGCGTAAACATCCATCTTGTACAGGTTTTGTCATTTCATGAGTGCTTTAAAACAGCGAGTGGATCAGGTGCACAGTTGCTATAATGTAGTACAGTATTGTAATCAGTCTTCCATAGGAAGAAATCTCCTTTTAAAACTGAAAATGTGAGCATGTATTTCTGCCTTTTTGGAGCCAATCTAAAAAGGCTTTGAATATGCAGATGTTTAGATTCATATGGTATCATGCATGTGGTTAGCTGTCCACAATAATCAGACAGATTCATGCCGTTTCTGATGTAGATTCTTTCCTTTTTTGTAATACATAAATGTAATGTTAATCTTTCTTAATTCTATAGTTAAGCTTTGTAATTGAAGTGATATTTCTAGCATTGCAACCATCAACTATCTTCAGAGCGTGGCCATAGAGAGCTGGTTTCATGCATGTCTTTCCATGTTTTCTGCAGACAGGACATGGCTCATACAGTAGATGCAAACAAAATTTTTATGATTTAAACTTCCACTAGCAGCCCATAATTCTATAAAGCTTATTACACACTAGAAAACAATTTGAAAGAGTAGAGAGAAGCACAGTAAGTAGAGGCGAGTTTGCTAGATTTTCAGCACTAGAAGGCCAAAGCAGTATAGATGGATAGGGAGGTGCCAAACGGAGGCATTGCTGTTCCCAGTCAGCGTTAACAGCATATGATCCTGACAATTATTATAAAGATGCAATATTCTATGTAAATTCTATCTATTAGTATGATATATTAGCATTAATGCCAGTACTGTTAAGATAGATGAGAATTCAGTCATTTGTTTTAGAGGTAGCATGTTTGGACAAAACAAGCAAACAAAAAACCCATAATGGAAGTACATCAAATATTCACTGTTTTTTTGTTTGTTTTTTTAAACATAATCATATCCTTCTGCAGCATCAAGGTTTTCCCCCCTATTATTTACCAAGCCATAATGGCCTGACTGAAAGTTGAGTGAAACTTGGCATAAATGACACTTAATCCCAATCAATTTGTAAAAAACACTCTCCCTAACCTTCCTAACCATGGAAATGAGAAGTTCCTGAGAACAGGCTGATTTTGAAACAGGTCACATCTAATTATAGCAGGTCAACAAATCATGGAACAAATTTATCTGATGGTAGATTTAAAAAATAATTCTGTATTCTTCAGATGTTTAACATGATCTCTGATAGCCAATTAGAAATATGTGTGTGTCTTTACTTCAAAGCAGGAATATAAAAGGTACTTCCCCTTATGGGTGTGTAACTGCACAAAGCATTAATTGCAGCCAGTATACAATTGCAAACCTCCCCACAGCTGACTGAATTCTGTTTTTAAAAGCGTTCATTTCAGTCCTCCCTGGCATTCGTGATAAGCTTCATCTCTCTATGCTTTCTAATGAAGGACAACTAGGTGGTTAAGCCGGTGCACTTACATAATTCTATGTATCTACATTAGCTGCAAAAGAGCACTACACAGTAGCAATTAGAGCTTGCAATATTCACATCAGCTAAGATATGTGCAAATGTCTGTTGAGAAACGCATCCTATCCAACGCCGTACTTCTCCATTCTCTGTTTCAGTGCTCTCTGAAACACCTACACATCCCATTCCACTCTTAATCAAAACTCTAGTATTGTGGTCAATATTGTAATCTGCAGACCTTGTTATTTATGACAATCATATAAAAGGAATAACTTAATTAGGATTAAACACCGTAACTGAGATTTCTGACACAACATGTATGTGAGAGGCTAGCTCTGGATTGTAGTGGGCCCCGGGCTCTCTTTTCCACCCCCTTGCACACACACAAAGCGAGGTTATGCTGAACCTGTACTGAACGTTCATTTGAAGGGGCCAATGCACCATTTTGATGGCTTTTCAACGTTCCTTCTAGACTGAGTTGAATGCTGCTTAGTTTCAGTAAAGACACTGTAATAAAGGAAGATTTCAATTTGTGACATTTAAAGGTGAAACATACAAGACTGGTAGCTTAAAACTGCTTAAAAATTAACAAATTATCAGAAGATTGTATGACAGCTACTGAAGTAAGGATGATAACGAGGTAGCGCCAGCCCGTACTGAAGTGTAATACCGCACTGTATCTCAAGGTGAGACACTGAGTCACTATTGCATAAAGCCTGCGTCAGTCTAACATGAAGGAAGGAAGAGCTCTTCCCAGAGATTGTATTTTTCTTTTATAAGGTCAATGTAAAACAGTGGAGCCCAACCTGCTATGGTCAGTTTTAGCCTTGTGCTGTTTGCTGCACTTATCCTTCTTTGCAAAGTAAAAGCAAAGTAAAAGCAGCACTACTTCCAGAGAAGCTGCTGCATGCCCCTGCAAAACAACACTGACCTTTTCGAGTGTAAGGTGTTCAACATATTGCACCTTTAACGATAAATAAAAAGCGACCTGAGAGCGTGTGTGGGGGTGAACCAAAGAGAGCAAGAGTACTGAGAGAAGTTCAATGTAAATTCATTTGGTAGATGTGTGTCATAGATTTTTTTTTTTTTTTGCGCAATAATACAGTATCTGAAACTATACAGCATTGGAGCACGAACAGTGAAGGCAAGCAGTTATCCCATGACAGTTCCATTGAAATTTACTGAACACACCTCATATGCATGTTTCCTGTATGAAAGGTAGAAGCTGGATAAGCTAGTACAGGCTGTGGGGTGCTAGGAGTTGATTATGATTTGATAGGCAGAGCCATTTTCTGGGCGTGGCTTGGCTTCAGTGGTAGTGGTGGGCTTTGGAGGCCAGTCAGGGTCCACACTGAGCTCCTGGGCAAGGTGCATGTAGCGAGCTTTGGGTCTCATCTTGCGGGGGCAACATTGGCAGGACAGAGACTTGTGTCCATACAGATCATTGGCTCCCTGTGAATACCACAACATGAAAAATAATCAAATAAGTAAAAATGCAAAAAGGTTCCCTGACAGACAAAGTTTGTGTGTGTGGGTTTTTTTTTTTAATGAATACCTGAACATCCAAATCAAACAAAACTGCTACATGCAAAATATAAATATGCTCATATAGTGTCAAAGTTGTAATATGCATATTTCTTGACACTGATAAACTATAACAACTGTGCGTGCATGCAGATTAAAACAAAATTCAGCATGATTCTAGTCTACAGGAGTTGGCAACAGACAGCTTAAAGACTGAGCCTTCTCCTTAAAAACAAGCTCATGGATTCAAAGAACAAACAGACAAAAGGATCTTTACATTAAAAACATAGACAAAAGTGTAACTTATAAACCACACATTGACAAAGACATTTAAGGTCTGACTATTCAAATACAAACATAGTACACTTAATGAGATACAGTGACAATGTTGAGTGATGCTAAGAAGGGCAGCAAGCAGAGGGCCTGCAGACTACCGAGGGGGGGGGGGCTAATATATCATACTTGCTAGGCAATGGGAAATATCTAAGGCTTGGAGCGACTGACAAAAAAGCAAAATGTATTATTATTATTGTTATTATTAATAACAGTAGATGAATGTTTTGCTCAGCATTCTGCATGTCTGTTGCATGGAAACATATCGCTTATTTAAATGACCTACAGTACAGAAAAACATTAAAACTACACACATTAGATATGATGAGATTATGGGTTTAGGCCAGCGCTGCTTCAATAGCAACAATCTATGACATCTAGCAATAGTTTCAACATTTGATGTCATGTGGCTCAGCCTGAATAAAACTGAGTTACCACGTTTTTAAGCCCTGACCAGTGTGCTCATTAGAGGGACAAAGGGAGGAGCGTACAGATCAGAAGAAGACTGAGGTTTTGCACATGCATGTGGTTAGCAGTTACATTAGAGGAAAAAAAGTGGGAACAGAGAGAGAGAGAGAACACCACACAAGAGTCAAAAGAAAGGGCTAGAGAAAAAGGTGTCAGATTTTTCCAACCTGTGGTGCCGGGGCAGCAGGAGTGACGCCAAAGTTGCCCTGTTTGTCTCGGCTGAACACAAGCTTCCGTAAGATGATGTCAAGGATGACGGTCTATGGGATGGTGCAGTGGGCAGGGGAAAGAATTACAGAGAGTCTGGTTTGATTTCACAAAGCTCCTGTTATAGAGGTGCGCAACTGATTTTTAGTGCCACACTGCTTTAAAGTACCAAGTATAGCAGTTTGTTTTCCCTTCCATGAATCTGAGTGTTAATCATTGCATGTGAGGTTAAAATTAAGCTCATTAGTAAGAAGGCCGTGCACGGTTATTGTCGTCTAAAAACATACTGCAAGCTCTTGATGAAACAGAATCTGTTTGCTGTGTTTTTTTCCCTCCAATTCACTTCAAAGATGAATGGAAACTGCACTGTTAGTTTAGGAAAAGGCTCCATCTACAGGGGCATACTAAGCAGTACGTGAATGCAAGGGCAGCCATCTAAAAGGAGGGCAGAAACAGTGATACTGCTCCAACGAGTCAGCAGGCAGGCATTAATAATCCAGTGTCGTGAAGGTTTACAGAAATAAATTCTGAAAAGCATCCTTAATTAGACAAACATATGTGGAGAAAAATACCCACAAATGCACATATTGTAACAAAATAAAGTCACATTCTTTAAATGGTTAACTATTAAAAACCTCACACTTTGCTTCTTTCCATTTCTGCTTTACAACACAAAACTGATCTTGCTGTCCAGTTAAATGAGATAAAGATGAGCACACTGCATGAGAAAACAAAATCTGAACATGGGGAAAAAAATCGGCAGTTACCCAAGTGTTATCGTGTGGATCTTACCTCCACCAAAACAGACACAGCAGCATTGACTAGGATGATGAGGAAAAGTTTTAGCCTCCATTCAAACGGGATACAAACAATCTACACAGACAGAGAAACACTCATCAATGAAGCGACAAGAAAAAGTTATAAAGTTAGTCTTACCAAGACAGCCCTGCCTTAAAGCTTTATGCACGCGCAATACTACAGTAAGTCAAAAACAAAATCAGAATCTCCATTTACATGAATAAATACCAAGAAAAGATGGAGCCTGATGTGATAAATAAAGCTGTATCCTACATTGAAGAATATAAAGTGTGCATTTAATGTCTTCCCACCTCCATAAACTCATTAATGACGTCTACTCGGTAGAACAAGATGAACAGCAGGAAAAGATATAAACTCCCGGCAGACAGCACAAAAGGCCCTGTGAAGAGTACACGCAAATAAAATTAGAGTTTAGGAGAGTCTACTGTTTTAGGATATATACACATATACATATACATACATATACACACATACATACACACACACATACACACACACACACGCAGTGGAACCCCGAGTTACGAAATTAATTCGTTCCCGAGGGTCTTTCGTAAGTCGAAAATTTTAATAACTTTAATAATAAGTCGAAGCACCCATCGCGCCTTGCAACAACAATACGTCGTTCAAGTGGAACAGCGAAGTGCAAGTACAAAAGCCAAGGGAGTTGTCACATGATTCGGAAGGCATTGTGGGCATTCTGGGCTCAGCCAATCAGAGCCAGCGGATTTCGTTACGCGGGCATTTTGCCGTAACACGGGCAGAAATCTTGCCGTTAAGTGCCTTCGTAACTTGAATTTTTCGTTAAATGGGGTATTCGTAAGTCGGGGTTCCACTGTATTGGTGTTAGGGAACAAGTTTCTTACAATTCTTATAGCTCGGCTGCCTGAAAGGTTTGCCTTTGGAGAAAACAATAGCAACAATGAGATACTGGAAGGAAGAGACGTAGAAGAGGCTAGTGTTCTCATAGTTTTGGATGTTGTGCTCGTCCTCTTCTGTCTCATTTCCAAAGTCCATTTCAATGTGTGACGTGAGGTTGCAGACGCTGCGTGAAGACAGAGAAGTCATTAAGAACATTTTCACTCTGTGGTCCTTTTATACTGCATCTGGAAAGTAATCACAGCGCTTCACGTGTTCAGAATCTTATAGGCTTTACCAAAATAAATTAAGTTCATTTTTCAACGCAAAAATTATACACACAAATCCCACAGTGACAAAGCAAAAACGTTACTTGAAATTCTTGCAAATCTGGTCACCTCCCTGACTAAGGCCCTGGTGGTTCCAAAGTTCTTCAGTTTATGGATGATGGAGGCCACTGTGCTCACTGGGACCTTCAGTGCTGGAGAAATGTTCCTGTACCCTTCACCAGATCTGTGCCTTGATACAATCCCGTCTCAGAGGTCTACAGACAATTCCTTGGACTTCCTGGCTTGCTTTGCGCTTTGACACATGGTATCTTACATATAGACATGTGTGCCTTTCCAAATCATTCCCAATCAACTGAATTCGCCACAAGTGGCCTTCAATCAAGTTGAAGACCATCTCACATGATCAGTGGAAACAATAAGATCAATTCTGAGTGTCACGGGAAAGGCTGTGAATACTTATGAACATGTTATATATTTGTTTTGATTTTTAATACATTTGCAAGAATTTTATTGTGGTGGATTAAATTCTATTGTGTGCAGAATTTAATCCATCATGTAACATATAACATGACAAAATGTGGAACACGATAACATGACAACGTTTAAAACTTATAATGAAACCAAGTTATTATTTGATTTGGGTATTTGTCTGCTACACATTAGAAGTAATAGTCAGTGCTCACTCGGTAAGAGGCGTCCAAACTTTGTACCAGGACTGCTGTTTGACCCAAAGGAATGTCCAGATCTGGAAGCCCAAGCAGATGAGGATCTGGGTCAGCACAGAGAACAGCAGAGGCCCTGAGATCAGACCTGATGGAGGACGACGGGACACCAGCTCTTTCCACGCTGGGTTCAGACTCACTGATAAAAGGCAGAGTGAATAGTGAGGATTATTACATTCAAAACAAATAAACACACATATCGCTTATCCTTGATACTTTAGTTGTACTTACTGGTGAAGACAATGAGGAGGATGATAGCAATGTCGATGAAGAGGAACTGGAAATCGCCAAGGTTACTTAAAATCTAAAAACCAAAAACAACACAGTACAGATGACAAAAATCTGAATTCACTGGATTTCTCATCTAACTAAGCAGGACGGTTTTACGTACAGAGTAGAGGAGAGTGACGCTGATGTACTGGATGATGCTGTAAAGGGCCATAAACTTAAACACACAGAAGGAGGTGATAAGAGCAGCACGGCCCTCCCTGCAAAAACAAAGCAAACTGTGTCGTATCTCTTAACAACATAACTGGAAAAAGATTTCCTCCCAGAACAATGAATTCAACTGCTCAAAACATTTGAATAATAGTGTGGTACTGTGTATATTTGCCAGACTGCAAATTCAGCCTATAAGATACTTATTCTTAATACTGTTTTATTCATTTATGGATCAGCATGTAAATAAAAATACAGACCTGATGAGGTTAGGGACACAGGAGATGTTAGGGGTCCTTGAGGTGAAGGGAGATGCTACTGAGGCTTCGAGCTCTGACAGAGAGATCCCACCGTGAGCCCTCTTCAAAGCCTGGGTGAGATAAGTTAGCATTATATACATACTGCTGTCAGATTGTGTCCATTACAGAGAGCCGTTGTCCAAATGATGAAGGTGTACATACCCCACAGTCATTCGCGCCATCGCCACACATTCCAACAAAGTAGCTGTGAGCACATGAGAACAAGCAGCAACTCTTTACTCAGTGTAATGCTTTTTAAAGTCATTGCAAGATCAAAGCTACAACGCCACAAACTTTCACTTTTGACTTAAAAGCTGATTCTGCTGCTCATTAATGACAAACTGTCCAGCAGCACACGATGGGAATGTTAATAATAAAACGTTGAAATCTCATTTTTGACAAGTTCAAAGCGGCATCCCATATTTGACTAAATACTCACTCGACACCCTGCAGTGTCTCAATCAGCTGGGTTTTCTGGTCAGGTGCCATTCTGGCAAACACTGTGCCGCGCAACACGAGCTATAAAGCAGAACACACAATCAGGAGTCAGAAACAAAGACGTATTTGATGCAACTTCTGCTCCATTTTCATTTCAGCAGTTTCTTACCTTTTGAAGCATATCTGGGAAATGTTCATCGATTACAGCAAATGATTTTCCATTCATAGCAAAGTGGTAGAGCTCTTGGCTTTTGGGCTCATCTATGTGACAGACATCCTCCAGGCTTATGTTCACTTCCTGTTCCAAAGTATGAGAAATTTTAAGAAATGCATTGAGATTTAAAAAACAAACAAACAAAAAAACAGTAACATTCAATAATCACTAAAAACCAAGTCTTTGAACTGTTTTAACAATCAACAAGACATCTTTATGTTATTTAACAAAGGTTCTGAACCCACACAGAAATTCACTATTGAATGTTAAAATCTGCTGCATTTTATCTAATCAATAAATAACTTCTATAACATGTAATTGATGTTAATCAAATAACAGGTCATGGGATTTGGATGATCTGATCACACACCTTTGTTTTGTATTTGATCTGCTGAAAACCTTTACATGTCCTTTAGTAGACAAGATACTGCTCAATTTATATGTGACATTACGAGCTATGTTTAGCTGAAGTATGTTCTGCTGTCTGTGTGTTGTACCAGTGTTAGAATTAGACCCATCGATTCACCTGAAGTCGGGATGCATTGCGAGGTTTGTCAGCGTATCTCCAGGTGATCTTGGCGGCTTGTCCATCGTGTGGAGGGAGGGCATCGGCAATTATGACTGTGTCCTGGGGAGGGATCATTCCGCAGTCGCGGGCCACAGAGATGGCCGTCAGCATGTTGTCACCTGCAAAGTGATTACAATATTAATTTTGCTATAACATCCCACAATTCAGTCATTTGCTTGTCATGTTTTCATCTTCAGCCTTGGGTTATAAATAAGTTACCCAAGGGTTTGCCTGGCTGTGACTGATGATAGATGATGAATTATGAATGATGAAATACAAGCTCAGTGCCACCTCACCCTAAGTGACACCACAGTAGAGTTTGGGGGCTAATGGAGATGGATGAGCTTGCAAAAAAACAGGTTAAACGTAAGCCAGAGTACGTGCAAACCATGGATCAATTGTTAAACAATCAATCCTTTTTAAGGTTCAAAGTTGAATTTGATTCACAGCCAAGTACAGTCAGTCTAGACAGGAACAGCTGGTTAAACTATACACGCAGAGTAAACTATTGCTGGCATACCTGTGACCTCTCATTTGTTATGCAATGATGGAAAATACCAGCATGTTCTCACCAGTAACCATGACTGTGCGAATGTTGGCTTGATGAAGGTCCTGCAGCACCCCTGGAGTTTCTGGTTTCAGCTTGTTCTGCATGATGATGAGACCCAGGAACTCCATGTTTGCTTCTATGTGATCCCTAAATCAAAGAAAGACATATATGAATGTGTTTGTGTCTAACAAAATCCCCATATTAAACATACATTTCTTCCCAGTAAATTATCTCTCATTAAAAATTTTTTGAGTAGATATTTTTTTGTTCCACACAGAGCCACTTCCCTTTATTTTCTTATTCAGATCACAGAATGCATGTATTACATCAATGCAAAGTACACTACCTGTTGATGTTCTGGACCTTGTGCCAAGTAAGTTTTGATTCGAGCCGCCGATGAGCGAGAGCAATGACTCTGAAACCCTGCTTTGTGTAGCCTTCCAAAACCGCTGCAAAGTTTTCTGGCACTGCAAAGAAATGAATACAATAACAGGAGAGCCGATCAGTGATTCATCAGTAACAAACAGCAAGAAAAGAAGACAGAAACCCAAGATTTATAGATTCATAGTGCAGGCACCAACACTAACAACAACACTAAATACTAATTTTGGAGCAACAAAATCATTATCTTGAAGTATGCTCAATCATTCAGGGAAGAAAGTCCCAAAAGGTTGATTCTGCTCATCAGAAAACACTGTATCCAGATGAACAGAATCTACTTTTGGGACAAAATCATTGATATACCAGGACAAAGATACATTTGTAGAAAAATGTATAAAAGAAAAAAATAAAACAAATTGTAAGACAACATGCACATCTCTACATTTTGGACACCTCACCCGTCTCTCTTCTGCAGAGACTAGCCACAACCTCTGGTGCACCTTTCATGTAGGCATCCATACGTTTCTCCCCGAGGAGACGAGCTACTACACTCATTCTCTGGAGCGCTGAAGAAAAAGGGAACTGGCGCACAATGCCAATCTCATAGGCTGCCTGCATATGCACACGTAAAGACAAACAATATAAAATTATTTGTTTATTAGAAAGAGAAAGATAAAATGCTAAAATCGAGTTAAAAGTATATCAGTTATACAAAAAGGCACTATAGAAATGAGGGAATCTGTTTTGTAAAGACAAAAAATAAAACACAAATACTCACATTACTAAATTACTCTTTTAAAAAAAAAAAAAAAAAATGAAATGAACAGTTAACTTTGACAGGCATGAAAAGAAATACAACTACTACTTACCGAGAGCTCATAGAGTTCCTATAAAAACAAAACAAACACACAACAACAAATAAACCAGTCATTTAGAGTAAAAATACACTGTTCTTTTTAATGTTATAATAACATGGACACACACAAAAAAAATGCACGTTTAAATGCTGGACAGATATATTCATATAATTTTATACTTTCTTCTGGACTCTGAAGGCCTGTGGTGTCCTGCTAACAACCGGGTTGCTGTACATACCATGTCCTGCTCTGGTGTTACAGCAGGCTCCGGGGGCAACAGCTGCTTAGGCGGCCGAACGACAGTGGGCATGATACGATTATGGAGAGACGTTTCCTCCTCGGTAGCCTCTTCCAGGATCTGGGCAGGTAAATATAAGTAAATGTTTACATTTCATACCAAGAAGCTTTTTAGATATGCATCATTAAGACATTGAAATAATGCTTACATGTCTTTTAGGCAGAGGTAACATTAACTTTGAATAATCTTATCCAGACATGCCAAAGACAGTCAGACTAAAAATCAGAACAGCACAGCTTTCGTATATAATCTAAAACTCGTACACTAGATTAGTACAAAAGAAGAGGACCTTTCTAATCTCGAGCCATCAACATGATTGGAATCATGCAGATGTTTTTGTGGCAGGTTATAAAGCAATAATGTGATAATGCCCAGTTTAGCAAAATTGTATCCAGCCTAAATACTGACAGAGAAGGAAGGATAAAGGGGACACTGCATCAAAAAATGGATTCATGAGTCTCATAACTCTAGCCTGCCCTTACCGACATTTAGCTCATGGATAGATACAGATGAACTCACCCAGCCTGTAGCCTCAAACATTTTGAGGTCCAGCGGGTCCCCAGACAGCTGGCCTTCTATTTTGGTAAGTGAGTGGCATGTGGCCATGCAAGCCACAAACTGGGACTTGACAAGATTTTCCTTGTAGGCATTTTCTTCTGACAGGTGGAAGCTGGAGAGGCAGAAGAAGTGGGCGGTGAAGAGAGATTAAATTATACTCCTTTAACTACATTGTGGGAGTCATAAGAAATTGGGATGATCTGATATCGTCGTGTTGGTGTTGTTCCCACATCATCATAATAAATGTTGTTCCAGGTTCAACATTGCAAGTGACCAATCACCTTGTTGTGACGTAATACTTTTGCAAGCCAAGCGATTCGTTCAATTATGAAATTCCAATGTTGCAAGGACAATATGTATAATGCTTACCGTTCATTAAAGAACAGTATCCTGAAATGCAAAGAATTCAAATTGCTGGATCGCCGGACAGAGGCGGTTTCTCGCAAGTTAAGTACTTTTCTTTTTACAGCGTTTTTTTCCGAAGTCGCAAAAGTATGACGTCACAACAATGTGATTGGTCACTTGCAATGTTGAACCTGGAACAACATTTATTATGATGATGTGGGAACAACACCAACACGAGGATATCAGATCGTGCAAGAAATTGAATGAGAAATGAGCATTTGCAAGATAAAAACTTTTAATCAATCTGGTAAATAAATGATTAGGCCTTTAAAATTCAGAGCTATTACAATTCAGTTTTCTAATGATAACCTTAGTACTAGAAAAAAAGACACATCATCCAGCCACTGCTTATTACAATACATGATCAGTTTTAGGAATCACTGGGAATCTCAGAGACAAGCAGATTTCTTGGTTTCTGCTTGTATCCAAATTTCTTCTGAGCTGTTTGAAACAACCATGACAGGAACAACACATCCAAGTTGATTAAAAGACTAGTAAATTTCTATGTAATTTAATGTTAACACCCCAGATCCTCAGTGTAATTTGTGCATTTACAGCAAGTGTGTCAAACATAAGGTCTGGGAGCCAGAATCAGCCCAGCAAAGAATCCACTCAAGCCCACTGGAAATCTTTGAAAAATTAAATGAAAACTTTATATTTTGTAGTTACTGAATTTTACACATTTATCAGAGTTTTACTGTTCTGACCCATTTAAGATCAAAGTGGGCAGCATGTGGCCCACAATGTAAAATGAGTCTGACATCCCTGATTTACAGGGATATGAAATGTTACACAGATATACTCCAGTATACTCTAAGCTCTTTTTACCAGTTTATCAGTGGCTGAAATAAATGACACCTTCAGATTTTTAGTTTCTTTAGGCTACAACATGCAGTAAAATAGGCTCACGTTTACTAATTTAGGGCATAGAGCATCTTACCTGCCATTCTCAACCCTCTGGACTCCCCACAGGTCTAACCCATCTTCTGTCAGAGTTCCAGTCTTTAAAGATAAAAGATAATGAAATTCAACTGAATCAACTCGGAGTGATCTTTGCTACCAGTTGCTTCTACATATGACATGGCACTAAAATTCTACAAAGTGACTTAAGCACCGTCTTTTACAACTGATAATCTGAATAAATAAGAGACTCACTTTGTCAAAGCACACCAGATTGATCTGTCCGCAGATATTAATTCTCTGTGGGCTGATGCAGAAAATGCCAATACGTTTTAGGCGTCGCTGTGCATACACAATGCCGGCTGTCATAGCGGCTGGCAGCGCCGGTGGTACTGTTATGGTGACAATGTCCAGGGACTCAATGATGATGGTCTTAGCTGGCACCTAACAAACAAACAAAAAACTGCAGACGTTTGCATGTTTGATAACCCTGATTCTCGACAACTCACAAACAGCCCATGTTCTTCAGTGCTAAGAGACACACCAATGTATGAGAAGGCTGTCAGTTTTCTGGAGAACAAAATATTTGTTTCTACTGGCCACAGAGGATGACTCACTCTTAGAACAGCTGCCTCAGGCATTTCAACTAACCCTATTAAATTGTATTGCATTAAAAAGGGAAACCATCTGACTGAAAACGTAATCATCTTACAAGATTTTTGGAGAAAAAGAAAAACTGAAAGAGGAGACCGATCATTCTCCTTTAACTTTCTGCATTACCTCGTTCATGACACTGAGTACAATGGAGTAAACAAAGCCGATTCCAGCCACAGCCACCAGACACAACAGGAAGAGGTAGGCATCGCGGTACAGCTTGAAGTCGGTGGGTTTGGGATAAAGGATGGAGCGCACCAGCTGGCCTTTAGCTGTGCTGAAACCTGAGTGAAGAAAAGGAATTTGTGGTCATTTTTAAGTCTTAGGCCCTTTCTTAATTCTCAAGTACGCGAGTCCGTACTCGCGTTCTCGGCGAGTCCGGACTTGCCGAGAACGCGAGCACGGCCTTGCGATTTGTACAATTGGAACACCAGCGTACTTGATGATGTCACAGAGTTTTTACTGCCGTCCCCTCTTAATTTAACTGTGAGTAATATGTTATGAAGCTTAACTTTAATCACAGCCAAACTGATTTACTCAGGAACAAATAAAACACTGAAATAACCCAAACATTAACATTTACAAGTGATCTAAGTGACTTATATATCATGTTTAACCTCAGTAGCGAAATCTCTATTAATAAAAATAGTGTACATGTGTGCCTTAATAAAAACAAGCAGGTGAGATGTTAGAACGCTTTTATTTTTATTTTAGTGGACACTCAATACAATAGACAGCTGCTGGGGTTTGTTTAACCTGAGTAGTGAAAAGACCGCGGGGGGGTTGAAAACGATGTGCCGGGAGTCCGCTGTTCTCGCCGGCTCTAGTGATCCTTGACCTCGCGGTCTGCTATAGAGCCGGCGGGTCACAGACGTTTGGAAATATATGATATCTTGATAAATCGAGCAGATATTTGAAGTTTACACAGCTACATTCTCGCTTGAAAATAACTTAAAAGTTTATTTTGTGACCCAGAAAGAGTAATATTTAAACGTTTTTAGCCGCGCTCGTCCGCCATTGCCGCGTTTGAGTTTTGGACGAAATGCATTCTGGGATATTTAGCTGTTCCAAGCCGATGCATGCGCGGAGGCGGAGCGAGAACACATCGGGAATTTTTCACGTTCTCGGCTTGATGCGTACTTTGAATTGGAACAGTACTTGGTCTCCGACTGATGACGTATCACGAGTACACGAGAACGCAAGTACGCATATTGAGACAGGCCCTTACTTTCTTTCATTCTGTCATTTGAACTGAGGCAAAATGTTCTGACCAAATGGACTTTTATAGATCAAACAGCAAGCTTGTTGTTCTAAATTGACAAACCATTTTATTCCAGCCAACTTTACTGCAAAGTGGGAGCTTGATAAAGTAAAGGATTTCATTAGAGACTATGTCACTAACTTAAACATATGGTAAATGTCCTGTATTTGTATAGTGCTTTACTTAGTCCCTATGGACCCCAAAGCGCTTTACACTACATTCAGTCATCCACCCATTCACACACACATTCACACACTGGTGATGGCAAGCTACATTGTAGCCACAGCTGCCCTGGGGCGCACTGACAGAGGCGAGGCTGCCGGACACTGGCGCCACCAGACCCTCTGACCACCACCAGTAGGCAACGGGTGAAGTGTCTTGCCCAAGGACACAACGACCGAGACTGTCGGAGCTCGAACCAGCAACCTTCCGATTACAAGACGAACTGCCAACTCTTGAGCCACGATCGCTCCATATAGGCTAAATCTCACTGTTATACTGTAGCAGTACCCCATTTTATTTTAAAAGATCTTATAATCACATTAATCATTAAAGCACTTGAATCCAGACCCCCAAAACTAACCTGTGCGCACCACTACAGCCTTGACCAGTTCGCCTGTGTAGAAGCGGGTCTGGATGACATTGGTGCCACAGAAGAGTGTGTGTCTCTTATGCTCCTCTGTGTTGTAGGCACTACCAGCCTCCTCCCCCCTGTCCCTTGGCACTGGGTTTGGGAGGTTGGTCTTTGTCACTGGAACGCTCTCACCTAATGAGGATTAAAAGACTTTAGCACTGCGTCCAGAAATACATAAGAGGAAAACCAGACTGTTTGGAACTCGCAAAGAAATAAAATTTGAAGAAACAAGTCTTTACATGAGCTTCTCTACCAACCTGTAAGCATGCTTTCATTGACGATACAGGTGCCACTGACCAGCACGGCGTCACATGGCATGATGGTCCCATTGCTGGGGATGACCATCACGTCACCGGGCACCAGATCAGTAGACAAAATTTCCTCGATATCTGCCAGGAAATATGTGGTGGAAACAAAGTGAGTGAATGTGTGCAATCACATACAGACATCATACCTAAAATAGGAGAGCTGAGAAATGTATTCCAAGTGTAGACAGTGGACATGATAGGAAACAGGGATAAGGAGATTGTAATAAACCCAAGGCAGACCCGACCACTCGCTCATTCTTTTCAACATATTGTCATATTGTTGTCGCTCTTTACAGACACACACAACAACAACAACAGTCAGTCAGCACAGGCGTGACTGCGGATGCCGTGCAGGTGCGTCCGCCTTCCCTGCAGCGCACCACAGACCACGCCCCGCCACATATCCCCATCGCCTGACTGCACCTACCCCCGAGCCGAACCTACCCCCTATCCCCTAGTTGACATCGCCGCCTGCTCCTGTTGCGTGGCCGAAGGATCGGCCACCATTTGGGCCAGCACCTTCACTGGCTGGCCCGGGTCCTGGGTCTGCCGTGCCACCCTCCTGGGTTTCGGCACCACTGTAAGAAAACCCACAGCAGACCCGACCACTCGTTCATGCTTTTCAGCATATTTTATTACAGTTCTTTACAGACCCGGCTGCAGTTTTCCAGCCTGCAGCGACACACAGCAGCAACAACAACAACATGCCGTGCAGGTGCATCCACCTCCCCTGCAGCAGCACCGCAGACCATGCCCCACCACAAAGATTTGTGTTTAAGAGCCTCATAGTCTTGTTCAGCACTTCTCTCATTAATAATGCCTATCTACGCAGCAGTGGAAAAAGCTGAGGCATCATAAGCAGTACCTTACACTTTATGTGCCCCACAGCAATGCCTGACAACTCTAAACCCAAGTTCAACCACCCTCCTTTGGACAACTAATGAAATGCATTTTGAGATGCTAAGGTGATTGTATTGCCATCACTTCTGCAAACACAAACAGAACCTTTTGTGCAGAATAACAGACCAAACTGTCCATCCTTACTGTCATATAGACTCTAACGTCGCAGTGTCTCACAGCAGAGGACATTTAGAGGGCAGCCAGTGCAGGGTCTGGCCCAGCATAAATGCAGAAAAATCCCTGTTGTCAGATTTGGATTGGAAATCACTTTTTGAAACTAGGTGAATATAGAATGCCTGCTGCATTTTTCCTATGTTCATAAATTCATTTTTGAATCTCAAACAAAAGACAAAATCAAAAATTTTAAAAAAGTTTTACAAACCATTATTGGTTCGGCATACGGACACACGAACAATACTGTGAGCTGCCACCATGTCATGAAGCATGACGTATTGCTGGAGAAAGAAGAAAGATAACAATGATTAAAAAAAACCTTTTAATTCCCATGAACATCTGTGAATTGCAAGGATGTTTTCATTTGAGTTATTCACGTGGTTTACTGGCTCATGGTTGACTGTGTTGGCCTGAAAATGCTAGATTAGATACTCAGTTTAGTCACTGGTATAAATCATAATGGTAGAAGGAAATAAGAAGGGGAAAAAGTCTTCAACAGGCAGTCGTCTGATTCTGTGGTACTTAATGTAATGTTCCATATAAATGAGTCACCCTTTAAAGACTTTTATCTGAGCCTGAAAACAAAAACAATCGTGGGAACGCCATCAGGCAAAAACACAGTTGGACAAACCGGGCTTAGGCCCCATTGTTAATGAGGTGGGAAAAAAGTAAAAGCTAAGTAAGCCGTCATCATTGTGTTTTGACATAATGATACAATAAGTAAATCTAAGGATACATTATCAGTGGCTAATATGTCATAAATACTTGAATAGTTTAAGTTATTCCAAGGATGCTGAATGTTTAGAAGGATTAAAGAAATTTGAGCTGGCAGCAATCGCTTCAGAGTGTCGGGGCAGAACACTTGCAAATGTTCAGATGTGAGAGGAACAAACAGGCAGAGTCCAGGAATAAAGTTATCATTCTTTGTATTTCCAATTGAGAATGTGCCCACAGGCGGGCAAGAGTGTGTGTGTGTGTGGTTTCTGTAGACAGAAACCAATTAGAACTCAAATTACACAATAAACATAAAGATACAACTGAGGTGTACTCAAATACAGTACATAACTAAATAAGCTGACATATTACTTCAGACTGGTTACATAAACTTAAAGTCAGACATTATGCATTAACACACCGCATACAACTATGCACTGAAGGCAACTTTACACTGTTTATCATCTGGTACACAGGGCACAGAACCAACAACACGATAACAACGAATCTCTCTGCTAGAAGCTAATTAGCGAACAAATCTGTTATGCTAGCGAACTGCCACTTATGCATAACGTCATTTAAACAGAAGCAGAAACTGCTGGTAAGTCATCAAATACACTCATGGCTAAACACCAACATAACTTTCTCCCCTTTCTTTTCCCCAGTCAAGTCTGTCCCATATTTAGCAAGTGAAAATAAAATAAAATAAACAATAAAAGGTGAATCAAATAGATCATTACGGCAAGGCTGGGATGGTCCATTTGGTAAAGTAAATCCGTTGGGCATCTTTCTTCGCCTTTAGACAATAATTCTGATGGCAAAAGAGCCAAACGGGACAGCCCCCCCCCCCCAAAAAAAAATAAAAAATAAAAAATAAAATAAAATAAACACCAACATAACTGAGTGAAGTAAAACATTAACTCACGGTCTTATTAACGCACACACTGTCTGTTGTTCGGCTGCCATTTGTCTCTGAACTGAAGCTGCGGACATGCACACCTATGGTGCATTCAGGGGGAATCCCATACACAAACCTAAGCCTTTTGTACACTGAAGATTTTCAAAACTAAGTGTTTATATTAGAAAAAAAAAAAAAGAATCAACCTGTTTCTTCTTTTCACACATTTGCTGATTAATTCTGTATTAGTAGATCTCTGTGCTAAAATTTAGCTTCATTAAACAAAATCTAAGTATTGCAGAAAAGCAAAGTAAACTAATTTACAATCCAATTGACTTTAAATTGCTCCCGACAGAAATACGAGTTCAATTCAATCTCATGATGTTGTAGAGCTCACCTTTTTGATGGTGTACAAAGAGGTAGCTATGGATATGACTGACATTAAAACAATGGCCGCAGCATAGTAGTAATACTCATCGGCACTCCACAGGATCACACTGAAGAGTTGGAAGATGTAGAAAGGGTTGAGGACCTGCAGGAGGATTTAGAGAGGAATCGGTATGGCAAGCAAAGAGGTCAAATAAAATAAATTTAAAAAAAACAAAAAAAAAAACAAAGAGAGAAAACCAGAGAGAGATCCAGAAATCACAGGAAAAGAGAAATATTTGAAAATGTTGAACCAGTACAATTTTCTTAAATTAAAAAAAATACTCAAAACACCTTTTCATTCATCATACGCTGAAATGTCTGTGAAGGTTCTCAGTCACCCAGGTCATCGTAGTCTAAGGAGCTTGGAAAGAAAAGCGTCTGGACTTCTTTAAGTTGCTTGAAGACGTTTCACCTCTCATCCGAGAAGCTTCTTCAGTTCTAAGGTCAAATGGCCTGGTCAGATCTGGGACTCTCGGCCATTTGACCTTAGAACTGAAGAAGCTTCTTGGATGAGAGGTGAAACGTCTTCAAGCAACTTAAAGAAGTCCAGACGCTTTTCTTTCCAAGCTCCTTAGACCATACGCTGAAATGATTAACAACCTACTTCAGCTAATCGCATTAACATGAAAAAGTAGCAAAACAGCAGTACATAAGCACGACTCTGTGTTCTGACAGAAGAAAAGGATTTCTGTTCTCAATATATTATACGTGTGCCGCACAAAAAAATAAATCACTAATATGTGGTGCAAGGTGTCAATGAACACGCAAGATGAAAAGATGTCTCTCACACAAATTCATGCTGCATACAGAAACTCAAACTTTGCTTTACCTCTTTGATAAGCAGCTTGAAAACAGAAGGCACTTTCACTGCAATTTCATTCACTCCGAAGAACAGTCTCCTAAAAGACAGGAAGAGAAATTGTGTTTAGTTTGTGTGTAAATACCAAAGACTGTGGATATTCCTCCATTGTTCAGTAACTCCAGTTACAATATCAGGGCTTATAATTTTTAACCCCAACAACTGAACAACAATCCTTGCACCTACAGTGCCGTACAAACTTGTGTGACTTTGTCTTTTGAGTGAATGTTACCTGTACTCCTGCTGGTTCCTAGTCAGGCCTGTGCTGTGCTCCGAGTGGAGGGTGGAGCAGCTGACCTGCAGATCCTCCAGGCCACTGTAATAGGAATATTGGAGGAGATACTTTAATTCCACATAACAGCAAAAGCAAAACAAGTATGCAAGTTGCTATAAAATGAAAATCTTCTTCCCCTCAAGTCTTTTTTGTTAGTCAACATAAAGAGCAAGAGACATATATTCACTTGTCATTACTGCTGTGTGCAACCTTTGCCAAGTTTACTTAAGAGGATTCTGCAGTGAAAATAAAAAGTTATATAGTTATAAAAGAATGCTTACGTTAAAACCTCAAAGTTCTGCTTCTCGTCGTTCCAATAATACTTTGTGCTATGAAAGGTAAAGTAGCGAATCTGAGGGGAAAAAAAGAGCAAAGGGACCAAAATAAGAGACAGATTTATTTGGCAAAAGTAATCATATTTGTATTGTTGTCCATACAGCAACCCTTCTATGAACTTTGAAAAACGACGGTCACATTCATTTATGTGCTTAGTGCATTTCCAGTTTATACTACAGATTTATGTTGAGACAAGTGTTGTGCCTACCTGCGTGGGCTGGTAATCTGCAAATTTCCTGATGAGCTCCTGAGCAGGGCTGCCATCGGAGGGGTGAGCGGTGTGTCCGTTGGCCTGAGGTGGGGAAGCAGAGGAGAAGGGGCAGGAGAGGGAGGAAGGAGAGGAAGGGGAGGAGGGGGAGGTGGTCTGGGTCTCCAGGCTGTGGAAGGGGTTTCTCCCTGGGGCAAGCATCACTCGCACCCTGGCCAGGAACCAGCGCCGGAACTCATCCTAAACCACCCAAACAAAGTTAATCTAGTGAATTTCTGAGAAGCTTCATTAAGTAACAACAAATTTCCCCCTATTAAGTGCAATATCTATGAGGAGGAAAAACATTCTATATGTCAGTCTCCATTTTTAGTCACTGGGAAGTGGGGTGAGAGCTCATAACTATATTTCCATTAATATAATGGAAAAATACAGATGTGAAAACTTTTATTAAAGTAATAATAATAATAATAATAATAATAATAATAATAATAATAATAATAATAATGTAGACAGACAGAAATCAACAAAAAAACCAACGAAGAAAAAACCCACAACTGTGTTTGCACGTTTTAATAATAAATCAGGGCTCTAGACTCAAATTTTTCAACCGCATCGCTTAACACCGCAGTTTTACATGTGCACTTTTTTGGGGGGGGGGAAATTGCAGTCCATACAGACAATATTCATTTCTAAATTATTAACTAACAATCTTGTGCTTAAAGTGCTTTGTCAATATTGTAGAAAATGTTAAACTTAATCATCATCTCGGCTCCTCTGACGACCTGTTTGCTGTTGCATGCTGCTGAAAGGCAGTGGGGAGAGGGGACACTTGGGCAGTGCATTTATTGCAGCATATAATGTGTTTTCTGGATACACTGCTGCTTTTTCAGCATTGAAAGATTGATGGCACCGTGTCAGAGCACTGGCTATGAATTTCAGACGGATCAGGCCTTAACTTAACAAAAAAGTTATCAATCGTTCTTTTCATCTTTTCTTATTACCCACAGCTACATCCACTTCTGTCGGGCCTAGGCTGCTCACTAGGGCTGGGTATCATCACTGATTTCTATAATCCATTCGATTCCGGTTTCTCAAAGTCCTGATACAATTCAATTTAGCCTCAGACAGTCAGAAATATTATAATTCTGATCATTTATCAGTACTGATACATGTGAGACTTCATCAGAATTGTGAACATCACAGCAGATGCCTTTGTGTGAAAGTAACTGAGAATAAAACACAGAAAAACATGAAGGAGATTTTTCTGGTCTGGCTTTTTATAGCAGATAACCTTAAAAATATTCTGCAATATTCTGTAATTTTGCACAATTTTAAAAAGTTTAAATTTCTTCAGTACTAAACAACAGAAATTAGGCAACGGTAGACTGGTGGGTAATAAGCGAATGAATAATGCAGAAAACAGATTTGAGACGGGAAACTATTCTTGAAGTACAGAGAGAGAGAGAGAGCTGTGCATGAAGTGTGATTTTTATCGTGGTGGAAGCAAAACAGCAAAAGTCAGAGGGAATTCATGACGACATTTATCAAATATGAAGCGTAGTTTGCTGCTGGCTCGGTGAATTTTGGTTGGAGAGAGACAAAACCTGCAGCTCAGAATGTAGCGCAAAAAGACGTAAACACAGCGCGGATGGTGGGCTCGGTGAGCTCCGACGGCGTGTCCGTCTACGGGCCGTCGGGTGAGAAAGCCGAGAAAGAGAAAGCTGATTCTGATGCGTCGGGTCCGCTCTGTGTTTACGTCTTTGTGTGGAGTCCGTGTAGCTGCTCTCATTTGCTGTTTGGTGGTTGTTGAAATAGTTTTGTGAGCTTTAATCTGAGAATCTGTCGTTTCTGACAAAACACAGTTATATTTAAAAGTCAGTTCAGGATTTAATGAATCGATATCGCTTTATTCAGGCTACTCACCTCCCTCTTCCAACTGCACTTTCAACTGGACCACGGCCAATCAGAGAGGTCCCGCCCCTGACTATCTCTGATTGGTTTAGTCCACGATAGGGGCATAATGTGTGTCTGTTGTTGACCACACGGAGAGTTACAGAGATTTTTTTTTTTTTTTTTTTTTGTTATCCGAACAGTTGGTCGCACCGGTGCGACGAAATATTTTTTTTAGTCACACCACTGAAAAATTTGGTCGCATTTGCAACCAAATTGGTCGCACTCTAGAGCCCTGTAAATGTTAATTATTATCATTATTATTATTTACTAGTCTTCAAAATAGTTACTTCTAATTACTTCTTTACCATTTTTTTCAGGAATTGGCAACACCAAATAAAAAATAAAAAAGAAGCCAAAATTGTTTTAATTTGTTTCGATTAGTTTGTTGATAAAATGTTTAATCTCTAAAATCCACCACTTCCTTTCACAATTTCTTGATTAGATTTTTTCCAACCAAATGTTAAAAACCCATTTAATATGAAGAAAGAGAAAAAAAAAATAGAAAAACTTATTTTCTAATTAAATAGTTTTTCTCTTTTTTGAATAATAATGACTCACTGCTGCTTTACTTGCTACCTACCGTGGAGCGCAGCAACACCACTTCGGCATCACGGGCTGTGGTACGAGTGCAGGTGGACTTGACGCACCATTCTGGCATCCAGTAGAGCACCAGGAGAAGGAAGCCCCCTGTACACAGCACCCCGAGGCCCACCAGGGCCAGCCGCCAACGACACAGACGGTAGCCCTGCAGCTCCTTAACAAAAAAAAAAGAAAAAAAAGGAGCACAGTATGGCAACGTTAGGAAGGAATCGTTTTTTTCAATAAGCGTATATGTGAAATGAAAAAGACACATACCATCTCCTCCTCTTCCCCCTTGTTGACAATCTTGAGGTCTTCCTTCTCCATGCTGCAGAACAGTTTGCCAAGCCCCTTCCTTAGTCACTGCAAACAGAACAGGCAAAATGTCAACGGTGAACAGTGCGGGAAACATTTAAGCTTCACAGCAGGAGTTTGAAACCGAGAGCTCAACAGCACAGTGTCAGTGTCGGAACAAGTCACAAGATAACACCACATTATTTGTTTAAATTAAAGATTGACTAATCAAAGCCCTGTAAAGTGCTTAAGAATGTCAAATGTGACAGAAAGACAAATGTCAAAAGCAAATTACAACTTTGGAAAGCAAGTTTCTGTCTTTTTAATCAATATTCTTAACTCAATCTTCTTGACTGAAGTGACCAGGGATTTTGTATTTAAGCTCCACGTGGTAGGTCGGATATTGCTTAGGAAGGAAGCTGAATTTCTGCATCATTCACAAGATCAAAAAAACATTTACCAGCACTCAAAGTATGCACTTTAAGCCAAAGAGGTTTGGACCAGTGGAAGCAACGGCAACTACAGGAGGGTTTTAATCTATAACACATATAGTCACACATATAATCTATAGAATATATAGTTTCAGCTAGCATATAATACACATGTTATAATCGCTAACCCTGCGAGCATGCTATATATTTTATTTTTAGATTTCTTGAAAGAAATCTCACTTGTGGATTTTTTCCCCCAATAGTTTGAAGTGACAAATCCTCACCCCCCACCTGCCTTTTCTGGCTGCCACTTCAAACAATACTGTCTTTATTTCTGTAGCTCTCTCTTATTATGAATCACTTTGTGGCAGAATACACTTTTGACAAATGTAAATGAAAGCATCGCCGTATGCCAATTGTAAACTGCAGGCATGTGCCAGTCAGTTTAGAATAGTTCTCATTAACTAATTTCACTTGGTAATGATAAAATTGGAATAAAATATAAATTAAAACATTATGGACATAAAGTTAAGAACATGTCTGTGGATACATTAGTGAACCGTTTTGTTTTTCCTATCTCTGTCCACATACAGTCGTGCAGCATTTACACTGGGTTAAAGAGATTTTAGCAAATTACAAATTCAGATGTAGACTGTAGCACACAAAACATGGCCCAGCAACAATGAACAGCACTTCCCAAAAAGCTGCTCAACCTTAGTACACCTGAGACTATCTCTTAAGACTGTCAATACACCCACACAGTCTGAATGACTCATCAAACTCATGCATTACTCCATTACAAACTTGTTGCTCCATTCCTCTCTCATTTCCCAAGAGGACTACACATCCCGTACAGAAGGAAAATTGCCAGTGTGTTTGGACTTGCATGTGAATTTTGCTGTATTATCTACTGAACAATCTTTGTCAAATGATTTCTAAGGTGCTTGTAAACACAAGTTAGGCTATAGACAGTTTTACTTTTTACTTAAAAAAAACCCACCAAACCCTCACTAAGTAATATTACAGACAGTTGATCAGGTTCACTCCAGAGGGGCTAAATGGGGCTACTTGGGGAAACATGGCACACAAAGATGCAAATTAATGTTTCAAGAAGTAAGGCCCAGACATTAAAACAGTGCCGCATTTGACCATTTCTACATTCCACAAAATACAAGAGAAAGTAAAAAAGAAATCGGAGAAATCAGAGAATCCAGCTTCTCTGATTACATCGGGCACCACTGGTGGGGTGTGGAGTAACTGAAGGTGTAGCTCTGAAAGTCAAGAAAAACAAGCCTCTGTCCATCTGTACCTACTTATACACAATAGTTCTGTGTAATTACACCCAAACCAAGGACTGCTTGACCTTTACCTTTCACTGTGCTAGCCTTATACAGGTCAGTATAGACAGGAGTCAAAGTTAACTGAAGTTAGACTCAGGTTACAAGCCTGAATATTAAATATCAAAATACATCAGTACACACAAAGATAAGCAAATCCAATGAGGTATTAAGTCAGGCAAATGGTTAAGATACCCTCTCTGATAGCAATTATCACTGGAGAGTTCTGGTATGATATGTCAGGACAGAGTGCCAACAGGGTCACCCTTCTACTGCATCCAACGCCCTGTATAACCCAATTATCCTGTATCACTGCCTCGCACACTCAGATCTTATCTGCCTGCTGCACCCGGGTGGACTTTTTCTCTGGCATACTGCGGGATATTTTGCTTAGGACCAAGCCCTTCCTTGTATTTTTCAATGGCAGCCCCCCTAGCCAGCGCTCAGCAGTGGCTGCATAACAACAAGAACATTCCCTCCTAAATTTCTACTATAACTGGAAATGCCAACCCAAGTACATCATGGACACAAGCACCCACATAACTGTCCAGAAATGCATTGGGAAGGCACAAGCACAACCCCGATTGCATTACAGAACCATAGAAAGATATAAGCTCAGGTAATTAGTTCCAGTGATTACCATGGACCAAATGGATTTAAATTTATTAACGGGAATCATCTCATCTTATTTTAAAAGCTTGTACAGATTCTCCCACATACAGCTTAATAATTACAAGCCATTTTTCCCATTTCAGTATTAACATCCTTATTTTCAAGGACCAAACAGTCTTGGGATCTGGTGTAGGTGAAGATGATATACAGTGGGGAAAAAAATACTCATGAGACACCCAGAAAATTTGCCAAGACAAAGTTTGAAATAAATGGAAAAAAGAAATTAATGTGACAATAGTTAGCATCAAGGAGGATTTATAGGCAGAAAGCATGCTTGGCAATCTTTCCATAAAACTACATGCATTTAGCTTGACAACAATTTAAGATTAATCAAAGATTTTTGTACATAAAACTCTGGTAACAGAGAGTGGTGTCATATGCTTTGGACTGTTAAAGGTTACACCTGAGTCATTAACTATTTTGTATTAAAGTGTTACTACAATAGAACCCTGTGGCACACCTCTGTTGACACTAATGAGGCTGGACAGTAAGCCATCAGACCCCACAGCTTGTATACCACACCTGAGACAATTTGCCACCAAAACCAAAAAAGATGCCTCATAAGACCGTCACGATAAAGAGTATCAAAAGCCTTAGATCAATGACTAAATATAATCAGGTACTGTTTTGTACCCCAAACAGAAGAATAACAAATAAATGACAAATTTTAAAATAGAGTACTATGTTAAAAATGACCTCAATGACATAACATCCAAATATAAATTGCAGCTAAAAAGGATTACAGAGTACCAAGTTTATGTGGTTACTGAAACCAAGACTGTTACGTAGTCTATCCAGATAACAGAGGGTGGTGACCTCTAATTACAAGTTCCAAACAGACAACAGCAGTTGAAACCTTACCAGACTTATGACCCCGTTTATGATTCAAGTACCACTATGTGACAACTTAACTGAAGCTAAGAAAAAGTCGAGTCAAATTTTTTTTCCCCATCTGCCAGGTTAGGAATGGTTACAAAGTAAATAAATAAGGTGTATGGAAATATTGCAACATAATAAGAAAATTGGGTATGGTTAAAAGTTTGCTAAAATGCCATAACAATAGAACATTTTGCATCATAACAGAGAGAAGAAATATATAGTATTCATTGTTGCCTTCCTTTTACTTAATTCATGAAGTAAAACAGCAGCTGGTCATCATATTTGCTGTGCAACTGACCCCTTGGGGATTAACACTTTGATTGTCTGGTAATTAAAATGAAGATTTTTTTCGGATGGTGTGGATAAATTAGATATTGAAAACCACAAAAAGTTGAACATAACTAAATTACTGCTTAACGTGAATGTTCAACTGATTCATATTAAAGCATGCCTAGGCAGATTTCAGCAACATAACTGAGTGAGTATATCACAAGTCTTTTAACAAAATTATGTTTTTTGAAGGTTTATGTGCACCTACCTTGAGAGCCAGGGACAAAAATGCCCCAGGCGGTCCTCTTCCCCACAGTTAGCTTGCTCTCTAACCACACTAACCTGGAACCCTGGATGGAAAAATCCAAGAGAAAAAAAAACATTAAAAATTACATCAAACAATCCACACTACAATTAAATATTCTGAGTCTTAGGTAGGTTGAAGGTTAACTGAGGATACACATTTACAAACCAATATTACCAAATAGCCAAAACTGTTCGGAGCTTCTCCTTAATTGTCGCTTCATCAAGATACAGAAAGATTGCTTCAGAATTTGATTGAAGTTGATCATTTGATTTGGTCCTATTGCCACCTTTTCCAACAACACTTCAATTCTTCTTCTTTTTTTTTTTTAAAGTTCAGTAACTAAAGAATTAAATAAATAAATAAAAATGGGTTAAATGTGAGTTTAGTCCAAAACCTAAACTGCCACCACTGTGGAATAAGAAGTCTGTTCATATAAGATGGATCTGTTGGGTTTCAAAACTTAAGTTATTCATTATGATGTTGTACCTATTTTAATAAAAGCTTTTGACCTATTTTACACCTGAAATTATTAAAAGATTTACTGTGTGACAAACTGTTCATTTGGTTTTGTTATTTATTCATTACTGAGAATATACAAGCATGTTGTGGCCTCCAAACTAAATGTTAAGGATGAAACAGGTTCCAGTTTTACATCTTCCCAGGGACTTCAGAATCTCAGTACTTCAGGTGCCAAGATGATAAGAAATTTTTTCCACTTCACTCCAAAGTTTAGAATTACACCAGCCAACTGCTCAGCAGATAAGGTATGCCTCCTGTTTTGAATACGAGAATGACAGGAGAAACTAGTATTCTCACTGGAACATTGAGGACCTTGTGTGAGGCCTCCAGGAGCCAACATGACTTCACAGATATTTATAGATAGCTTGAGCCCAGTCTAAGGCCACATTGTTGTCTCTTATCTAATCAAATAAGAGACAACAATGTGGCCTTGGACTAATCAATCTGCCATTGTATTAATAAGCAATGTTTGCTTGGGGAAAAAAAAATAAAACATGAAGCAGCTGTTGATCTTTTTTTCCAAAACAAGAGAAAACATTGCAATCATCCGAGTTCCTGCAAAGAAAAAAAATCCACTTACTATAAATTTATAAAACCTCAGAGGCTCAATCATAAACACCTATTTGAGTCCTAAAGCATCTATGATCCTGTACAGCGTTTACACAGCCCAGTGCCTTATATAACCACAATATTGTAGGCATGTATTTGATTGCGGAGTTTATAGCTTTAACATGCAAACAATCATTAAAGTCAGCAAGTGGAACATTACATATGGCCAGCATGGAAACAAATTCTACCAAAGTGGGCTTCCAATGTTTCTCGATTTTTATTCTGTGAAATATTTTTTAGTTACTGTAACAACTACAAAAATAGTTAGAAAACACTAAAATATGTCATCAAAATCTTTGATGCAAATACATCCATTTACATAAAATTTATACGTCATACAAGAAGCGTCCAGAGAACCGTTCTTGTTCTCCATTCTTTGTTTTTTTAACAATAACAAATGATTAGCGGTCAAAGATTCACTTAGCATGTGGGATTTAATTAAAAATACTCCTTGCACATAATGCTCGGGCACTTCGTAGATTTTTATCTTAGCAAAGAGACAAATAAATAATGAGAGTAGACATATACTCCTTTCCCTTTCTGTCCTGTTCTAAAACACACAAGACAAAAAGGAAAAAGTGAACAATGAGCCATGACCTAATGACATAAGTCTATAATTCATGGAAGCATTTGGAGGAAAAAGTGTTTTGTTGCCATCATACTCTGAACTCAATGCGCTTTCTTTATCACTTCCCCTCCTACTCATTGGGTATTAAAGCCAAACTATGTTTCCCATCATGAGCCAGTCATGTTGTTTATCACTGTAGCGTCTGGGTTCACTTTAAAAAATAAATAAATAAAATCTTTTAACTACCTGCCCTTCCTCTCCTGTGTAGACTAAAAGGAGTTCCTGAGACAGCCTTCAAAGTTCTCCACCACATAACATAAGTTTAATAAATAACTGAATACAATTTTAACTTGCTTGTTTTACCTAAAATGTATTTTCCACTCATGCACATAGAGCATCTACTGCATCCCTTGGGTTTTTTGTTTTTTTTTTACATTTAACTTAAATAATCAAAAATGAAATAAATATTGCAAGGTATGTGGCGTTATGCAATTTTGACACACATTAGATGACTCCAGCTGACTGCTCCTACATGGTTGTCAGGAAAAAAGCCTGTTTGCAAACATCAACTGCAGAATGTCCAGTCTCTAATGAAGAGCACTGTTAAGCTTCCATATATTAAGCTCATACAGGGATGCGTTGTTCAGCCTGTTCACAAATCTGTCGTTGCAGCGTAGTATGCCACGTTGCCGTTTTCCTCTGAAGCTTTGGCCTGACACTCGTAACATAAACAAGGCAACTCAACTTGTAGAAGTGTTTTTGGTTTCGCTTGTATACCTGGAGTCGAGTGTTTTGACCAATCCACGAAACCACATATTAATAGATTTAAACTGTAATAGCTGCTATTATCTTCGTGAGCCCTTATATTACGTGCCGTAACTGTGCAAAGCCAGTGTCAGACTTTGTTACAGAGGTAGCCCCAAATTTAGGAACAAGCGCCTCAACTTGTTTTGGCTGGTCTCTCTGGGATGCCACGGTGACTATTGCAAACTGTCACCTAAAGCAACGAAAAACTATTGCAGTAAACAGTGCATTTCCTGCAGCACGAAATAAACGATAGAGTATAACATAAAACGATAGATAAAGTTGTCATCTGATATATTTTGTCATATCGCACAGCCTTACTCTGGACTAAGATTACAATCTGGGGGAGCATCACAATGGCATAACGATTATAACGCACAACCACAAACCACATGAACCCTAAACTTGCACACACAGAAAATAAGAAAGAAATGCAAGGCTGAGGATGTGTTGAGCATTCCAATTTTCAAATCTTTAAACCCGACCTTTAAAAAAAAAAACTCATAAGACTCTCAAACGTGTGCCAACATGCAATTAAGAACGGGAATCTAATTTGTCTGAAGTGCTGAAGCTAAAACTTATCGAAAATGAGAAGGATTTGAGTGGTTAAATGCTTCATTTATTCAATACAAATCTTGAAATGATTTCAGTGTCAAAATGTTAACAGTAACTCTTCTATCTCATACCTGTCCTGCTCATATTCAATTTTAATGCAATTAAAGAAAGATCAGGAGTCTCCCCATGTATGAACAATAAAATTAATAATAATAGCTGTGTAAGGAATCTGAAGAAATCCAAACATTAGTTATGGTTATAATCGCAGCAATCACACCAGGGAGCCATGTCAAATTCATTCAGCTGCAAGACATCAACCAGAAACACACAGCTTAAGTTGTTTTAAAAAAACATACATGAAAAAAAAAGTCCTGCAAAAGAAGGTATCTGTTTATCTCAACATCATGAAACCTAAGTCACAGAACCTTAAACTCACAGAGGAACTGTTACAACTTCTCCATGTTATTCGAAGAAACGTCCTTTGAGCTTGAAAAACTGGTCTCAAGAGAAACTAGGAAAACTGGCTTAGTTTAAAGGTAGTTAAAGGTGAGATCACCTTATATCATATACTCTTGCACCTTACTGCAGAAACAAATATAACATAACAAACACAAAACTGTGAAGAGAGCTGCTGAAATGATGTGCTATCGTCATCTGTGTCAGGTGAAAACGGACTTCAAGGGATGACTCCAGACGGTGAAAGACAAAAAAGAAAAAAAAAAAAAGACTGCTTGGTTTCCTTTCCTATGGAAAGAAAATACTAGAGAGAAAAGCCTGGGAAAAACTTTAATCCTCAAGATCAAAAGTATGCTAAGGTTTAAGTCTGACCGCATGATCTTGGATTAACAGGAAAATTGTTTGAAACTGTGCTTTTCACTTTACAGAGCTGTGTACTAGTACACAATTTCAATTAGGTATTAATTTTTTCAGTACGGATGTAACACCAAGACAGCTTTTTTATACTTTCCTATCCTCATATGAGAAACGAGTGAGGAAAATAATCCAAACAGTAGCCACAGTCTGCCAAATCACTGGGCTGGACTGCCAGTGTCTGGTATATTCGGTAGGTACTCTGAGCACATGCTACAAGCTAACAGAGTAAAAGGTAGAATTACAGGTCATTTTTAAAGCTACAGTGTGTCAGCAGCAAAGGAGCCAAGTGTCATTCAGCATTTCATACATGTAATGGTAGTAAAGCTCGACTTCAGCAGTTGTTTCTTATTATGAAACATCAGTTTAGGAAACCCAAAACTTCCCCTGTGTCAATATAAGTGCGTGTCTCCGCTACTGCAAGGTGGATTCGTGGTACAACTGTGCTGTTAACATGCATTAGAAGTTTATATATTCTTTTAATATAACCAATGATCTAATTATCATTAGAAGATGCCTCTTGAATAAATGGTAAATGGAGTGGTTCTTTTATAGCGCTATTCTACTCTGAGTAATCAAAGTGCTTTATATAACTTCCCTCATTACCCATTCACACCGATTCATACAAGCACTTTTATCTATGGTTTACTCAACTCACTCAACAAGTGCTTTTTATCTAACATTCACACACATCCATACTCCAATAGATGCATCAAAGAGCAACTTATAACTTAGTAGATGACCTACTCTACCTCCTCCTACAACAGGAGGACTGTATCTAGATTACACTCATATCACTTGTGACAATTGATTATGCTGAAAGATCCCGACGGGTGCTGATAAGAGTCACAATCTGCAAATAAGCTCTGCCATATATGCTTAACAACACCTGATAAACAATGCTCTAAGGTCGTACAGCGCATGTTTGTCAAGATGTTTTTGGTGTTTTTATGACCTCACTTTGCTACCTAAAGTCTTAATCAACATGACATTGCTATTCTCAGGTTTGCACTGGTCTGTTAAATTTTACAGTTGTTCCTATTTTCATTGAAAGCATTCTCACTTTTGCTGAGAACTTGAGTGTTCTGGTCTTACTGAAGGCAAACTGTGATACCAGCAGTAGAAAGCTGCGTTTCTCTATCACACTGCTCCGAGGCTCCCACATCAAACAGCGCTGGGCTGCTGAGAGGACTTTTACCATGTCAGGATATTTCACATCTCTGCTCTGAATTAACACTGGCAGGCCTTCCATCACAGGTTGATGTGTTCAAGCTCACCTGTAAAAGCCCTACAGGCACTGGCTCAAAGGACAGTGGAATACTGGCACCTCACTTCTTAAATTAAACCGCTTTCAAGTGCTCAGCTCGACAAGACCTCAAGCTCCCTCACAGAGAAGAGCCAAGTCCAAGGGTAAAAGGGCAAGTTAGCTTCTTAGTTCTTCAATTCTTCTTTATCCAGTTTAAAATAAAAAATAGTTTTAAGTGCTCATAAGTGCGAAATTTACCCAAAAGATAAACAGACATAACTACAGACCTATCTTATTTACAGACTGGACCAATAGTGTCAAATTTTATGGAATAAATGCAATTCATCTTACATCTGAATCCCATATTGCTCAAGGTCTCACGTGAAAGGAGATCTAGAGGAATGGATATTACTCCACTCAACTCAACGTTCATATTGCCACTAACTGTAGTGAGACTGAAGATAACACTGGCTCTGTTAAAGTGAGAAGACATCAAATATTTACAAATATATTATCTACTGAGACACAAAGAAACTGGAACTTTAACAGGACATGTTTTGCTGGCTCAGTAAAGCCAAACAACTTTCTCATCCTTCCACTACTGAAGCCTTTTTTGGACCCAAGTCATATGTAAGTCCTATCACTTATATATGTATATAAATAGCAGCCTGCAGTCTGAATTATTGAAATATACACCATCTACAGTACTGACAATACCGATACCCTGGCCTTGGGTATCTGTCAATACCAAATATAGCTTCATTGCAGTTTCAATGCCAGTGTTAAATTAAAAAGCTGGGAATCACTCTTCTGTATGAGTTTAGCTTCAACACTAATATCTTGACTGAAGTATTTGTTAGCAATTAAAAGAATTTATACATTAAAAAACAAAACAAAACATGACAACCACACCATAAATTAAATAAAAAAAATGTTTAAATGCATTTGTTATTTACCTAATTTATTTGAATTCACTCATTACTGCACAGTTGATCGTGTATTTACAAAGTCCCAAGTTAGTGCTACCTAATCCAAATACAGGATTGGTACATCTGCAATACATAAATCCAAAAAGCAATTTACACCTAACTGTGCTGGAAGAATCTTTACTCAATAAAACTAATCTTCTGAAATTGATCTAAATGAATTACAAATGAAAAAACACATTTTGATCGGTTTATATTCTTTTTACTTTGACACAATTTTTTCAAGCTAAAAGGATGATATCTTTGTATAATTAAGGTGTGATTCTCAGAGAAATAGAATCTTGCATAGCCAGACTTTTCTCTACAACACTTTAAAAACTTTTTTGGTAGAATTTGTGAACAGAAATGCAAGGATGCCCCTGATAGATCACAAATGTAAACATATTCTTTGTCGCTCTTTAAATCTATTCAGCGAAAGAACCAAACCCTTACACGTTTCTGCACGATCCAAATCTTCATCAAAACTTGCGATTTGGAGTGTACAGGTTACTAGTTTAAGACAGTCTTATGCCAACAGTCCACATCTTATCAGTTAGACAAGGTTATTTATATACCCAACAGTTGGCAAGTCAATTATCTGGCAACACCAGCATCACGAAGATGAAACAGTGTTTCAAACGAATCTGCAAAAATGTCAGTGAAAATTACAGATTAGCAAAGGGCGCGCGTGCATGCACACACACACACACACACACACACAAAATCAAAGGCAGTGAAAATCCAAAATGGAAAGCATCACAGCTATAAGGCCTCAAACCTGTACTCTGGGCAAACAGGCAGCTAATAGTTGGGCAGGTCAACAGGGCTAAGGCACGGCTGTAGGAGCCACAAGAAGAAGCTCTGGTGCTAATGTTTGCCAGAGGGCATGTGGAAAGTCCAGAGTCCACTTCGTAATTACACTGAGAATTTGTGGCAGAACTTAAAAACCTCTCTTCATGTAGGGCACAAGATTGTCCGAGGCCAGCTTTGCAAATTAAGCGCAACATGCACACAAGTAAAAGAGTGGGTTTAGTGAAAGCTGACAAAAAAAAAAGGGGGAAACATTTGCATAGATTTCTGATACAACTAAAATACCACGTGCTCTAAATCCAAATAGATGACACTTGTCACTGTGAACAGGCCTGTCCATCACAGGGGTGCCAGTCCAGCTACTTCATGACTGATTGACTCAGTCACAAAAGCTTTATGTTACAGCGTGGAGATGCCAGTGAAGAATTTGACCAATTCTTATAGATTTGCACATTTCAAACAAAATAATTTAGGAAAATGCACAACCTGATCTTTGACAAATATCAAATATAGCTCACTTACATTTGGCTTACTCTGAATAGTCTATATATATATATATATATATATATATATATATATATATATATATATATATATATATATATATTACTCAATGCAGCTACCACGAGAAGCCTTTCACAAGACCTGTGACTAAATGCTATCAAACGATTAGTCAAAGTTATTTTATTAGCATGTTTTCATACGCTGTAGTTATTGCAGGTGTATTAACTTTTCCAATCCTACAAATTACTCGAGGATGAAGTGCAGCAGGTGTGTTAAATTAATTAAACTGTACGCCCAACAGTTTAAAGCGTCTTCAGATTTACTTTTTATGCTAACGAAATGATAACTGGATAAGAAAAAAAGCCATCTGCAGATCAAAAAGCTCATCACAACTGCGCAACTGGCATGCACATGTTTACAACTTGAAGGGTGAATGCTTGATTTTCTGTTACTACGTACTGTCAGTATCATAAAGGATATCACTAGGTACTGTCCAGCAAAACTGATCAGTAATAAAAATGGAAAAATTACTCCGGGGGAACAATCCTGGCTACAATCCCAGGTATCCACTTAGGTGCTTCATCTGGGCAGATAAGAAGACATGAGTGAATGTTTGCTAGCTGGCTAACATTAGCCAAGTTTCATTGTTAGCCTGACTAGCTTAAAAACAACGTCCAGGTGTCCTCCACTGTTGAGCTTTTTCCCAATTTAATCGCTGCCAAAAGGAAAACTGTATCTCAGAGACAACCGTGGTGATTTTCCACCCGTGCCGCTGGAAGGATGAGGCTGACGTCTCCACACGCATCAGCTAGAACCATACCGCTTTTAGCATTTAGCCGCGCTTGGTAACGAAAGACACATGGGTGATGATGATGATGGTGGTGACAGCGATGAAGGCAAAACCGCACAGATATTTCATTATAAGACACTCACCCAGAACCACCTGGACACGCTGAAGATCACCTTCGAGTCATAGTGAGAAGAAAGTAGCTGTTATCTGATGAAAAACGTCGCTGACGGAGAAAACGGGCTAAGTTGAATAGAAAAATGTTGTCGCGGCAGAGAGGAGGCTTGCCGTGTGTTGACAGCTCAATGGGATAGACCGAGTACTACAGCAACGATGAACTGGCCTGAACTGGCTGTCTGACTGCAGGAAGTGACGTCCATCTGTTCGCGTGACGTCACGTAAGTAAGCGACGAGTACTTTTCCCTTAGAGAAAATATTATAACAGCTGCAAAGGGAACGCTGCCTCATGCTATAGCCTTGAACGCAATAAATAAATAAATAAAATAATGCTGGGCTAGCAAGGAGTCAGTGATGCCTCTAACACAGCACAGTGTAGGCACAATATCAGCGTAAGGAGGAAGTACAGATTTTTTATTGGTTATTTACGAACATGTTTTAGAGTTTCTCAAGAAGAAGCGATGACGAAAGCCATCAAAGCTTTATTGCTAAATAGAGCATGAGTTTTAGAGTTTCCCAAGGTTCGGGGCATCAAATATCTGCTCTGTCAGCTGTTCATCGTCCTTTTTCGTCGTATTTTTTGCTTGTTTGTTTTACTTTCTACATAGTTTTCAGAGCAGGTTTGCTTATTCCAGCTTTCATTGTTTAAAGTATTTTTGCTTTGGTCAGTTTTGAGTATAGAGAAGGTCAGTATGAAGGCTCTGTGGATCGGGTGGCAAGTGCCACCCTAGTTTTGCATATGACAGTGTGGGGTGGCGTGGGGTGGCATGTGCCACCCCTAGTGCCACCCTAGTTTTGCATGTGGCGTGGGGTGGCATGTGCCACCCTCGTTTTGCATATGACAGTATGGCAGTGTTGTTTATTAAAATAAGATAGCATTAACACTTTAGTCTAGCACTAAACTTCACCATGATATTGTCATGAATAGTAGCGCACACTAAACCAGGTGAGAGCCACAAATATAGTTATTTCACTGTGTTTATTAAGCACATGTTGAATGCTTTCTGCTTTTTGCAACTTCATAAATCTTGGGGGCTTACAAAGAACTGATCAAAAGAAATTAAGATATCCAAACTTGACATATTTAATCCCTAATTCAGCCAAGCTTCATAAAAACTAGATAATTCTTTCTGCTGCCAAAAGCAGTGTACACACAACTTAAGTTCATACACCCCATTTGTAAAACACATGCCAAATCAGTTGCTCCTTTGACAAAGAAATTCAGCAACCCACGATTATATAATCCTTTATTCAGTAACAACCATGTATTCATCAATGAAGATTTAGTTTCTGATTTATTCCTCACTTGTGCACTTCAACTATTGTGTCACTCCTGTGCAATTCACCTCCCCCCTTTGCTAGCCAAATTTCAAGGTGAACAGAATGTTCTGCAGGATCGAATCATCCAGTGCCTTGCATGCTCTGCAGTGGAGTGGTTGCTGACGCACAGGCCAAGAAAAACAGAAAGATCCTCTCCCCACTGCGGCTTCAGATGTGCTAATCCAGGCTCTTCATCACTTTTGCAAACAAAATTCCACCTTTTTATATGGGACACACGGATTGTTTTCTTTTGGCCTCAGACGGGACTGACATGAAGCCCAGATCAAGCCATGCTAGCTCAGCGTTTGTAATGGCATCAGACCCCTAAATGACAATTTGTCTTTGGGTCTATTTTTAAGATGGTTAAAAGTTTTAATTCTTAAGTTTCCAACAGAGAAATTCAGAACATAAATTTTGCACAATAAAATTACAGTCAATCTGTTACTCTGGTTGTAATGACTGATCTGAAGACTTACACAGCTACACACATACCAACATATTCATCAGCAACATTAGATAAGCCTGTAAGCAGGAATGACCACTGACAAGCTTTTGTGCGTTCACTTTTCAAATGTAGTTAAGACAAATCTATTGCAGATATACAAATGCACAAACCATCTTCTTAAGCACACCTGCTTGACTCTTCGTTAATCAGCCAATCACCTGGCAGCAACTCAATGCATGTAGGCATGTAGACACAGTCAAGACAACCTGTTGAAGTTCAAACTGAGCAACAGAATAGAGAAAAAGATCATTTAAGCAGCTTTGAACGTGGCACAGTTGTTGCTGCAAGATGAGCTTGTCTGAGCATTTGTAGCACTCTCTGGAATGGTTGTGGGGGCACTTTCCCCCACAACCATCTTTATGGTTCACAGGGAATAGTCTGAAAAAGAGAAACTAGCCAGCTCTGCAGATGAAAATGACTTGTTTATGCCAGAAGCAAGAGATGAATGGCCGAGCTGTTTCAAGCTGAAAGTAAGGCAACTTTACCTCAAGTAACCACTTGTTACAACCAAGGTATGCAGAAGAGCATCTCCGAACCTTGAAGTAGATTGGCTACAGCAGCAGAGGACCACACTAGAGTCTAGACATAAAATATACTGTCCTCAAGTGGCCTCCACACTTAATCCACTTTTGGGATGTGGAGGAGTGGGAGACTCACATCATTGATGTACAGCTGATCAATGTGCAGTAACTGTATGATGTCATCATGTCAACATGGATCACAATGTCTGATCAATGTTTTCAGCACCTTGTTGAATCTATGCCACAAAGAATTAAAGCAAAAGCTCAAGCAAAGTGTACCTAACAAGTTAGCCAGTGAGTGTATTTAGCATTAGCATATTTAGCACTTGTGTAATCATGAATACTATCATCAGTATAGGAGAGCAATAGGGTTGTTTACATTATTATTACTACATTACCTTAATCATTATTACAAAACAACAACAACAAAAAACAAACAAACAAAGTAGATAAATCACATGGCCTAAACATCAACACTGTCAGATCAAATAAAATTCAATAAACATTTCCCAGCCATTTCCACAGACAGAGCCAGTTGTTAAGGACATTAATATCCACTGCTGATATCAGCAATTGCTTTGTTACATCTCTTTAGTTGTTTCCCAGTCATTAGTCTGAGACCTGTCACTTGAGGAAATGTAACAGGGAGGAGTAAAAATGTAATTGTTCCATAATCAGGCCTTAGGAAGTCCCTTTAGTTAAAACTGCCTCTAGTAACTTTTATTTTATAAAGCTTCACAGCAGGCAGATGGACGGAGGTCTGCTGAATGATGGAGAGGACAGACAAGCTCTGGGCGTCTAGTCTGGTTCTTATCTGCTCTGCCGGCTCTTTTCCCAGTCCAGCCCCGATAACCCAGGTCGACTAGCAAAATACAGGATATGACCCAGTAACCTTGAATGGCAGCAGGGGAGTTCTAGTGTTTTATTAGGGAAGGTCTTTTCTGTAAACCTTTCTAAAAGGCCGAACTTCTTCAGGAGCTTGACGTTTGTGCTTCGCTACAGTGTTAGAAACAAAAAGGTACTCGAAATAACTTTAAACCAAAAACAGAGTAATTTTTGTTGTAAAACAAGACAGATGACAGATTTATTTTTGCACTTTTATTTATTTATTTTTTTTTATTCACAAATTAATGCACCCGGCATGTGTGAACTTCACTTAGCTAAGCTTACAACAGAGCCACACTCTTCCGTACCAGATAGAGCTTTCTGTGCAAGTCCAGACGGGGAACAGGCGCAGATGTTAAACGGTTCGGGGTTTGTCGGCCACTCTTGCAGGGGAAACTCATCACCCTCCTGTTGTTTTGCTGTCGCTTTGCTCCAGTGTGCATTTGCTGCTTCAAAATCCCACTAGAAAATAAGAACATGTCAAAGTAATCGTACAAAGAATTATAGCAAAGTCATATAAACAGCTAATATTCTGAGACTAATGTGTCTGCTATGCTAAAAAAGCATTTGGTGATAATCACATGGCACATATGATATATTAATGCACCCTAATGTTGATTTAAGACACAAAGTATTTATTGATGAATTGGGAGGCAGCTCAGAAGTGTACCATACACTAAGTGTTCCTTAGTTTTCTAGGGGGGCTCCTCAATGGTGGTCGTGTTGAATCATGCCCCATGAGAGCGTCAACTCGACACCTACAACACAGGTCTTGTATTGTTCACACAGTGACATTCCTGGCCAGCAAGAGTCAAACAACAGACTATAAACATCTCCCAAAATAGCAGAGGGTACTGGCCCCCTATAGACAAGGCAACCATTTTGCACCACTTCCTAGGCAGACAGACCCAGCCCACTGTTGGTCTTTAATCAAAGATCCTTTACAGCAGAACAATTGGACCACATGGCAAATCTCAAACAATTCCACCCATCACTGTAGCCCTTAGCCTCAGCTCAGCCAAGAACCAGAACTCAGCAGTAATGTGCGTGAAACACAGCACAATGGAGGTTTCAAGCTGCCGGCTGAGGCGACTGTCCAATTATCAGGATCACATGTAAAGTAGGAAAAGCCACTCATTTAAATACTTCAAAAAAATGCTCTGTAATCTTTGTTTTAGTTCCCAGTTTGCTTTAAGGCTGTTAGGAAGTTAGGTAACCAAATAAAAAGTAAAAGATTCACTGATAGACCTGAACTCCTCTGGAGCTCTTTGTAATCAGGATTAAACATTAGACACAAAGTCATCTTGGAAACTTTCTAAGATCGAGTAAAGAGCGTCAGTAAATTCCAAGTGCATCAGACAGAAACGGCCCAGCTAAACTTTAAATTGCCTCCTGTTGTCTTTGTGAAGATTAAGCTGAGTGTTCACAGCCAAACAAAGTTATACTTTGTCACATTCAGCATATACTTACACTTTTCCAAATCGCCTTTACTTCTCTAACAAACCAACTGTGCTAAAAGGGCATTCATGTCTTTTGTTTTTTCCTGTTTGGTGAACAGTATCAACCTGCGATTGTTTGTGCTTGCACCATTTGCCTTTGTTTCTGATTAAATGACATCCTCCATAGCCTGGCTTTCTAGTAAGGGAGTTTTTATGAGCATAAAGGCCTGACAAAGAAAAAAAAAAAAAAAACACTTGGAATTTGAATCCTCTTGCAAACTCAGACTGTGTCTTTCAAAAAAGAGAAAACTATATAAATATGAACTGTTCTCTAAAATAAGACTAGTGAAGATTTGATACTTGGCTCAGCTATACACTGCAGAAAACTAAAATACAAAACACTGAGCTTGCACTCAGAAAACCACATGCCCACGCACATCTCTCCATAGACTTCAACTTTTCTGTCCAATAAGAACATGCTGACTATTGTCTCCTTATAAGAACGTCTGAGGGCTGTCTTCTGACTTACTTCCCCCAAAGTCACATGTGCAAAGCACTAAGCATAGTTGCACTATTACGTCTGCTTATGAATTCTTCTGACTGCTGTATTTTCATACGCAGACAGTCAATACCATTCCTTTATAATAAAGGATCTCAATCCTAAAGTGGCACTAAAACATAGGTCTTGAAGCAATTTTGTCAGTGCCATTCTTATTCACCATTTCCACAAGCTGACTCCAGACCCTCTGCCTTATGATAATGAGTCAAAATATAATGAGTCATGAACTCATTACCTCTTTAGGAACTTCACCACTGCTGTTGTGCAACTGACTCAATAGCTTAAACTCATAAAAAGACTGATACTAACAGAATCAGGTCATCACAGCAGTTCATGCAAGGTGGCGTGACACAAAGGGTTATGTTCATTCATATTTTTATAACAGCCATGCACACTATCCAGCATACAAACATGCTGTCACCACCTAGTGGCACTTTGGAATAACTACATATTATAGCTATCCTTTACACGGTGAGAACTGACATCTGATGTATTAAGATTACCAGCTTTTTGAAAATATATCATAGCTTTAGAGAGAGGGGGAGAAATGCTTATTTAGTGATAAATTTGATTCATTTCTTAATTTAAGTGATTGTATCCAAGTAGTCCAACTCACCTCCAGATCCGAGCTGACCGGCGAGGAGTCACAGGATGTGTCTGTGGAGCAGAAGCCGTCGGCTCTGATCGCTTCAACCCTCCTGCTGAGAGGCTCGCTTCCCACATCTCCCCTGGGTGACGTCACCTTCTCGAGGGGCATTTTCAAAAATGAAAGCACATCTAGTATTTGAAGAATAACGGCGTGCAGTAAAGAGTTCCTATCAAACAAACTGCTGTTGTAAAAATGTAGTGTCACAACAGATTCTTTGCTTACTTTTCTCGCAGGTTGACTGTTGACATCCATGTATTGGCCCACCTCTCTCATCTTCTGGAGATTTTTTAACTTTGAAGAAAAAGAATAGTATTATAATCACACCAATGCTTTAGTTAACAAACACTATTAGAAGAACAATGCTAATAGTGTTTGTTGCAGAACAATGCCTGCATAGTGCTACTTCCAGATAACTTAATCCATACAAGAAAGCAGTAAGTAAAAGTCCAATATTATCAGTATTATGGTAAAAAGCATGTTTATTATGGAAGTCTGATTGAGAACAAGCTATTAAATTCACTCTGAGAAATCCGAGAAGCAGCCTTGCGCACACAATAACAAAAAAGTGGTATGATTAAACAAAACAAGCTTACTTTTGTTTGTGCTGATGAAGGAATTTGCTCTTTTGTCTGTCTCTTCATGGCAGTGTTATTCTTTGCAGGGCGCCGTGAACCACCTAAAAGGCGCTCTGTATCTGCAAAAAGTCTCATAGCCTTCTTGCTGGAGCCTCTCTTGCACCAATGAGTAATTGCAATCTGACATGACAGGTTAAAGGTCAACAAACCACACCACAGCATGACTGGCACAGACTCAAGCAAATCACCTAAATCTAGATGTAATGAACAGTAGCCCCGGTTTTAGTGAGAATCCACACTCACCATCAATTTTGTTAGGTACACATGTTCAGCTACTTGTTATTGGAAGTATCTAATCAACCAATCACAGCAGCAACTTCATGCATTTAGACATGGTCAAAATGACCTGCTGAAGTTCAGACTGAGCGTCAGAATGGGAAAGGAAGGCGATTTAAGTCACTTTGAATGTGGCATGGTTGGTGCCAGATGGGGTGGTCTGAGTATTTCAGAAACTGCTGATCTACCAGGAGTTTCCCACACAACTATCTGGTTTACAGAGAATGGTCAGAGAAATAAACAGTGACTCAAATAACAGTCAGTTGTCACAGTCTAGGCAAGCAGAAGAGGATCTCTGAATGCACAGTAGCTTTGGAATGTGGTGGAACAAAAGCTTCACATCATGGATGTAGGGCTGACAAATCTGCAGTAACTGTGTGATGCAATCACATCAATATGGACTCAAACGTCTGAGGAATGTTTCCAGCACCTTGTTGAATCTATGACACAAAGTTCTGAAGGCAAAATGAGGCCCGACCCCGTACTAGCAAAATGAGTTGTGAATCTCTACACAGTTTGAGTGATGCGTGGTCACACTTACTGTGTAAGGATACAAGAAGGTCTAGAGTCACACAGCCTGCTGATGACAGAAGCCATGGCATTGCTCTCATAAGAAATCTAAACTGAGTGTCACAGAGGAGTATGGCTGCAGTGTAGAGGGCACCAGCCAGTGAGCACAACAGTCCAGAGAAAATGGCAGTGTGGGTCACTTTATGTCCATTGCACTAAAAGGAAGAATACAAATAACACTAGGAACTTTATTAGAACAGTAACATGATTTTAAGTGAATGGTTTGTCACTTACTACTCTGCAGAGTTTGGGGATCCTGGAGGTACAGGCTATGACAAAAGACAGCAGCCCCAGTAGGTAACCCACGATTTCAGTGTTGTCCTACAGACAGACGGTTTTCAGATGCAGCAGAAAGACATTTAGAGTAGCTGCAGAATGGCAATTCAAAAACAACAAAACAACCCAGGTGACAGCACTCATACACATGTATCCCTTTGTGTAACCACACCATTGAAGAACTCCAGCTGGAGACTTGAAGGACGACATGTAGCAGCGTCCTCCCTTTGACGGGCTGCAGTGCTGAAGTATGGGAGACACTGGACTTCAGAAAACCTCCTGCAACTACCATCAAGACACACACTGCTAGGAGATGCTGTCTCCTCCTCCTCTTCATCATCCTCAGCCTTTTTTCTGAGAGAGAACACCAGAGAGGACGGTTACAGTTAGAAAGCATTTCAATAGGTCCCCTGTTCATTTGTATGGTTATCTGCAGCGCCTCTCTGATAATTGTACCTACTGTTTTGCCAAAAGGGTTTGGTCGGCTGGATGACAATATTTAAACACCTGTGCTACCTTGCTGCTGCACTTTGAATAATGCACAATTGCTAAATTGTTTGGGAATGATAAGGTTTGCATCATTAAGATATGGAATTTTCTTAATCATACCTGCTTTCGAATTCCAACACAGGAACACTGGAAAGCACCACAAAATACAGTTCACAAAATCCACAGCGGCAGCAAAAGCACCCATTAAAATCTGCAGAGAGGGCAGCGATAAGGAGTTACAGTATTTTAATGCATAAATAAAGTGAAAATACTTGGTTACACGTAGAACTGTGCTACCTGTATATGCAGCTGCCTGGACAGGATGGCTCCAGTTGTACTGCACAGGTTACCGATGAAGCAGTAGAAGAAAACCGCGGTTTCTCCCGGATTTTCTCCCCGAATTTTGCACCTCTGATACACGAACCTTCACAGTTACCACAGGTCAATGTTAGATATGTTTTAAATGAATGAGGCCGGTGGGTGATTAATGATAATCTACTTACAGGAGACATGATAGCAGCAAAAGCAGCGCAGAAAGAAAGGTGAGACCAACAGGGACGCAAAGTGTGTCTGCGTCACGGGACAAACAGGTGTTAAGTGAATCCACGCAAAAATCAACCAAACTAGTCAGGAAATAGTCTGATCTTTCCCCGACTTGACCATCCGCGATGTGCGCACTTTTCTTCATTTTAAGTGCAAATGCTCAGCGACAATCCGCAGAACCGATCAGAAACTGAGCCATGCTCCTAGTGGAATATGCACATTTGACTTATTGCTCATCAAAAGCACAGCGGCAGCTCTCCAAACGGCCCGCACGCGGCAGGGAGGGGCTTACCTGTGCCACCTGTCATATATGGAAATACGTTCAAAGGCACAAGTGAATATGTGGATTTTACGCTCTTTCTGTATTTAGAGATGCCAAAAAATAAATCATCATCCATTTATTTAAAGAGGCGCGTTCATTTGTAGCTACGATCAGGAGCATTGCGTGTACCTTAGTCCATTTCAGGAATCTTACACTTGATCACAGTGACCGCTTGCCAAAAAACGACTGCAAATTGTTGTCAATGAGTTGTTGGGCTATGATCTGTCAAGCATATCTCTCATGAATGATAACAAGTGATTTTGAGCCACAAAGCACGTTCCTGTCACAAATGTAGAAGCTGCAGTCTGTTTTTGGCAAATTGACTTTTATATATATATCCTTTATTTATCCAAGTCTCAGCAGAAATCTCACCAAATATCACATACAGCTGTTCTTTCAATACATTTAAAGTGGTCAAAAAGGATTGGATCGATTATAATTTAGAACACAGATTAGCTACAATAACAGAGTCATAGAAATACTCGAAAAACAGCTAATGTCTTTGCTTTATACATAAACCCTTCATAAATCAGGCTGATTTCAGTCTATCTACCAATATAAGTAAAGACATTAGACATAAAAAACAGAAACATCAGAAATCACTGCCACAGGTTAGGGGTGTTTGTGATTATTTATTGTATATTATTAATTTTACACTCATGGGAGTTCCCACTTGTTCCCAGGTTTACAACATTTTGTAGCTTGTAGCTATTCTGTGATGGTAAGAAAATCAACTCCAAATTTATTATCTGGTTGATAAATACTCAAAGACAGTAAGAATTAGAAAAGCTCTCAGATGCTTAGACACCTACAACCCTCATGCACTTCTTCAACCTCCTAGGACCTGGCGTCCACATATGTGGACATCACATTATATATATATTATAGGGGTGGCTATAGCTCAGGCAGCTGGCTCCCCAGTTTGCATGCCAAATATCCTTGGGCAAGATACTAACCCAGGGGTGGGCAATCTCAGTCCACGAGGGCCGGTGTCCCTGCAGGTTTTAGATGTGTCCTCGAACCAACACAGCTGATTTAAATGGCTAAATTAGCTCCTCAACATGCTCTGAAGTTCTCCAGAGGCCTGGTAACGAACTAATCATGTGATTCAGGTGTGTTGACCCAAGGTGAGATCTAAAACCTGCAGGGACACCGGCCCTCGTGGACTGAGATTGCCCACCCCTGTACTAACCCCTACTTGCTCTCCGATGCATCCATCGGAGTATGAATGTGTATGAATGATAGTTAGAAAGCAGTCCCTGTATAGATAATAGTGCTCGTGTGAATGGGTGTGTATGGGGTTAATGCGGCGTGTTGTATAGAGTGCTTTGAGTACTCCAGGAGACTAGAAAAGCGCTATATAAGAACCAGTCCATTTTACATTTTGGGTTGTCTAGACTAAAATACCAAATTTTGCTGTACAAGGGCCTGATATCCACTTACGAGGATGTTATACTGCCTCTGTTCGATCGAAATTTAAAGCCAATGTCCTCATGAGTGGATCTCATTTTTCTTAGAAACAAAAATCGGGTATAAAAAAAATAAAAATCAAAATCACATCATTCTTTGTTTTTACATTCATCAGGTCCCAATCAGCCCAGAGCAAGGAGAAATTAAAAATGCATCCCATGAAGGAGTTCGGGTCTTAGAGTTGGCAAAATTTAACTTATTCAGATTACAAAACTTGCTATTGCATAGTCTTCTATTACAAATACAAAATATTGTATTTACACTGAAGCATTAATTAATATATTGTTATGGAAATATGACAAAAAAGTGGCACACCAACATGAAAGCATATGTTTATTCTACGTAACCCGGTTAAGTTACAAAGAGCATTGCTTTAAATGTATAAAAGTCAACATACAGTATTTTAACTGATTCATAGAGACTTTATGTGTCATCCTTGAATACAATTTTGGATGGTGAATCGATTGGTTGCTCTTTAACTGGTGATCAGCCTGACAGAGTGCACTGCACCATTTTGTTAAAACCAGAGCCGACAGATTATGCACCTCATTAGTTAATGTCATGACGGCCTGACTTTTCCACACTCACAGGATTAAAGGGGGCCTTCATCTACACAAAGCACTCAGAATTAATTCCCTTGGAATCACACATGAACTGTGCTTCAGGGTTTTTCCTAAAGTACAGTTCACAGATCTAAGTTGCTCAAATAAACTTAGATTTTCTGATCATAATCAGGCATCCAGATGCTTAGTAACCCGCCGCACTTTCTCCTTCTTGTTCCTGTTGCCGTGTTTTTTCCAGGGTTTGCCCACTGCCATCTCTGATTCAGCTTTGCCTGGACCCACAGGTCCACTGCCTGGTTTGTAGCCCATCACAGACTGAATTCCTTTGGAGAGTGCCCGCACGTTCTCCTAAACAGAGAGGTTCATCATCAACAAAAAGAAAAAATCATTTAACTTCATAATAAACTGCTCCTCTGCTGCAGACACACTTTATATTACCAAAAGTGTTCACCCGTCTGCCTTCACACTCATGTGAACTTGAGTGACATCCCATTTTTAATCCATAGAGTTTGATATGATGTCCATCCAACCTTTGCAGCTATAACGGCTTCAACTCTTGTGGGAAGATTTTCCAGAAGGTTTAAGTGTGTTTATGGGAATTTTTGACCATTCTTCCAGAAGTGGATTTGTGAGATTACCACTGAGCTGCTGTCATTCCCAGTGGCTTCCACATTGTTATAATACCACTAAGAGTTAAGTGTGGAATATTTATTAGTGAGGAAATTTCACAACTAGCATTTGATCCCTGGAATTCACTGAGCTCCTGAGAGCATCCCATTCTTCCACAAATGGTTCTGGTAATATAGCTTATATTACAACATCTACTGACCAAAAATAAGAGATCAGCAGGAATAATTTACCTGATGGAAAAAGTTCTTGTCAACCACGTTTTCGATTCTCTTAATTTTGTGTTGTCTGTTCATTACTGTGGAGAGGTCACTGCTGTCTGAGTCTCTCTTCTCAAACTTTTTGTGCTGCGGCTGGAAGTCTTCAGGTTTTATATGTGGAGGGGGATGGCAGTACAGAAGCTTGCCCTGTAAGGAAAAGAGCTATGTTAGGCAAAGGACGTTGTAAACATGATGCATAATTGACTGGTAACTGGTTAAATCAACAAATTCAGTGGTTACAAGAGAACAGCTACACCTTACAAAAGACTGAAGACCTCCACAGTCTGCTTAAACACATAGCCGAACCACAAGAGATGTGCTACAGCTACACTGTTTAACGCTGTAGGTGACAGAGCTGAGCCAAGATGAAAATAACTTATTTATCTCTCCTAGAATTTACATCTGTTTTTTCCTCTCACTTTGTAAGGCTAAACATTTCATTAATGACCCACACTCACTCAACCACAGTCCAAAATTAAAAAGTAAACACAAGCAACATAACTGTGTTTTTTTTCCAACCCACAACAGTTTGCAGTTGTGAACTTACGCTCACATAATCCTTCAGGACGTAGCGGGCCGATCTGGACTGATCGGGCTGGCCGTGCGACGTCATGAAACCTCTCATATCTGAAACAGACAAAAAAGAAAAGGCTATGTTATAAAACAAAGAAATTACATCAAGGGGAAAGACAGCTAGCAGCATCTAAGGGTGCCACAGTGAGGTGACAGTATCACAATTTGAGCTAGGGACCTCTGATCAAAGAGGAACACAATACATAAAATTAAATCTATAAAATAGATTTTTTTTAAAGAATCTAAGATGGTTTACTCTCTCGAGTCGTACATATTTCACCTATTGTTAATCTATTCTATCCAGACTCATGATAAATGTCTATTAGCCTCACATCCATACGCCATCAGCAGCTCTTCCGCAGTGGGCGGTCTGTCAGGGTCTTCATCTTCCCGCGGTCTGATAATATTGATGCCATACGTGCCTTCTAACACATGCCGAGGGATCATCTGACATATGTGACCAACCTGTTAAGAACTACATGTCGTAAGCATCAGAATCAATTACAAAGCAGAACAGGCAGAGTCTAGCTTTCTGTCACGTAAAGGATATGAGTGAGATCGCAGGTACGTGGTCTCTCATCTGGTCTATGGGCAGAATCCCAGAGCAGATCATCTCAGCTTTGGTAGAAACGAAGGAGGGCATGACCAGACCTGGGCAGTCACAGAGACACAGGCCTGGCTCCACATACAACGTCTGTCATAAATGTGAAAAACAAAAACACACAAAAAACACATTCATAATCATAATCATCCATCCATCCTTTTTCAGGGGCGCAAGGGGGGGGGGGGGCTGGAGCCTATCCCAGCTGTCTTAGGGCAAGAGGCAGGGTACACTCTGGACAGGTCGCCAGTCTGTCGCAGGTCTAACATCATTATTATAATATCATTATTATTATTATTATTATTATTATTATTATTAAGCTTCTTGCTGGTGGAATCCCTAACCTGCATTTGTGCAGTAAGTACCTACCTGAAAGTGTTTAGTGTGTCCAGGAGTGGCTGAGACAGAAACCTTCTTGTTCCTCAGAATAGTGTTGATGGTTGAACTCTTTCCCACATTAGGATACCCGACCTGTTGGTTCCACCACATAATGAACATTTAATTGCTTTAAAATAACTCATACTGATGAAAGTGTGGAGCTTCTTCCCCGACTATGAATCCAATTAAAATGTTTCCTGTACCTACGATTCTTGTAAAACGTTAAAAAGCACTCCTGGTGAATTCTGCAAAGTGGTTCAAACGCTCTTACTAAATACAAATATACAACTTGATCCCAAAATTCAAAGGCGGTGTGGCTATGGCATGCAATTTATGCTAGACTGACAGATAGATGGTCCTTTTACTCACCAGTCCCACTGTCAGCTGCCCTTCTTTAACCCTGGAGCCGTTGTGAACAGCCTTGAACATTTCCAGCAGCTCATCCTTGCGCAGCAGATGGCTGGAGTTGTGGAAAGATGCATTGGATGAACCAGCAGTCTCTCCCTCTGCTTCTTCCTCGCCTTCTGAACAGGTCTTCCAGTCCTCCTCATCTATGCTTACCTCTTCCTGCTCTTCCTCTATGTCACTCTGTTCTCCCCCTTTGTACTCATCCTCCTTATTCTTTACCTCTTCCTCTCCATCTGCACCTTTCTGACTAGCGTCTTCTTTAATTTGCCGTCCTCCTTCTTCTGGATCACTCTCTTCACACTCTGGATCGGCCATCTCCATGCCCTGTGAGGGGACAAGTTTCTGCACTATTTTTCACTGGGATTAAAGACGGCAGGATGATGCCAAAAGGTGACTTTTTCTTCAGTACAATAAATTATCTGTTCCCTAAAAAAAATACAAGTGCATCACAGTTCAGAGAAGAGAGAAAGGTTCATCAAGCTTTCGCGCTCTCACCTTTTCCTCTGCATCCAGCCTGTTGCCTTCAGCCAGAGCAGACCAGAAAACTGCCCTCAGCCCCTCTTTCTCAAAGTATTTGGCCCAGACTCGCCTCTGCTCCCTGGTCAGTAGGTCAGCTTTGTTCACCAGAAGCATGTTCACCTTATGCTCTGAAACTTCTTTAACATAGGACTCCTGGTGCCACACAACCAGAGAATTATTACAATCACTGCAGTACAGTTTAAACGTACGTAATGATGGATATAAAGCAAATGTCGACAGATGAAATATGCAAAATGATTAAACAAAGTGCAATTATTTTCATATATGAAACCAGATTTCTATCATCTGTCCACTATTTAAATAAAGCACTTACAAGGTCCAGACATCTGAACAGCATAGGATTTCTGGCATCAACAATTTGAACAATGACGTCACTAAAAAAAGAAAGAAAAGAAAAATGCAAAAGATAAAGAAATGTTTTTGTTTTGTTTTTTTCCTTTAGCATCACATAATGAGAACAGATTCCTCAGGAAATGTGAAATGCTGTTGATTTGGGTTCTACCTCCTCTCAATCACTCTCCACAGCTGTCTCCAAAATTCAAGGTTTCTCTCAAACGGGGTGAGAATTAACTTCTGCTCCTCTTCCAGCCTTTGAAGAGAACACTTGTAATTAGATTACAGGCAACGATAATCCAGAACAAACGTATAATAAGTCATTAATTAGAAAATTTCGAATGGTTATCCCTACATTTGACTATCAATTTTTAATACCAAGAGAACAGAAAAGCTACATACTGTGCAAGTGCTCGTCTCCACTCCAAGAAGCTGTCTTTCTCTGTCTGCTGAAGCTCATCTGGACTCGTACTTTCATCCCAGTGGGGTCTTATAACAAGGAAAGACACAACAGATCTTATCAATGCAACACATTATTTATACGTTAGAAAAATTAAGCTGTAAAAACATATCTGCTCAAATCACCGTCTCGGAATTCTGAGGAAATGTTTGTTGTCTTCGTGCAGCTTCATCAGTTCGCTTTTCTCCTCAGCTGTTAATAAGCCCGCTCGAGCTTCTGCCGGCACAAACTTGATATTGAGCTTCTCTATGAAAACACAGAAATGAATGAAAGTGATTAGATTAACAAGCAGAATCAAAAAGGCAGATCTGCAGTGGAGATCACATAATATTTAAGACAAAAAATACTTAAAAACACAGGAAGAATTACTTCTGTTAGGTTTATATAAGCAAATATTGTGGACTAAAATTCGATGTGGAAGGCTCATTCCCAGTTATCGCAAACACTCGATTGCAGTTCTTGCTACCCAAGGGCAACCAGTTGCTAGGTTTATGGGGACAATTACTTTTCCACATAGAACCAGGCAGCTTTGATTCGTCTTTTTCCTTTAGTAAATGATGTCATCATTTAAATTAAATTTAAATTATCTTTGTCTAATTTATCATTTAATTTGTTGATGTCCTGAAATGTGCAAGTGTGACAAATATTCAAAAAATAAGAATTCAGTAATGGGGCAAATACTTTTTCACAGCACTGTAGTTTCCCATGTTTGATAAGTAAAAAAAAAAGAAACATACCTACAATTCACCTGAAAACTAAACATGAGTGAATCAAAGTGTTATTTACCTGCAACAAACTCTGTTCCTGCCAGTTCAGCTGTGGCCAGAAAGTCATCCATGGAACTTTGTTCTGTCACTGACTGCAGGTTCAGCCGCCCCCACTCGTAGCCATCATTCAGTTCACTGGTGTGGAGCTGAAAATATAAAGAAAAAACAATGACAACAAACTTTCAGCAGCTTGACCAGCAGTAAGTGCCTGTGAAAAAGCGTCCAGATTAAACAAAGCAGCTGTCACTGGGACATCATCGCCAAATAGCGGATCATTTTCACATCCTTGCATCCAAACCACCCTTTGACTTGTTCTAAAAATACTTGAGATTTTGTTAAAACAATGTCCCAGAAAAGTTAATCCCCATTACAAACGTACCCCAGTCATCTATTTATTTAAGTAATAGTCCTTGCTCATTAGTTCGTTTGCTCTAAAACAACAGCATCAGTAAATTTACATCCTGGTAAGCCAGTGTGGGGTAATCGTAACATTAATACTAACAGCTAAGTGGAATTAAAAAGGTTGAGTGGCATTTAAAAACGGGGTCACAACTGCTTAGGGGATGATACTGTATCACGAAGGGTCTCATATCTACATCTGTGATTATCTGAACACGTTTAACACTGTGTCATACCCAAGAGTCGCCCCTTTTGTTTCCCCGGCCTGCCTGGAGCCTCTCCTTGATCAGAGCTCTGCCCAGCACGGCTCCTCCGCCCGCCTTCTTCTTGCCCATAATAACCTCCGATGCTGTCACTTCACAAAACACAGGAGGAACACAAAACTGAAGAATACTGCGGTCAGCCACTCGCTTCAGAGACCCATGTGCACTGTCACTACCTACAGCCTTGTTGTCGTAAAAACCGGAAATGGAACAAACCAAACGATTAACATATCCGGACAATTAAATTAGTGTTGGACTTTAGAACCCATGTTATTTTATAAAACGCTACCCTTTATATTCTTTATACTGTTAATAAAATAAACTCTAAAACAGTGAGATACATTATCTTCTCATTTGTGTTATAAATACAGGCGGGAGAGTAGCTGTGGTACATTCCGGTTACACGCTCAGCGGTTAAATGTGCCCTGAAGAAACACCGACAGAAACAACATGAGTTCCTCGTGTCACACTTGGGAGTAATCGGGATTTTAGAATTAGATTAAATTAGAAAAGAGTATATCTGTACTGTGCGATACTTCTAAAGGCAAATTGCTTTCCATACTTTGGTATCGTTCCAATACAACGTAAATGCAGTACTACACATAGTTTTACCCTATAAAGACAGCTTAAATGGGAGAAAGCAGTGTGATTTATGAGATAATTCATCATTCTGAACACATTTTAATGACCACCTTTTAATGTCAACAATAATTAGTTAATGCAAGAAAAAAAACATAACTTTCAGACTATCCTGTATTTTGAAATTGTGTGTTTTGGAGAAATGTGCATGTCTCTAAAGAACTTTGCGTCAGCATCTGTTGTTTAGATGTGTTATGGGCTATAAATAAAATGACAGTCAGTACAAAAAGGTTCAGTCATTTTTCATAGTGCATGTTTGAGATATATTTTTCATTAACAAAACCACCAATAACGTATTTAACACCGTTCAGTGGGCTACATACTGAACTTAGAGGAGAGAAACAAAGTAACAATCCTATCTCCCTAGTATTGATTAGATACCAGTATCAGTGTTGGTATTGACAGTATCAATATCTGGACTGATCCTCCCGCCCCTGGGGTATATGGCCCTCTCAATCTGAGCTGTCCCTCAGATCGGGGTATAGTTAGAAGGGCAAGAGTGAGATGTTTTGGACACGTATTGGACATGTCCAAAACATTGGACAAATGGTGCTCAATATGGAGATGCCAGCCAGGAGGAAAAGAGGAAGCCCTCAGAGAAGATTCATAGTTGTAGTCAAGAAAGAAATGAAGAGCGCTGGCGTGACAGAGGAGGATGCTGGGAGTTGATTGAGATGGAGGCAGGTGATCTCCTGTGGAGACACCTAAGGTGAGCAGATGAAAGAAGAAGAGCAAAAACGTCCGTGTGTATTTGTGCTATGTTTTGCAAAATAACAAAATACATAAATAAAAGTAAAACATAAATCTCCTTCGACACAAAACATGGGCAATATAAAAAAAAAAAAATCGCACTTCCGAACAGAGCCAAAAGGGGGCAGCATGTAACAGAAGTTTCAAAGACAGCTGATCGAACTAACCTGGACCTGACAAATCCTAAACGCCGCTGTCCTCGGTGAGACTGTTAATTATGGATTAATCTATCAATTTAAACATAAATCTTTGCAAACAAATTAAAACCTTGAGGAACAAGTTTTTTAAACTTAAGAAATGCTAGAAAAAAACGGGACAATAAAAAAATATATGGATTTGTTTCTTTCCATTCAGTTGACATTTTATAACAGAACAATGTATTTATATCTTCACTTTACATGCATATACTCCTCCAGGAATATAGTTTCCAGGAATACTTTTCACTCTTCTTTCATGCAAAACTGAAGTTGCAGTTTATATTAACAGACGACTCTTAAACCGAGTTTTATAGCGCTCTATTATTAAATGTTGCATAATTGTTGAGTATAACTTAAAAATCTATAGATGTTTTCCCTTGTTTATAATCATTCGTGTTTTAGCACAAGAAACCACGAGCAAAGACGAACAGTTTACACTAACAGGTACTGTATCTTTTCACTTGGTTCAGTCCCCCCCTACAGTCATGCTGAAATGGTTTGTCCTTGCATATAAACTGTGAATCTCGTGCTGTCAGAGCAGACTGTACTCAGCACTACAATGACATAAAACGGGGGATGCTGCGATGGACAGGAGCACTTCAGAGGATGGACAGATGAAGTACGGTGTCTTTGCGTTTAGTTCACGTAGAGTAGCTCACACATGACCTGACAGGCAGTAGAACGCTTCTAGGATTTAGTAGTAATTAAAAAAAAGTTGTTCTCCTTTCTCTCTCAGTGCTGCTGTTGACTGGAAACAGCAGTAAAATGCTGCCTTGGAAGAAGAATAAGTTCGACCTGATTGAGGAAGACAAGCAGTCCAAGCAGAAGGGCTATGCGGTGAGTCTCAACTACTCGGCGCTCACCTCCTTCGCCAAGTCCTGCCCCGAGAGCGCACTCAACAGGGTGGGCAGCATGTTCAAGTCAAAGAGGAAAAAACTGAAGATCACCAGCGAAGATCCCACGTACACGGTGCTTTACCTGGGGAACGCTACCACGATCCAGTCCAAAGGAGACGGCTGCACGGACGTAGCGGTGAGCAAGATCTGGGGCAAAAGCGAGATGGGCAAGAACGGCACTAAGATGAGGCTGACCATCAGCTCCCAGGGCATCCGCATGGTGCATGTGGATGACAAGGCCAGGAGACCGGGACACTTGTACTTGCTGCACCGGATAACCTACTGCGTCGCAGACCCGCGGCTACCCAAGATTTTCGCTTGGATTTACAGGCACGAGATGAAGCACAAGGCCGTAATGCTGCGTTGCCACGCAGTGCTGGTGTCCAAGCCGGAGAAGGCAAAAGCCATGGCGCTGCTGCTGTACCAGACCTCGGCAACAGCCCTGGCTGAGTTTAAAAGACTAAAACGGAGGGACGATGCCAGGCACCAGCAGCAACAGCTCATAGGGGAACAAACCATCCCCTTGGTGCCTCTCAGGAAGCTGCTGAACGGACAGTGCTACTACAAACCCCCGGTGGAGCGCAGCCGGAGTGCACCAAAATTGGGCTCTATCACGGAGGACTTGGTGGGGGAGGAAGAGGAGGAGAAAGCAATGCACTTTGAGTGTGAGGACATTCTGGACACGGACAATGATTGTGTTGCCAATGGCAAACAAGAGTTGACTCAAATTATTAATGACTTGGGAGAGATGAGCATAGGAAACGACGTGCAGACGCTGAAAGCTGACCTCAGAGTCACCAGACTCCTCTCTGGTGAGAGCACAGGGAGCGAATCCTCCATAGAAAGCAACCAGGAGCCGCCACCACTAATCAATGGCTTTGATGAGGTAAAGGTGCAAGAAACTGCCTAAAAAACTTTGGGCATTTCTGGGCACTTGTAGCGCACCGTTCTGTTGAGCCACGATGTCTCCTTGAGAAACAGTTGCAAAGTTCTTGTTTGACATGTGCCACTGAGACTAATAATTGAGAGGACATAAACGTAATTTGGGGCAAAGCAGACAGACAGTTAGGCTACTGAACTAAGTTAAAAGATTGTGTAAACACAGAAACAAAGGAAAAAAAGGTATATCCATTTGAGAGACAACTTTAATGACAAATTCCCAGCGCGCCTTAGGACGCACGGCACTAATTCCATCTCTTTTGTTTAAGAGGATTTGCTGTAGCATCGAGCTTGTTTACTTGACGTTTTTTTCCTCACTTGAAAATATCATGTTTCTTCTGTAACATGCTCCAATCATCGCGATCCAGAAGCTCCCAAACATTCCTTAAAAAGAATTTAAAAAAGCAAATTTGTTTTCCATCAGGCTTCCTTTACAACCCCCATCAGGGCGCCTGCTCGTCACCTTTTTATTTCTGCACTGTTGCGACTTCATTGAAGTATTATTTTGACTACCATGTACATACGTTTGCTGGTATGTTGTCTGAAACATAAGTGTCTTATCTTTGCTGTGCAAAAGAAAAAAATACCTTTTATGTATTAAGATGTAAAGTAAGATGTTTTAAGTATAAATATGTTATTTTTTAAAATATAAATATATATATGTGGTTTGTTATGTGAAATTCAAAGAATTATCAATAAAAAAAGGAATTAAATGAATGTTTTATGTGAATTAATGCTGAAATACAAGTAGGACATCTTTTCTTTCAGCACTGTCTGATATGAACGGGGTTTACCTTGGGAGGCTCAAAATGAGGTCAGATTTGCCCTGCTGAATAAAAGTCACATGGAGGCTAAAAAGCATAACCCTAAACTTCTCATCAATATTATCTGTTACCACCAAGCTATTGGTGTGACTGTAAATGGGTATTTCATTTAATAGCCTTGAATTGATCTTTATCCCCGACCACCACCACCTTTTTTTTTTCTTTTTTCCCAAATTGCTTTCAGGCTGTTGAAGTTATTTAGTTAAGGTACTGAAGACCCATTCATTCTAGCTGGCCTCAGGGAAGGCAGGCCACACATACACACGTCACCGGTAGCACAAGCTGTGAGAACATCACATGGCAGAAGTAGCACCAGAGGTTCTTCAGCAGCATATTCCGGCTGGTATTTACTTTTACATCAGTTTGCCTTTATTGAGCGACAACAGATAGAATTCAGAGCATTACAGATCTATATGCTGCAATATGTGACGGGTATATAGACTCATGCGTTTGAGTCACCCGGTTCATTTCATTCATATTTGCTCAGCTCACTAAAATCAGATAATCTACATTGTTCCTTTAGTGTGTTGCTAAAGTGTCACCTAAATAAAAGTGTGACTGATAAAAAGATGGAGTCACATCTTTTTCTTAAAGGCACAACACTCAGCCTAATATGTAACACTCACAGAAGCAAAGACACAAAATCACCTGATGTGATCTGTGGTCAGCGAAGGATATGACTGGGCCAGCAGCTCTAAATGTGGAAGATGTGTTACTAAATATCACCGTCACTTTCATTTTAGAGACAGCAGCAGGCCCACGCTGATGCCACACAGCTCTTCCCAGTGTTAGCCAGATCGGCATATAAACTCAGAAGCACAGATACTGATGCACGGATGCCATCGGTATTGAGGGCCTGCATGTGAGGGTGAACACTCTAGTCCCATGGAGCATGCTCTGGAGGAACAGCTCTCCATTCTCACTAATGACACTGGCACTGCTAGCGAACACAAACGGGACAGAGTGAGACACGAGGAGCAAAAACCCAAGCTCTCCGTGGTCCTAGAGGTGGTCGATTGTCATATGGACAGATAGGAACATACAGATGAGGTATTCCCTTAAAAACAAATAAAGGAAGAAATCTAGAGAGAACAGCTTCATGTATTTCTGTCAGTGGTTGGTGAGTCATAAAACAAGCTTTCCAGTGTCTCATTATAAATTGATGTGCTTTCAGGGGACACAAATACACACACACACTAAATTGAGACTGTGGGTGCTTTATTTGTGGTCTGTGAAACGGTGAAATAGGAACAGAGTACAGAAACCCATATAGTTAGTTTCTCTTCCTCATCCAATCTGATGGGCTGCTTGCACCAGCTGCACTCTCATGGAAATCACCTGTTACTCTGCAAAGACACAATGACATCATGTGCCCAGCGTCATGTAATTAGAGAAGAGGCAGCGTTGTGACCACAGAAACACACGAGACGGAGCAAAAGGCCATTTGTCTGACGCTCCTGCCATTTGCAGCTGCTTAGTCTGCTTATGGATGTCTGGATGTTTCTCTCTGACCTACATTCTCACACAACCATTCTTGTGTTCCATCTCTCTTATAGCAGTTGTGCTCCCCGAATCTCCCAGGTTACCTGGAAATCAGCCACTCGTGAAGCCAGCCCTTCCGCACAATTAAAGGCTTGAGAGTCTTTGTTCACAGCAAGAGGTTGTAGGACACGTTTCACACTGCCAAGGGAGAAAGCTGAGCTTCTGATTGTTTAGAGGAGAGCTAACAAAAAAGTCTTCTTCATGTTCACTTGCCACGTTTTTCCTTTGAACAAGCACTCAGGTGTTTGACCTACCAACTATTATTATTATCGTTATTATGAGATGCTGAGAGTAAATGTGATGTCCACATATGAGGATGCAGGGTCTCAGTAGATTAATGGCTGCTGTTCTTTTCACACGTTACAATATGCAAACATGTATATTGTAATGTGCAGATTTTATTATAACAGTGAAGCACTTTGCAACTCTGTGTTTTGAAAACTTCTATACCAATAAAGTAATTATTGATATTATATTCACCCTGCAACAGCCTGGTGACCTGCTCAGAGTGTAACCTGCTTCTCACACTATTGCAGCTGTGATAAGCTCCACCCCCCTGCTGTGATTGTGAACTCAATAAACAGAAGAAAATGGACGCATGGACTGATGTTCTTTTTTGGACAGACGATTATAATAATTGAAATGTCATTACTATGTCTCAGGCAGTTAAAGACAGTTTGACATAACTATCTGAATTCACTGATTTATTTTTGTTTAACCAAGAATTAATAGCGGGGAGGTTAACACATTTGCCTAACAAGGAAAAGATCCCTGGTTTGAGCCCGGGAGGAGATATAAATCTCTTTGGGAATGCACCAGGGATAAAACAAATTTTGAACAAATCAAATGTGTAGAGCTACCTGCTGCGTTGACCCTGTGTGAATAACAGAGCAGCCGAAATTAGCTGCCTTCTAATCAGAAAGTAGAGATAGAGCACCTCTCTTGAATCCTGGGTGTCCTCAAGATAAGCAGCATGAACCTGACATGCCCTTTGATAGTGGGGGAAGCAGGATTCTCAGAGGAAACCAGCACAAGCAGATAGAGAACATGCAAACTCTGCATACATACAGCCTGCCTGCAGTCAATCCCCAAACTCTCTGTTGGGGAACAGTGTTAACCACTCATATCTGCAACCAAAATTACCAAAAACAAAGAGCCTTTTTAAGGCTGCAGCCTGCAATCATTATCTCAGTAAGTGTAATAGGATACTGGAATATTAGTTAAAAATACCCCAAAAGTAATCAAATTGTTTGATTTGAATGGTGAATGGTACAAAATAGAAAAACATCCCATTTATTATCACACAAAACAAAGAAAGTTAAATTATTAGAAATACAAGGTCATTATAATTTAAATCGTTCCAATAATCTAAATAGTTTTTTGTCAATCAACTGTTTGAATAATAGACTTATCAACAATTTATTGTCTGAAGTATTCATCTTATTTACTCAAGTGAAATCAGATTTCCTCATTATAATATCAGTTTTTTTGCAAGTCTGCATCAGAGTATAATTTGAGTAAAAGTATGAAACAATTAACAGATGGTTTTTAGTATAAAAGACAAGAATGCATCCCACAAGAGGGAACTTTACATGTGTTATATTACTGTAAATTATACACAGTTTATACAATTATTATCACTAATGTGAAGCTGTGGGGCTATTCGTAGCTATACTATGCATTGTTAGGTGGTTTAATCTTATTTTATAAACCCAGATTTAGTTTTGTGCATAAAGTAAATGCAATGCCATGTAGCGCAGTGAAAAGTACATCATTATTTCTGACAGCAGAACCACAAAGTAGCACAAAACTTCCGAATATCTGACTAAAGTTGTTTTCCAGCACTGTATCCAGAAGTGACTCACAGGGTTCAGTGGGTACATGACATGTATTGCTCTCTGCAGCGGTAGAGTCAGCACATGAAAGCCCTTCATCAAAATTGATCACTCTATAATTTACTGGGATAATGCAGTGCGTGTATAATATAATTTAATGTTTACACTTTTACCCCCAGCTACTCCCAGACAAATAATAAATGGACCTGGCAGTTTGGGTCTGCATTGAAACACACAGAAGAGCAGAGCTTCCCAATTATCTGCTATTTGAATGGCACCGCAGGCCATCCCTGTACCAGATCACCACCGATGCCAGACCGCCACACGGCTTAATTTTGAACCACGCTACAAAATCCATTCATCTATAATGCATGAGAAGAGCTGGGAAAGCATCAGCGCTGTTAGATAGTGGGCCTGGATCTGATTACACCAGCGGCGTGAGAGACGTCAGACAGGTTGAATCAGAGCGCAGAGCCATGCTGACCTTTGCTTGCTGGTGGAAACACATGAACGACATCTCAAGTTTTTGCGGCAGGGAGGAACATGAGCCGTCGTGCCCACAGCTCATTTTTAGCTGTTGCATGTAGACTGTATCTAAGAACTGCAGGCAAGAGACAGGGATCTGGATGCATGAGATTACTATTTGTAGTACAAGGGTGTATAATTATCACACTCTTCAATTACAGAAACCACTACTGAAGGTCAGGATGAGCACAACATAAAATTAGGTGCAATGGGCACTGAGGCAGAGTTGTGGCAAACTTTGTTGGTCTGTTTTTGGACAAGATAATGTGTTTTGACCGCTGTATTTACAGGTAGACAATGTCAGATAGAGTCAGTGTCCAATTGCATCCATGACATGTGCAGGATGATGGGTGAGTGTGTTAGAAAGGTAGACACAGATAGACAACAACAGAGAAAGAAATCTACTGTCATGATAGTGTCATATCTCATTAGTTTGAATCTGATAGCAATCCTCCAGGAGCTGTTTAGATGTGTGTGTCTATGCATGCAAGTTAACCCAGTGAGTTAGCACTTTTTGGTCTTTGCCCAATTTACAAATGCTTTATGTTTCGACTCAGGTGTAGAAGGGCCAAAGACAGATGCTTTAATAAATATTTGAGAACCTGGATGCATTATAGTGTGTTTGGATTATATAGCCCAAGATGAAGCACTTACACTAAAGCTCATCCAGCTGCAGATAACAGCTGATCTCAAAATCATTCCACATCAGCTGAATGCTCAGCAAAATATGCAAATATCCTATTATCTGAGATTAACTTGATAGCTGTGCTGTTTAAGATCCTTTAGCCTACCTACAGTTACTGTCTCGGCAAGCTGCTTTGCAACCCACGTCCACTGCAGCTCCTCCTTTACACGCTGTCTGACTTGATTGTAGTCTTAAATAGCTGCTCTGTTCTGTACCAGGGTCTTGCTGCTTTTCTCCCCAGCTTAAACTTGTTAGATATTCATGTGCAAATTACCAAATCAAACCCATACCAGCGTTACAAATGGAAAGAATCTTCTTTTGACTAAAGTCAATGACTGAACTTAGAGTTTAGTGCAAACCAGAGGCTGCAAGCCAATACTTTGGCACAGTGGAAATGCTGATATGTCCAATAAATCCAGCTAGCAGGCAGAAAGGGCATTTGAAGATGGCGGGAATCTTGGTGTGGGTATTGTTGTCATATTTGTGAAACACTGTGTAGGAATGGTGATCTCAGTTGTATAGTTGGATACTTGGTGGTAAACACTGTTTGCACGGGAGAAAAGATTTTGCGTGACTCATTTATTTCTCTGAGAAACGATCTTAACCGCTCCATCCTTTGCTCACCACATACACTGCTGCAGGTACTATTATTTCATCTGCACCCTGTCATTCAGCCTCAGATAAGATTCCAGCTTACAGTTTCCTCTGTGAATTGTACATGCTCAGTGTCTCGCATGACACTTCCCAGTTGGTCTCCATACAGTCTGATCATGTAATGACCCGTGTCTGTATCTATGCACCGAGCCCCAGGAGGCCTTGAAACTCTAGATCTCGCAGTGTCCCATTCAGCCACCGCTGCTCTTGTTTTCCACTTGCTCCAACACAAAGGCTCTGCCCCTGGAGAGCCATAGATTTCAGCAGGGTTATTTTGGTCTTTCCGTTCACAGGGAGGAAATGGAATAATAACAGAGGACAGGGAGAAAAAAAATCACGGGGTGACCCTCAGACAGGCGCGCTGTCAGAGCAGAAAATCAGAATCCAGTATGAGATTTGTGAGTGTTTTGGGTGTTTTAATGAGATACACATCAGTGTGGTTTGTGTGGATGGAGGTACATCTACCCCCCCACTGAACTCTTGCTTTCCTCTTCTTTTATGTTCACTGAACAAAGAGGATGGTGAGTAGGTTTTGCAAAACTTTATTCACCAGATACTGCAGATGATTTTTCAGGTCTCTCCAAATATGAGGAAACTATGGTGAAATCCACATGGGTAGTTTTCCTGTTTCAGATCCAAGCAGGAAACAGGTGCAGTGTCCAAAATATCAGTTCTCAGGCTTTGTCCCATAGGATGCACATGTTTTTTTGTGTGGATGCGTGTACCTGTGAGTTTTTCGAGGGGCTTTTATCTGCTGACAGGAACTCTTCAGGCACCAGTGCCATATCAGTGGAAGGCAGTGCATAAATGTATTTATATGTTTCCCGCTCACCTCAAAGCGTAAAGGTTTGAGCCCTAGCTGGATATTTATGAATACCTGTTATCTCAAAACCTGACATTTCATAATGAAAGCTCCAGCCCCCTTTGTGCTGAGGTGTTCGTTCTTTTAGCTGCACATAAATGATTCTAAAAAGTCTCCCTGTCGGAATAAACAGTACATGGGATTTATTTGTAATTATTGATGCAATCCACTGAGTTTAAAAAATTATTCTAATATCAGTATCTTCGGATTAAATTAGCTAGTTCTTGCTAATGCTAATAAAATCCAGTTACACATCTTGGGGTAATTAAGCCCAGGGGCGTAATTTCCAGGGGGGTTAGGGGGGTCATGACCCCCCCAATAATCAGACCCAACCAAAATAACCCCCCCAATAAAATTATGAATTATCTTGCATAAATAGGCTGTTGATTTTCTTTACTCATTTCAGGTATTACCAGCAAAATAGTTGCATGTTTAATCATCTGGGAATTTACCCAGATTTATTTATTTATTTAGACAGAGATCTTGACCCCCCCAATGTTCAGCACAAAGTTACGCTGATGATTAAGCGCCTGACAAATACAATAACAGCATCTTTTTACAATGCAGTGTTGCAGATTGTTGTCCAGATCCATGGAGTTCTGCTATCCACCATGAGGAACCAAAGGATCTGCTGGAGCATCTTTGTTCATGATACCACAGGACACACCTGTGGTCCTGTGTGAAGGATTAGAGCTGTTTTAAAAGTACAGTGGCAACAGGCAGGTAGTTTCAATGTCATGGTTAGCCCGTATAGTTACTCATGTTTTGTAATCTGATCATTCAAAACTGATTACATGTGATCTGTAAATACCCATCACCACTAATAGATCCTGAGCTCTGTGTTTAGATCAATTCTTTGCAGTGCACTGTGTTAAGGCATGCTGCCACCAGGTATCGACAGGCAAGCGCTGTCAGATGGGATCATTGCCTCTTCATTTGACATCCAAAAGGATCCTATAGACAGCCCAAAGCTGATCAATACACAGCCTGGGCGTGCTCACAGGTCTAATGGGTTTATTGTCTGTCAAGGTAAAGGTGTCATAAATAAACGACCTGATGCATAGGGGTAATATATGCATACTCAATTTATAAAATATTAGAAACACTTTCACTTTTTGACATTATATAGTAAATTGTCATCATTAGTATCAATCTTGGGACCGGGGGAAGGAACACCTTGCTCACAAGCATGTTCCAAGTAACTGCCTTTCACCTACATGCATCAGTTTGATGCCACAAGTTTATGGGGTTAAGTCAGTTTGTAATCACTAACCTCTTCACCCCATTCCCATGATCAAGAGGTCAGAAGATACCTCATGAAGAGAGCGGCATTAAGTATCTCTGCTGTGGGCACACTGCCCAAACCATGTGTCTGCAAGAAGGAAGTGCAGAAAACTGAGTCTTTTGTTCACAGAAACTCCAGCAATGAGTATCTGTTGTCACTTTGACTAGAAACCAGTCACATGAGAAACTGGGACTAGTGTAGAGGGCCACATCATTAAGTTGAGCTCTCCAAAATAGTCCCAGTTTCTCTTTGAGCGTCTTGAGAAAATTAATTGCCCAGGCCTGGCTTATAATTGCACTGAAATACACAAAACGGTCAGGTGGTATTGTAAACTGTGCTGTGCTGGTTTGTAAAGGCTGATGTCAGAATGTCACATGGATTTTGGACTTCACATATCGAGCCATCAGAAAAGCAGTCATTGCTGTAATTGACTCATAGTCTGCTTTCCTTGGTGGCAGGAAATTGACTGAGAGTGTGGGTGTAGCTTTCCTAGTAATATTATCATTTCACCTGTTAACCAGAATAAACAGCTTAGCAAAGACAAAATGAAGTGTTTGCAAACTGTGTAGTTCTTTGAGAGATGTGAGCAGACTGGTAGGGTGAAGGCTGCGTGCCTTCACTTTCTCTCTCCCTGCAGGGCTTGGACCATGCTTGACAGTGATGCGGCATGTGAAACTGTAAACAGCCACAACCCTACAAACCTGATGATGCAACCTGGCAGCGCTGTCAGTAAAATTCCCTGTTTGTGGTTCACAGTTTCTATTGATAGGAAAGGCACTTATTATCATTTCTTCAATGTAATGTCAACTACAACTAATTTAACTTTTCTATTTATTTTTCATAATTAAAAGCTCATTAGAAAAGAGTGATGTCAGATTATGTGGTTCATATCACACGGATACACCCATTAGCACTGCTTTCCAGGGACTACTTGTTACAAATAACTCATACTGTGTACATGACCCCTACAGCGAGGGGATGTAGTAGCTATGCTGAGCTGTGGGGGGCATTTTCTGGCATAGTTTGAAACCATCTGTCCCACCAGTCCCTCCAGTCTCTTTCAGGCTGACAAATAATGCCCAGATCCATCGGATAAGAGATGCCATTAAATGGAAGTGACTAAATGTGTATGAAATCCATGTGAATCATATGGTATGGTATTTGAAGTCTCGAGATCTCTACTAAAACTAACAGCTTTGGGAGATTATGTATGCTTATTGCTCTCTACCAACATCAAAACACCAATGTGCTTACCTATGTACTTATAGCTGGTTTTATTTTTTTGCACAGCTTTTATTATAAATAGGAAGGAAACAAAAATAAAGAGCCATCATATGAACTCATACATTTTATATATTGTTTAGATTCTAGTTCAGAAGACTCCATTGCTACTCATTCTTCTAGCAGGTAAAAGAAACCTTGTTTTGAGTCAGCAGCAGTCCTTTGCTGCATCATGGCACACCAGCAGTGTCAACATATTCCTAACCAACCATGTGTGGTTAGCCGTTCAAGATTTAGCCAGATGGCAGCTCATCTCTTCCAAGCCTCTTAAAACCTCTTAAGACAGACCATGAGCTGCAGGAAACAGCAGAGCAACCTTTCTGGACTTCCATGGCTAGACGGTAATCTCACCACCCCCTCCCTACAACGCTGTCTCCATGGAATTAGCATGTCGTCAGGTCTCACGAGCCACACACAGTCTAGGAAATGCACAGTGCCCTTGCCTGTTGCTATGTCCAGTTTGTCACTTGGCTTGGCCAGCCTGAAGGTAAACTTTAAAGCCACAGTACGTGAATGTGAGCTTTCACTTGGGTATGTTGCCAGTAAACACAAATGTTACGGTATTTTATAACTACAGTTTCAGTATTACTGTTGAAACACTGAAGGGCAGCCAGGGTTGTAATTCATCATCCTGTGAATATGTTTTTTCTTCATTTTATCACCTGTTGTAGCTGCCAAGAACACAAAACTCCATCACTTCCTCTTCATCAGGGGATTTTTCATGTGAAAGAGCAACCTCACATTGTGTGCTTAGACCAGCAAGTTTTTTTTCTGAAAAGGTTGAACTTTGTCTTTTATTAACTGGTAGAAGAGAGCAGATTTTCAGTTTAAAACTATTAGACAACCAGCGCATACCATTATAGGGTGTCAATTTATCTGTGGGCTCATTTAAAATGCTTGTCGTTCTCTACAGTTTATCATTCAAAGGCTTTTATTGCGTGCCAAAAAATTCACGTGGCAGAAAATGTACTGCTATTATAGCACAGAATAAAATGTACTATGTTTAGCTGGTGCCACACCCAGATGCAGATTAAAAGGATAATTGTGTCCTAGGACAAAAACACAGCCTGACTGAAGGATACAAACATGCAAACCAGACCAGCAAGCCGGGAAAAAAATGCAGGTGACTTAAAGCTGGCTAGAAAGACAAGTCAGTCTCCGTTGAGTCACCCGTTCACATTTTTATAGTTTAAACTTTGCATGGCTACTGAGTGGCATCAGGAACTGGACGTCGCTGCTCTGTTTGAGGTCCAGGTGCATATTTAGTTTGGAGTACACTGAATGCAGCTACGCATAATGCAACTGCTGTTTGGTTAACTGCACTAGCAGTCCATCTGGGGAGTGTGTGCATACATATAGCCTATTCTGTGAATGCTCCTTGCTAACCAAGCTTGCTAGCACTTGCTGATAGCTCAGCACTTTACACTCCTGCTAAGTACATTAAAGCACTCATTAAGCTGAAAGGCTTTACAAACCCTTGGGTAACATTTCAACATTTTATGTACAGGATCTAACACACCTTAAACACATACAAAGTAATGAGATTATTCCAATTTCAGAAACCATCAAGTGTGTGTGTTTGCTTAAGAAACGTTGTGTAAAGCACATTTATGCAAAAGTATGATAACAAACAAGCCAGTGGCATTCTTGCAGTGACCTTTGCCCTTCCTGTGGCATTCCTGTCTTGTTTTTGTGTCGGCTTCTGCAGATGAATCATCCTTCTCTCGATCACGAAGGTCAACGAGAAATTCTAACTGTTGATCTCGCGCTACAGGCCTGTTCGGGCAAACAATAGGAAACATCTCTGGGTGCTGTTTGATCCCGGCCTGTCGTGTTGTGACGGCGACAGCCATATTTATGTCGCCATTCCTGCCCTCCGGGTTATCAGTGTGGAATAACTGGCTTCCTACAGTTGCCTAAGTGAATGCGCAGAAATGCTTTCCTTGGCATGTGATCAGCTATAAAATGTGCAATATTCTTTTCTTTTTCTGTGTGTGTGTGCATAACTTCCCATTCGGCAATTTCTTGATGCTCAAGAGCTTACTTGCAGAAGGAGGTGACAGCTGTTTGAAAAATGAGATGCAGACTTTGACAAAATGAGTTCTGAATAAAAGAAAGAAGAAATTATTGAAGTGATCAGCTGCTGTGGGTTTTGTGCGTAGAAAATACAAGTATCAAAAACAGTTATTTACCACTTCTGGTGTTTACCTTCCTTCTTTGTTTTGCCATTTCTTTGTGACTCTTTTTTTTCCCCACTTGTAATCCATCGGCACAACAGTCTGCCTTTTTTTCCTGTTGTCTCTCTGATTGTGTCCTCTTCAATTCTATTTGCTCTCCATGTTCTTTGTTTATCATCCTGTGCCTGAGATCCTGTGTTTTGTATGGCAGTCAACAACAACACCGTATGTGTTTGTGTGTTTTTCCAGGTTTCCATACAGGATGATAAAGAGAGAGTGGCAGCTTAGCTGTTTCAGAGAGCACGCCTTCGTCATTTCCTTCCCGTTTCCTTCATTTCTTTCTCTGGTCTCCTGCTGCAAATTGCCCCCTCCTTCCTCCACCTGGAAATGCACACACACACACACAAAGAATTTGAGATGCTGCACAAACAAGCTCATACAATCCTTTTCTCCACACATATGCAAATGCTTTTTGAAAATAAACAAAAGCACGCAAACACAATGCAGGTGCATAAATTCCACAGAAACAGCTGTAAGCACCCTCTAATCCAGCCCTGCAGCGGCGATCTACATATACAGCAGATTAATATTCGTAGATACACCTTGACATGCAAATACAATATATAGCACACTTTAAGCGGTTTGTTTTGGGTTTATATTTGTGTCTTTAGTTTCAAAACAGTGCTTGTGCAAACTGCACTAACTATTCAAACTGTTTTAAAATCACATTACACATAACTTTTCATTTACGTAAGCATACTGTGCATTTATGTGTCATTAATCATTTCACAAGTGAGATCACTGAGTTTGCAAAGCTGAGTCAGCGTATATTTAGTAATGGCAAAAAAAACCTGCAGACTTTCAGGTAGAGCGGGTTATAAAAGCTGGTCAGAATGGAGGCTCCTCTGTGATAGCTTAGCAATAATAAATGAATGTGAGTAAGTGCCCCCTGTTGTGACGCCGCTAAGAGAAGCCATCCGCCTCAGCAAAGTGCCACTGAACAATAACAAGAACTGTCCTCTGCGGATGGATTACATACAACCGCTTTTGTTGTTTCAGAGACAAGTTTATGTAGCAGCAGCGCTCAGTGGGAAAGATCAGCAGAACGTCAGACAACCAGTTTGCTTAACTCACATACAGCAGACTTTAGACGTGGGAAAGCAGAGAAACTGCGGTGCGCTGAACTGGATAGAGAGGATAAGCACATCGCTCTGTAATCTCTGAGCTCGTGAAAATGAAATTGACAGGTACCATTGTTTGCTCTAATAAGCAAATGGTGCTAACTGCATGTGACAGGAATGCTCCCAGTCAGGATTCTTGTGATTAAATAGGATTGTAGTTCTCTGTGTGTGTGTGGGTACATGTGAAAGTATGCCACAGTGCAGTTTTTGGTGCTCGTCTTTGTGTAAAACAAGATAGTAAAAAAGACAGAATTTTACTGTTGCATGCTATGAGACCTAGTTTATGCATGTATGTTTATATATATAATTATATATATAGCACCAAATATTAGAGTAAGTTTGTTATTGTTCATAGGTCACCCCGGGACACGTCTTACCCGTCCTATTCCAGGCCAAAATAAGAGGGGCGGGGTTAATACAGCCCCCACTCTGTCCTATTTTTGCTTATTTCTGGTGTTTTTCAAAAAATTCCCACTGGGATCTTTAGATATTTTTCTGGATCACGCTGAATTTTTCTCAAATCTTGTTGCGATCTGTCTGCAGAAGAGTCACGTGCCTCCACCCGCCTGTCCACCTCAAAACAGACTGGAATGCAAAGTAACTCATATCTGGCCTCTCAGAAGAATTTGGCTTTCCTCCAGTTGCCTGGGAGAAAGAAAGATGAAAGATCAAATAAATGAGATATATTTTTGAAGGGAGAACAAAAGAGAACAAAAGGTACAACAGAAACTGAAGGTGGTGAGAACGCAAGAGGTAAGCAGGGAAGTCAGGACTAGGGATGGGTATCATTTAGGTTTTATCCGATACCGGTGTCAAACCGGTACTTTTGAAACGGTGCCGGTGCTTAAACGGTGCTCGAACCGGTGCTTAAAGAATGGAGAACACAAACTTTGTCCAAAAACCTCTCATGTTTAGCTGTTTTTTGTAAAAAGATAATAATGTTAGCCTTTTCTGTGGCTATAGGGCATATATGGTATCACTCTTGGCTGGAAGCAGTGCTTAAACAATGGAAAAAACACAAACTTTGTCGAAAAACCTGTTTTCCACTTTTTCTTTGGTCATTTTAGCCTTTTTGGCCAGGGTGAAGGGAGTAGCTGCCATCAAACAAGAAGACAGCCGCATGTAACTACGACGGTGTTTGCTAGTTCACCTTACGTGCATTAATTTAATAACGTGGTTAGCCTACTCAACGTAAATTACACACGAACAACATTAAGCTACTCACACAGAGAAGAACGGCTGCTGCTGCCATCATCATCCGTCATCATTTCTGCTACACTGGCAGGGCTAGGGGCCAGGACTCTCCTCTCTGGGTTCTTGGGGGATGTTGCTAACTCCGGGTCCGATAACAGGCACCACACCCGCAGTAGATGTGCTCGGTGTGAGGTCTTGCAGCAAGCTATCAAATACGGTGCATTTCTCAGCTTTTAAAAAAACGCTATGCGTCGCCAGGTGTTTCATCAGATTCGAGGTGTTACCTCCTTTGCACAGTATCACCTTAAAGCACTTGTTGCAGGCTGCTGAGTTTGCATCTTTTGCTGTGAAGTACAGCCAGACTTTTGACCGCTTTGCCTTGGGCATTTTTAATCTGTAGCTCTGCTCTAAAAGAACGTACGTACCTGGGCCCGCCTACTATCCTTGGAAAGGTAAAATGATTGGCTAGAATCCAAAGTGTATGACATCCCAGGAATAAAAAAGCACCGAAATAAAGCACCGAAATGTGCGCTGCTTTTCGGTCTGGTTACTACCGTTTATGTCAGAACCAGTGCCATAATGGCACCGGATACCGGAACCCATCCCTAGTCAGGACTTGGCTGGCATAGCAGTTGATGTGGTGCTTGCAATTTAGAAATGTTATTCATTCAAAGCGAACAAAGGGAGTTGAAGGCAGCGTCGGCATGTTGGCTGTTCGGATTCTTGCCAACAGTTTGACCCTTCACTGGTCCGCATATTGCTCCCCTAAATATAAGCCATCTGATCTCAGCTTGAAGTATCGTTCCCAAACTACAATGCCAATGTAACAGGCATAAAACCCCCACCATTTATTGCCTGGCACAGGTCTCAATAGTTGCCAGGTTTAGCTAATGACTTAGCATTTCAAATGTTGCCTTTGTATCTGATGCTAGCCTGCTGATGGAGAGTACTATAATTAACAACCAAATTGAAAAAAAAAAAAAACCCCAACATATGAGGAACAACTGAGTTTGAAAAGTCAATTAAAAGATAAAAACAGACTCCATAACCAATGCTCTCATTTAGAGTGCTGTGATGTACCAGACACACAGAATCAGATTGTACTATAGACATTACCCATCCATTACTGCTTTACACATCTGCTGACAAGCAAAAGAGCACAGTCGAATAACACCAACACGCTTAACTTTGATAAGGTTTCAAGGAACATCCTTAATCATTATCTACAGTCATTTGGCAAATTCCCTGTATTCTGCCTGGCCAATTCTCTCTGTATCTAACCTGAGAGGGAGCCAGAGACGATAGATATAATGCAATACAGAAGGTGAAAGTAGGTCAGAAACCCCATCTATATCAAGTGTTGCATATGCAGCAACACAATTAAAAACAGCTGCAGCAGCAGTGTACATGAGAACGTGAAAAAGCCACATGCTAATGTGAGATTCAGCCCCCTCCCCTGAGAATGAATGTTTGTTTTTTTCACTTCTGAATATGGCTGCGGACCATTTATCATAACGTTAATAAACACTTCATGGTCTAAAGCATGAAACGACAAAGACATGACATGCACGTGTAAGTGCAAGTACTGTATGTTTCTGACAAAACAAACAAACCGAAACTCTGTGTGTATATCCAGCACTGGTGTAAAATAATGATCAAGGGCCTGAGGTGGGCTCATTGGCGTTAAGCAGAGGCCCAGCAGAGGCTCTCTTATTTCAGTGGCAGAGTGGGAAACACGGGTTTAAAGTGTTGTGTTGCAAAAGTCAAGCTCAGTACTAAAAACACACGAAGCTGACTCTGCCCAGTACATAAGCAGCATGGTTAAAAATAGATAGCAACAGTGCTTCTGAAGCAGCGAGCAGACAGCCTCTGAGCTTCTGCCTTTTTGGCTGCTGTGTGAGAAGAGAAAGAGGGGGCGAGGGTTTGGGTTTAGGTTTGGCAGAGCGTAGTGCGGTCAGTGATTTCTTCATCAGCGTCTCCCTCTTCTTCCACGACACGAAAGGGGAAGTGGGGATAATTTATCTTCAAAAGTAGAAACTGTCCCCTCACAAAAAAAATGACTAAATAGTTTGTACACGCGGTTTTCATGAGTTATGACAGATACGTTTTAAAGGAAAGTGACCTCTGGTGGCCATTTGAATGAGACTGTCAGAAAGTACAAGTACAAATGGCACCGCTGTCGTCATCTTTAGCCACAGTAGAAATTGGATAAAAAAGCATGGATTTCAACACAAACTGTGAGGTTTTCCTGATGCTAAGAAAGATGTTTTGGTCTTTAAATATACACAAATAGTAAGTGAAACACAGATATGCTTTCTAGTCTGCTCCATCAACCTCCTAATTTCAGCTGTTTGGTATTTTAATTCCAATATTCAGTTTTCTGAAAATTAAAAATTGACCTTGATGGTGGTTTCTTTCCTTAACACTTTAGCTTTTGGTGTTGGTGTTTGGTGTTGTAGATAACATGGAAGACATCCAGAGCAACTAGGTGTTCAGCTCAAGGACCCTTAGACTTAGACACATCACCAAACCAATCAATATATCCAATCTTGCGAACAGCACCGGCCCCAGCAGGTTATTGCTAGATTTACGAGAGAGAACATAGCAGACAGTTACGGCATATTTGTGTGAGGGTTATCATTGTGTTAAAGCAACAACCCGACTGCCACAGAACCTTTTCTTTGAGGTTTAAATGATGGATTTGTCGCTTCTCCAAGGTTATAGCAAATCATGCTTTTAGTACGAACACTCAACAGATTTGCTGATTGCCTCAAAACACTGGCACCCACAGCTTCCATGTGAAAATGTGAATAACTGTACACTTTTCTCTGTCCTTTGATCTATACACTATGTATAAGTTCACTGTTTAAACAGAGCTTACAGAGGTGATACAGTATGGCCAAGTTCAGCTGAAGTAAAAGTTTTCTTATTTTGGTGATAAGAAAACCATCATTTGTCACATTATTATCTGCAAAAGTGAGATATTCGAGGAATTCTGTTATTTGAGCTTTCAGGCAGTGAAAATGGAGAATTTCCTTGTGTGAAAAAAAGGCTGGATGGATCTGCGAGGACTGTCACTCAGGAGAAATTTTAGTTGGCGTGACTGACAGGACAAAAATGATTTCTGATCAGGTCATGACTCCTAATAAAAATGTCTAACACTGAATGCCTACAGCCAATCAGAGCTCGAACATATAGATGGAAATACTTACAGTGACCAAATTATAATGGTCTTAATTCGAGTTTTATGAATCCCTGCACTGTCTTGTATCCACTGGTACATATCTGCTCTAACTGAGCACCTTTTTCTTCAAGCCTTGTTCACCTAGTCACACACATATGCATACCAGAGCTGTTTTCTACGCCTTGTCTAACATTCATGCACACCCTCACACTATTTTGCATCATCCAGCGATCAAACTACTGACGACCTGCTCCAAAATCATCGGTCATACAGTTAGGTCCATAATTTGTCATCCTGTTCTTTTGACTAACAAGGGAACAGGCCTCACCTGACCATAGATATACTTCAGTCAGTCAATTGGCCAATGACTTTCAAGTCTATGAAATTGGGGGACTGTGTATACAAGTGGCTGTAATTCCTAAAACCCCAACAAACCCTTGAATTAAAGTCTGCATTTCAAACGGTGGTGTGCAGAGATGGAATTACAAAAATAGTGTTTTTCTCCAAGAAATTATGGACTTACCAATATAATAGCATACACTTTAAACTGCATGTGTGCCTACCTGTGTGTTCTACATCTTTATCGGGTGATCTCAACTTAGTATTTGTGACTTAATTTGTGCTAGTGTATGTTTATGTTCTGTGTGCTTGTTTCCCTTTTGTACCTGATTGTTTGTCCCCTCAGTTCTTCCCTTCATGCAATAGAGACGTTAGAACACCGCAGCCTCCCGGCTCTGAACCGACACTTTCACTGCTGTGATTTATGTGCTGGAATGAGTGTCTGTGTGCTTGTGAGAGCCCGAGAACGACGGGAACATTAAAAGCAAATAGAGAGGCGGACTGAGACAGAGCAATGTGCTCACAAACATATAAAGATTCACACACACACACGCACACACACTCTCCAGCATGCACGGACAGGAAGTGAGATGGATAAACAAGCGTCATGGCGGATGGCAGTGGGGCCAGAACAGAACACTGCACTGAAATGTTTTCCTTGATTTAGTGACCTGCACTCTTCAGCGTAACCTTTGACCTGCCTCCAAATATAGAGTGAGGACATTTTTTCCCTTTTCTTCTGTTTTTTCAAAGCTTGTCACAAAAGAAAGGGAAAACACACAACCTCTGCCAATCCATGCACAGATACTGAGTAGATTTGCATTTTATCAAACGGTCCTCTGCTGGTGCAGTAAGGTATCAGAAGTGCTGTAGCATATAATGTAAAACTGGACAGAATATTTTTATTGGGAAGATAGAATTAAAGCTCAAAGACAGCAGGAATTTATTCATTTACTTGAGATTTCAGGAGAGAGCTTAAATCTTTAACGACTAGAAAGAAAGTTAACGCACTAATTTTGGGGAAACTCTGTAAAGTGCTGTGTCTTTGTCTGAAACAATACACTTGATGAACGAATGCCTGAATGAGGAAGCAAGTTTGTGGACATATTAAATGAGTCTCGGAGCTAACAAACAGGAAAACGGATAAGAACATGTGTGACCGTCTTGTGTGTTTTCAGTCTAAACGGCAGGTCTTTACACTATTGTTGAAGGCACTGCTTCGCACCAGTGGACGAAAATAGATATCATGACACTGTAAACAGGAACCAGAAGAGAGGTTTTGTGTGTGTGTGTGTTTCTGTAACTTCCTCTATCCTGATATCTGCCACCTTTCTTTCTCTCTCTCGTTATTACTCCTCATTCATCATCTCTTGCACATCACTGTACCAAGTGTAGATAATGAATCAAGCATCATCAAGCATGTTTTTGTGTGCTTTGACCTCACAGCCCCAGGAGGGTCACACCGACTGAGGACTGCAATGTCAGTTGGAGGTGACGCGGTACTCTTCAGAATCTGAACATTCAAAAAAACCAAACAAACAAAAAAAAAAAAACCCAAAGCAAAAAGGAAATAACAAAAAAGTAAACTTCTACTCACATTATGTGACAAGATAAGACAATTACTGTTGAGAGATTATTAACTGGTTTTAAGGATTATTGCAAAGAACTCATTTGGAGCTATTTGCACAAATGCAGAAACAGGGAACAGAGATTCCTGGAAAACAGCCACGAGGGAAGTGTGAACGAGCTGTAAACACTGACCCCCTCTGTTTACTTTAAAACTCTAAGCTGACAGTCTTATCCACAGTGACTTCAAAACACGCAGCAGCAGTAGAACAAACTGCCTTAATTCTGTTATATCTGGCTTTCAGATTGGGCTAATTAGTAATATTCTTAAAACATTAAGCATTTATTTATTTATTTATTTTTTAAATTAAGTTTTATTTTAAAAAAAGGCCAAAAAGGCACCGCAAATGTAAAGCTCATTCTGACTAATGTGTAGATAAGTTGCATCCTCATTGTGGATTTATAGTTCTGTGTTTTATCTTTGCCACAGGTATGTCGTAACTGCAAACCCCTCAGATACCCTACAAAAAGTTCCCCCATCATAACTACTCTACAAAGGGTGAATCTTTTGTTTTTAATGTGCACTTTAAAAAAAAAATGTAATGATGAAAGTTAGAGAGTCACTACTCTCATCCTTCAGAGGAAAAAACGCATCTCCTGTGGCCATACTCTTATTGCACCCACAGTTATTGGCCATATGTGAGAGCAGGGACACAAAACAACCATTATACTGGTTGTTTTCATCTTCTCACTCAGGTTTGACTGCAACAGACTGGTACAGCAGCCACAAAGCACCAGAAAACCAGAGCCTTTCACTTTGAGATGGTAAATCTCATCCCAGCTGCTTCATACTTAACCGTTAACCACACTAATATAAATTTGTGGTTATTGTTCAATAACGTCAACAATAAAGCCACATTGTCAAAAATAACAAAACAAAAAATGTGATCCTGAGACCACCTAAGACACCCTCCACCTCTCTACCCTGGTAGTTACTCTGTTTTATTTTGATAGTTGTCTCTCTAGTGTGTGTTATCAGTTTTACATCCTCTCATTTACCTTGATTAGCTGTGTCTTGTTACCATGGTCTGTCCAATCTCCCCGATTAGTCCTCAGTATGTCTGTGCATATCTTTGTACTTTGTCTTGTATCTATTTATCTCTTTTGTATGTGCAAAACAGCTGTTTTGGATTTCCCAGTCTGTTTGTATTCATGAATTTTGCTCTTTAGTCATGGACTTCTGTATTTGACTGGTTTCCAGTTTAGCCAGTCTGCCTGGGAATCCTGCATTTGGATCTATTTCTTGCCTACCTGTGACAGCCCCTTGGCTTTGTTTAGAAATGATGCCCATTAAAACTCATGAACACCATCAGTGACAAGCGGTAGCACTGGTGGAGTCTAATGCACTGCTTTATTTACATGTTACACAATTAGCAGGAACACGTGTCTGTGCAAAACACCATTACGTTAAATTGATTCATTTTTCTGAAGGCATGCTGGGGTTAGCAGATATATTATCATTATATTTTCAGATACAAATGACTAAATCCCATCCTTTGGTTATATGAATTATCCCTGCAACTCTGTAAAAGTATTCTTTTAATCCAAATTCTGAATTAAAAGAGTACTTACCTACTGATAAAAGTAAGACTAATTGACAAACACTGTGCAGCATTCTTCACATTTTCCCCATGCCACTGTATATTAAAACACATTTCTAAATTACATCAGCACTAAAAGGCTTATAAAATATGCATGAGAGGAAAAAAATTAAATTCATAAAAGGTTCGAGTTACAGAATCATCTCGAAACTCAGGAAGTAAGACAGCAAAATAAGGAAGTGTTGAATAAAGTGTCACAGAACAGGAACAAGATTTCGTTTCATGGACTTCAATGAGCACAGTCACCTGGTGAAAGTAACAGTTTAAAAATAGTTTTTTGTAGATGACTGCCAATGCATTAAAAATGGTTGGTTACTTAGAAAATGCATGTTTTAAAAGAGGAAGTAAAACTTACATTAACTTGGAGTAAAAACAAGTATTTCCTTCCCTCTTTACTTTAGAGCAGGGGTCTCCAACTCCAGGCCTCGAGGGCCGGTGTCCTGCAGGTTTTAGATATAACCGTGGGTCAACACACCTGAGTCACATGATTAGTTCGTTACCAGGCCTCTGGAGAACTTCAGGACATGTTGAGGAGGTCATTTAGCCATTTGAATCAGCTGTGTTGGACCACGGACACATCTAACACCTGCAGGACACTGGCCCTCGAGGCCTGGAGTTGGAGACCCCTGCTTTAGAGAGTCAGCTCTAAATTTTGAAATGTGTTACAGGTATGAAGAACAAAGTGCAGGGTAACAAGTACCTTTAATGAAGTTCGACATTACCACAATATATCTATCTATCTATCTATCTATATATATATATCTATATATATATATCTATATATATATAGATATATATATATATATATATATCTCTTTAAAATATTCTAATATAGAATATTAAATTACTGTACAGTACCGTAAAGTACCTTAAGTACTTAAATACAATGCTTAAGTGAATGCCTTGGGTTACTGTGCGGGGAAAGAGATGTGCCAAGTTGACATGTTCCACTCCCTTGTCTCCTCTCAGCATGTTTTCACACGTACAAAGTATTCATGCAAACACAGATACACCAACACATTTGCAAACATGGCTGTCGCCTGCCCCACCCAGAAGAGCTTGATCTGTGTCTGGCTCCTGTCCTGCATCCTCTTCTGTCTCTGCTGATTGAGGAAGCCTTACAGGAGACGACACCACGAGCACTCTGCACCAACTTGGCCTGCATGTCTGGGCTATTTCCAGCCGCCGCCTGCGTGGCCTCAGGATGCAGCCCAGAGCAAGAAGAAAGAAAGCAGAGGATCCTGACTCCCGCTCTACTCCTGTCTCTGGCTGGTGTCCTCGGTGGCTCCGGAAAAAGGGCCTCCGGAGGTGTTTAAATCTGAAAGACGACAACCTGGTGGTGAACCCTAGAGCTTTGTTTGAAATGACACAGTAATGGATCGCTGTTTTTGATCAGTTTCAGCACAAAGGGCCATTGATGTTACAGGATGCTGTGCATAATAATATTGTTGGCAGTAAAGCTAACTCAGCATCTTTTTTTGTTAACCTGACAGGAAAATTTGTATCTTTTCTAAGGTCTGTTTAACACTTTCTTACCCATATTTTCAAATTTGACTAATTTACATAACTTTCCTCTGCAAGTCTTCTGTGATATTTGCACACTTACACACCCACAGTCATACAGGTGTTTTCCTGGGTATGAGCCTTTCTTATTTGTTGTGCTCGCTTGTATTTTCCAGTAAACCATGAGCTTTTGTGTCATATAGATGCTTTCTGCTGCTGCCTTTAGAAATCTTGTTCACATGACCAGCAAGTTCCCAAGAATCCACTCCTAATCTAAGATAAAGTGTGCGAGTATGTGCGTGTCTGGCTGTGTGTGTCACAGGCATAGTGTGTGCAGTATTCTTAGCAGTAGCTTGGTTTAAGTAGTTTAGAGCAGCAGATAAACCAAAGATAACAAAAGGTCCTGACTCCTCTTGCTATAAACCTCAGTTCCAATAATAGAGATGTTAAAAGCAATCAAGCCACTGGAGATACTGACCTGATAAGAACCCAAGAGATTTAGAGTGACAGAAATCCTGTGATTTCTGTGAGAAACAGGATCATGTTCCTCACTTTTACCCCCAAAAATGAATGTTTTGCGAAACTTTGAAATATGACACCTGCGACAACGACATGAACCTCCAAGAAAAAAGAAACTTTCACCTTGAAAAGAAAACACATTATGGAAGCATGTGTTTCTGACCTTGACACAGACAGAGCTGCAGGTGGTTCAGTCATATTTCTCACTAGCACGACCGTTTACTTACTAAGAAAATTGCTCAAGACTAGAATAATTAATACTCAGGTAATAATATGAGTATGTTTTAGTAAACTGCTAACAATTATTTGTGACACCTGTTTCAAATGTTTACAATGTTCAGATCCTGCAAAGGGATAATATGTCTCTGTGTTATTCCAGTTCCAAAGTCCCGCTTTGGATTATCTTGTACCTGGAATTTTCTTGTATAGATGCAGTATTATGACATAACTTCAGCAAATCTTGAAAGTGCTCTTAAATTAAATAAACACTAAAGTGTTATTCAATAAGATCCAATGAAATCTCAACGGAGAACAGCCAATAAAACTCTATTGATATAAAGATGACTACACTTATCTCAGAAGATTCAGATTGATGGTTACCTTCTATGACGCGGTGATATTAAAGTGCTGAAGACCAAGCAAATCACATCAATACAGCCCAGACAGCGTGAGCAAATAATGCAAACCCTCGAAAGTAAACAAACTTTTGCTTTGTCGAATTGTGACTCAAACAGTAACAGATCTCTGATTTAAAGCACAGAATTTAAAGGTCTCGACACTGGATTTGTAGTGAACAGACAATTAAAAATCTTTAAATCCTGAACCTTAATAGTTCAGTATAACCTTGACACAGAGAGCAGCAGGTGTTTAGTCATGATTCTGACTACAAGCCCCACCTTTCACTTACTAGGAAAATTGCTCAAGAGTAGATTTATACTTAGATAATAATGTGAGTGTGTGTCAGTAAACTGCTATCAATTATCAGTAACCATTAACTGTGACACCTGTTTCAAATGTTATGTTTACAATGTCTGAATCCCACCAAAGGATAACATAGGTCTGTCACTTCAGCTCCAAAATCCCACATCTGATCATCTTGTACCTGGAATTTTCTGGTATAGATTTGCAGTAACAAATGCAATTTTATGATCTGACTTCAGTGGATTTTGAAAGTGCTCATAAACTAAGTAAATATTAAAGTTTGTATCCAATAAAATTTCAATACCCTCCAGTGACTAGACTCACAAAAACTACTTCATTGGACACCTCAAAGACCAAGGAGATGATAGCAGATTTATGAGAATTCAGGCCTCCAGCCTGCGAAAGTTTGTAGGGTGGACATAGAGACATGACATAAGTTTTCTATGTGTTATTGTGAGCAAAATATCACTGAATTCTCTTAAACAGCATCCTCAGTGTTTTGTAATCCCGGTTGTAAAACTCTAGAATATCATTCACTCAACCTGGAGCACAAATTTGCACAAATCTGACTAACAGTTCAAAACTCAAAGATATTCATTCTACAGGGAAATAAAACAGATCATAGCCACAAGTCTTTACAAACAAGAAGCGAGAGTTTTAGGGTGTTTGCTTTAAAAATTGCTGCTGGTTCAATAACAGTACGTATACAGAAACGTGCTCTGTTCTGAGTGTTTGTGCTGTCATGTATGCTTCCTGACTGAACAAATTTGACTGAATGTACTCAGATTTTCCCCAGTGTCATGTTGCTCAGTGAATTCTTATTTGCTGAACATTTCTCAAGTAATGATGCCTCTGCTGATTGCCAGCAGCCATTCAAGCACTATGAATGACACCCACAGCAACAGAGTGGCTACCAATTAAATGTTTCTGTACAATAACAAACCCCTATTTTAGACAGTAAGCTCTATCAGGTACACAGACATGTGATTTGTCAACAGCAGAGATATAGAATAACAACATCCTGAGATCTGGTTTATCTAATTCCTTATCTTGCTTCTGGTCCCAGTCTGCATAGTGAATAACACTAATGTTTTCCTGGGCCTACTGCTTTGAGTGTAATCACATAAGGATTTTTGGCAGCACTGATCCAAATTAGCTTTCGTGCTAGTTTTCAGTGCTCGTCTCCTGCTGGCTACCAGGACGTTCTGGTGACTGTAAGAAAACGTTTGGAGCCTGTAATCAGTGTTACCGGCTTGATTCGATGCCAGCTGACTCACAGGGCGCTGCATGTTTGCTGCACAGCAACACGCGCCAGTGGCAGCACAATGGCAGAGGAAGCTGTCCGGCTAGCACGTATCCCTGACAATGCAGTCATGAAAACATTGTTTGGAAGCAAGACTCCACCAAAATGAACTTTTAGCACTGTCACACACTTTAAAGACACAGGGTGATTAGTTCATTGACAGTGAAACCACATGCTTACTTCGGGGTAAACCCATTAGTCACTGTCTTATGATGATAAGCACTATTTTGGCACTTTCCACTTTGCTTCTGTCGGTAACCACTTTATAATTTTCTGTTTAAACTGATGTGTCATTTCTGCTTTTGTTGCGTGTCTGTCTAGAGGCATCTATTCTTGGATGTACAGTAACTAGTGCATGAATTGAGAGGATGTGACAAATAAAAAAACAGGATTTCAACATCTTTTTCACTGCGCTTCCACTTCTTTTGACTTTTTACACAGCAACTGAAAGTGGCTGATTAGTGACTCCATACATTCACATGTTTCAGCTTTGTTCTCTGTAACCTTTGATCCTCTTAACTTCTGTTCTTGGAGCATTATTCAATCCAACCTCCACCTTTTGCCACGACTGATCTTTAGTTCTTCTCTTGTTTCTTGTCGTTTGGGTTTTGGGTCTTTTTTTTGTGCAAATTTCTCTTCTTGAGAAGAAAAAGGAAAAAAATGCAATAGTTTGCTTCAACAGTTCTGTTTTACTGTCTACAGATTTTGTACATCAGCACAATGGGAGCTGATGAGTGGAAATTCATGGCACGAACCAAAAAAATAAACATGGATATGTGAATTAGGGTTGTAATAATGAATGTGTATTTATTGCATGAATACCATAACGGTTTATTGATGTGAAACAGTTACAACATTGTGGAAAAGTTTTGATCCACCCATCATTTCGTTATATTTGGCTTCCAAGGAGACAGGCTTTCTTGTAAATTCTTTAAGCAATAAGGTGCAATAATTCTCCAGACTTTATGGAGCTCTTTCAATGTTTTCTTTTACATTAGCTGCTTTTCAACTTGTTTACAGTCCAAACCTTATAAAAAAAACGTCCTTCAAAGGAAGTTCTTAAAAAGAGGCTTAAAAACAATTTACAGTTGATGAGCAGTATATGAAATACTATAAGAAGTAGGAAGAAATTCCAGTGAAGTTATTACACAAGCCATGAGAGATGAATCTCGTCCATCTTTAAAGCATCTGACTAACAATGGCTTCATTTTTTGGTACGACAATGATTCCAAACACTGATAATGCAGTAAAAACAAACCTGGATAGAAGAACACACAATAGTCATGGATTGGTCTCCCCGGAGCCCATCTCTAAATTACTGACGCAGATCAAGAGGCAGCAAAAATCCACAGAAGAGCTTTGAATGTCCTTCAAAAGTCCTGGAGAACTCTTGATGAAATTACAAGAAAATACTGACTTGTACTAATTCCTTATGTGCTGTATTTCAATGCATATTTGCATACAATTTACTAAATCTATGCCCCTATTTTTCAAAATATGAAGAAATGATGGCTGGTTCAAGACTATTGGAAGCATTTAGACAAACAGGTAAAAGAATCAACCAATCACACAAGATTCTTTAACACTCATTTTTTCCAAAATAAAAGCCTCTTATTACTCATCGTACATTAAGGTGTTTTAATGCTTTAATGCTTTTGTACAGACTCTCTGAGGTGGATGAGATGCATGCTGCATTGGTTGCCAGTTTATAGCAGGGCTAACACAGAGAGACTGATAAACATTCACTGCCAGTTGATTTAAACACAGGGCCTTCTTGCTATGACTGCTATCCAGTTTATATTCTAAATATTGATTTTGTTGAAAGGCATTTAAAAGTCTGACTGCCCTCTTTGTCTTTAGGTATCTTTAGACTCTACAAGAGCAAGCAGGAAGTCTTTAAATTCTGCACTTTAAATTAGAGATCTAATCATTTACTATTGGAGTCACAATTCGTCAAAGCAAAAGTTTGTTTATTTGTGATATCTTCTCACACTGTCTGGGCTTCTGTCACTTTATGCAGTGACAGGAGATGTCATTTGCTTTTTCCTCTGCACTGCAGGTTGCAGCTTTTAAATTCACTGTGTCATAGAGGGTAACCCTAAATCACTGAAAAGATCATTTGGTTTCCTAGTAACAAAACGGCTCTTGTATAAATTTGTATGTGAATGAATTTGGCAAACAAGGTTTTAACTGGCCTCTCTGCTGGTTTCTATCACCAGTGTTATGTGATTATTTCACAGAAAGTGAAAACAACAGGAATTTTAAAGAAAGCCTCATGCAGTAATTGCTTGAGGATTTAATGGTGCTTCATAACTGCTTATCCTGAGGTCTCACAAAGAACCGGTGTTACTTAAAGGTGTAGATGAGTCATATTATGAAAAGTGCACGACAGGGGATGGTGTCATCTGTCTGTCTGTGAAAGCAATGAGTGTGCAGTGATTCATTTCTAATGTATTTTGTCCTGTGAATGGCTCCCAGTGTGGTCCGTCATGCATTAAAAACAATACATTTGGGACATTTAATTTTAACTGTTTTTTTTTTTTTGTCAGGTAAACATGATCAGAAGGCTGGTTTAATCTTTGTGTGGGCAGGTTTTATCACCCACTTTATGAACCTGACAAACAGAGGGCCATGTGTGGCCAACCTTTTAAACTGGTGTGATGAACAGCCAACAGATGCTCCTCGGTTATATTGGCCAAGTGAGGGAGTCATCCCCCCTAGAATAGATTTAAAAAAGCTGCTCAGTGCAGTGCAGATTTTTAACACCACGACGTGCATAAATTAAAGTGTCACACAGAATTCAAGGAACGTGAATGAAGATATCATCACAGGTACACATGGGCAGTAGGTAAATATACTACACGGAGACAGTGTAAGGATTATCAGGGCAGGTGATAAGGAAAAGAGTAAGTGGGAAAGGAGGAGAAAGCAGATAGAGGTTTTATTTTTGTTTGAGCTCCAGGTTGCTGGGGGACAAGACATTATCACCACTGATATAGTCTCACTGACTGACCTATAGTGTCTGCATCCCCTTCTGCACAGTGTTTACTCCCAAACACTGCAGTTGCAATAAAAAGAAATAGACATATGCAGGTGCATGGCACGATTTAGACAAAAAGCAAAGAACCACACATGTGCAAGAACACTGAGTGTGGCTTCAAGTGTCATACTCACAAGAACGACTCACTACCACAAATCCACACAGACCAATGCAAGCTCAACTTTTATTTACACAAGCAAATTAGCAGCCAGGATTCAGGTAAGTAATCTCAAGTATTTTGCATTAAAGGGGGCTGAACAGTGAAGTGCCAAATAAGAGAGAAGAGGTTAGTGGTGTTTCCACTGAGTCCGAGGACTGAAATGTGCCCAGAGAATTTTGATTGAGTTCTTACTTGGATTTCTTTTCTGAGTCACAGGTGGGAGAGGCAGGCTACAGTTACGGAAGACAGAAATGGTGGAGCCTGGGCAGGAAGGTGGATGTTTGCGCATTGATCAGGAATTGACAGTTCTTTGTTTGCTGGCAAATTCAACTTGAGGCAGTGAGAGAACAAGGGATTCCTATAAGTTGCATGAAAACAGAATACAACCGTGGCACATGCCAGGAAAAAACAGAAACGGAGACGAGAGAATGACGTCAGAAAGCTGGAACACACTTAATAAACAAATCATGAGTTAGGGAGGCTGACTACCACCACAAGAGTAAAATGGATAAAGTGTCTTATAAACCAGGTGTGTAATTGGTTGGCGTTAGCTCCATTATAAGATCAGCATCATCCTAATTAATGTTGGTGTAAAAATGATAAAACTTAATGCCACAAAAGACAAAACTGGCAATCAAAATAAAACCTAATGTGTACAGGCTGCTGATTATTTTATGCTAAAGCGAGAAGCCTGAAATCGAGCCTTATTGTGCATCTTTATATGTAGCAATGAGGACAGGTACCAGTGTGTCTGTGAAAAATTTTATTTATCTATTTATTTTAGTTTCATTCAAAAGGGTAAACTTACATAGATCTTATATTCATGACATGTAAAGTGAATGATTTCAGGCTGTCTTTTGTTTTAATTTCTGATGACGTTTATGTTTTTTTTTGTTTTTTTTGTCTAAGATCAGTGAAAAAACAATACAGAAATGGAGGCAACCAGCTTGTGGCACTGCTGAGATTATATTGAAGCCTAGGTTGCTTTGATTAGTCTGTGCTTTTGGGCTGGAGTTTCTCATACTTCTTCTGAAAATACCCGGTAAGTTCTCTGTGGGGTTCACTTCAGTCAAGGTGGGTGGCCAATCTAACACAGTCATAACAGGGAAAGCCACTTGGTAGTGGTTTTGTCCCTGTGAACAGGTGTGGGAGTCCCGCTGGAACAGGAAATTGGCATCTCCATAAAGCTTATCAGCAGAAAGAAGCATGAGTTGCTGTAAAATCTCCTGGTAGATGCTGTGTTTACTTTGGACTTGATAAAACAGAGTGGACCAACCAGTAGCAACACCAGCAGATGACACTTCACCCCAGATCATCAAAGCCTGAAACTTCACACTGCGTATGCGTCAAGCATCTTGGATTCTGTGCTTCTCGACTCTTCCTCCAGACTCTAAGACTTTGATTTCCAAATGAAATGAACACTTTACATTAATCTGAAGAGTCTGGACCACTGAGCAGCACTCCAGTTCTTTTTCTCCTTAGCTTAGGTAAATGAAATGTACTTACATAGCACCTTTCTACTCAATTTGAGCAGTGAAAGCACTTTTACTACAAATTTAATTCGCCCAATCACACACATATTCTTTATCTATATGAGTTGTATCTAACATTCATTAGGAGCAACTAGAAGTCAAGGATTAATCCACTGACCTGATCGGTAGGCGACCCACTCCTCCACCTGAGCCACAGATGCCCTGTAAGATTAGGTAAGATGCTTCACACATTTTCTCTGGTTTAAGAGTGACTTGATTTTAGGAACATGACAGTTGACCCCTTTCCTGAAGACATGTGCATGGTGTCTCACACCAGCCTCACTTCACTCCTCCTGAAGCTTGTCCAAGGCCTTGTCCACACTAATATGTTTTCATTTGAAAACGCATCATTTTTTCTCTCCGTTTTGGCCTTCCGTCCACACTGAGACTGTGCTTTTATTCAAGGAAAACGTAGCTCTTTGAAAACGCTCTCCAAAGCGGATAAATTTGAAAACGCCATTTCTGCGCCGCAGTGTGGACAGAGGCTTTCGAAAACGATGACGCATTTTAGCCATATGATGCAGTCATGTGACCAATTCAACTAAGATGGCAGATGGCATTGTACAGCAGTTGTTTTGTTTGCTCTCAATTTTGACAGCCCTATTAAAGATTAATATCAGTTTGTACATGCTCCAGATAGCACTTTTCCTCGACATGTTGCTGCGACTTTTCAAAGAGCCGGAAAGTAATTAAACGGCAGACAGAAATGATGCAGCTCAATTGTCTTACTTTTCACACATGCGCAGTATAGGAACGTAGCGTTTTCAGTGTGGATGAAAATGACTGAACACGATAGCGTGGATGTGGAGCGCTTTTTGGACCAAAACGCCATTTTCCAATTTATCTGGATTAGTGTAGCCGTAGCCCAAGTTCTCAAATAGAGGTTTCTTGGAATTCCTCTTAAGGGTGTTATCATCCCTGTTTCTTGTGCACATTTTCTTATGATAATTTTTTATTCAAGTCAACTTTTTGTTTTTTCGATTTATTGCAGAATTCTGCAAACAGCCTTTTCACCTTTGGTTTAACCTCCATATGGAGCAACCCAGTATCATGTGTAATAGACACACCGGTCCACCGTTTCCATTTCACATTTGACACACATGCAGAAGTTGCATTACCAGCAGGTAATATCGGTAATATAGATAATATATTTAAATCCACAAAGTCGGTAGTCAGCAAAAAATGTATTAAGTAAATTCCAGGGTCCTTAATCATCAGAATCGATTAAGCTAGGCAGCTAATTTGTATATACATGTAAATGTGTTAATAACGTCTGGTTAAATGCTTTCCCATGATTATTTTCATGTATGCTTGCATAAAACATCTCCCTCTGCTGTTACTGTAGATTTCACGGTAAAGCGTGAAATGAAAATGGATCTGCGTGTCTATAACACACTTTGCTGTGATATCTGGTTGTATGGAGAGTGTCGATGATGGTCATCTTCCACATGATTGTGGTTGCAAATGCTGAACTAGAATGATAGATATACTTTATGCATACTCTCTGAATAGTAATGTTCTAATAATTTTCTAATAATTGGAGACACTGGATTTGTGGTTTTCATGAGCTACAAGTCATAATCACCTAAATTAAAATAAAAAAGCTTTGAAATGATTAAGGGTATATATTAAGGAAGAAACATTACAAAAAACCCAAACATTTTCGCAATATTTAAGATTTTCAGGCGCTCACATGTGACCAGTTCGTAAACTGGTTTGTAACTTTGAGCAGTTTGTAAAAGTTTGTAAACCTTTTTGACCTTTTGTGCCTTTTTATGTATATGTAATCTGTATCTTGACTGGAAAGCCTTTTATGTCAATTTTTTGTTTTCAATTATTTTATAAAACAAAGACAGAAAGAGGAGAGGTTGGGAAAGTAGTGATGACTGAGTTTCATCACTGTCACTCTGGTAATTATTTGACTAGGATGTGAGCTTTCAACTCAAATCTTGATCACAGTTGTGTGTAATTAGTAGTGATGCATTTCATGCTGTTCAAACTCTAGTATCTGCAGTGGGTATGTACACACCATCTGCATAACACTGTGCATACAAATCCACTCTCACACTGGGTGTGCCTGATGTAATCTGCTGAAACCCATTTCACCCAGGAAACTTCAGCTGATCAGGATATGGCAACAAAAAGGAGAACTGATGTTGGAATGACAATATTTATAAGGTACCCATTTGTAGATACAGACTGGAATTACATGGCTCTACTTTAATGAAAAAGATTCCCCAGTTATGGCACAAACTAGTGTTCATAGTATTCTCATTGTAACCTGATAAAAGCTCAATTATAAAATCAAACATTAGAAGCATACAAGGTTCAGACTGTAAGAAAACAACAATAACAAAACAACAGCAAATTTGAGAGGACTGTTAAACACAACATCAGAATCGGTGAAACATAATAGTTAACTTTTGCTGTAGCTGTACTATAAAATTTCGTCTCATTGCATCCCCCACCATGCTCCTGCAGTCAGAGGACCAATCATGCTGGTAAAGAATAGCTGGTATTAAAATGACGCGCCCTGCTGCCAGCAGACAGCACCATGTCACTTACTGTGACAGTGATTGCAGAGAATGTACAACATTTACACTGTGCAGAAAAAATAAAATATGGAATAACTGACTGACCAGGTTAGCTGTTTGAAAGATTCAGCTCTAAATATCGGACCTGCTGATAGTCATTGTTCTAAGGCGTGTGATCATCAGAGTAGACTAAAAAGACTTGGGGTTAAAAGATGAGTTACGATTAGCGTTATAATTAATCTCTGGCTCTCTTCCACAGCGTGCCTTGTATCCTGTCTTCCTCCCCTCACACCCCAAGGAGATGGCTGTCCTTCCCTGAGCCTGGTTCTGCTGGAGGTTTCGTACTGTTATAAGGGAGTTCTTCAGTCCCGCTGTCGCCAAGTGCTTGCTCACAGTGGGTGGTCTGATTGTTGGGATTTTCTCTGTATTATTGTAGGGTCTTTACCTAACAAAATAAAATGCCTAGAGGTAACTGTTGTTGTGATATATATAAATAAAATTGAATTGTGTGACTTTATTTCCAACAATATATAAACAGTTTCAGTTTAGTGAAGCATTGCAGGTTTTCAGCAGAGTAGAATTAATCACAGATTACCTCTGTGTGAGAATATAGGATTACAAATCAACCTCTGATCGGGGTCTGCTATCAAAATATCTGCTCTTCTACACTATATAGCCCCTGGTGGTGATAATGCCACCGTCTCTTATGAGAGTGGCCACCTAAGTGGGCTGAGTTCATCAGTTTGGTGGTCTCAAACACACAGCTTTACAAAATCAAGCACGGAGATCAGATAAACAATGGAAAAACACTGAAAGAAGGACTGACTGGGGCTCTGTAAGAAGTGTTTCAGCTTGCCAGAACTCAAACTGTGGACATCTATTCTTCGAATTATCTCACACAACCTCTCCATGCAGTGTGAAACAGAAATGCATTGCCAAGGTATTAAGATATTTGGAATTTTTAGGTTTCTGACATCTCCACTAGAGCTGGAGATTATATGCTTTGCTCTACTAAAGAGGACATAATCAGACTCTTTTTTGTATTATACTATTGACAAACATAAACAGACAGAAAAAACAAACTCTCTAAAGTAAAAAAATAATCCCTGTATTCAAGTCTCATCTAACGCTAAGCAACAGCCCAGGAACCTGTTAGAAGAGTTCTTGAGTCTGTTAGTGTAAATGGAGGGACTCGTGAGACAAACTGTCTAAATATATGTGATGTGTATAAAAATGGAAGTCAGGTTGTTCTTGGATCGCTTAAAAAATGTTAGAAAAACTAAACAACACAATAAATGTCTGCATATGTGGTGCACGGAAGCAATCACACAGCATTAACAATATCTGTCCATGAAAGCTGAGCATAAACACCTGGATGTTAGCAGTGTAGAAAGGTTTTTTATTATTTGTTAATGCTTGCACCTGTGATTTACTTCCAGTGGCATCGCAAAATGTCACAGTAGGAGATTTCAAAAAAAGTTAGTCTTACTGTTCACTGTCATTCTCTGTTTCAGTGTGTTTTTCGAGGGCAGAATAAATATTCATACACTTGTAGACAGATGGTAGAATATAAATCATTAACTTTCCGGGATTCTACAGTACATTCAGCTATATTAGTTAAACTTTAAATAAGTCACTTCCCTAAACTTCCAGCTACTTCTGCCCCAGGGGTTTAGGTCAGTCTGAGGGTGGAGGAAGTGCTGCTGCATGAGTAGGTCTCTGTCTAATGCAAACTGTCACAGCTGTCCACTCGGAGAGCTCAGAGAGTAGCACAATGTGCTGGTTAGTCTTAGTAAGTCTTTACTTGGGGTTGCAACAATGGGGCCTGAGGCCATGTTCTGATAAATATCAGAGTTATGTAACATGCACACACACACACACACACACACACACACACACACCTACAGCTGTGGAAAGAATGTCTATCACACACACATAAATAGATTTCTTCACTTCAACACACGTTTGAACTGTCGGATGAAGAGAAATATAAAAAACACAGGCACACGTGTTGTAAACTGCTCACACATGAATACTTGAACACCTGAGCACACCTGCCTTCCGCTCATGTATGACACACTTTTAAAACAGCAAACAGAGAAACATGGTTAATTAATATTTTACCACTTTTATCTCCCGTTGCCCCAAGGTATGACAGAGTAGATATCTGCATCTCACTCATGCTAACTTACCATTTAAATATTTAATGTAACAAAGAGGGATTTCATTCCTGGTTCAAAATCAACTGTTTTCTGTTTTAGGTAATATTGGACACTTCTAAGTTCATTTACACTTTAAGAAAACATTTACACAAGGAGAATAAACTTGCACTCAAGACCTCTTGAATATTTATTGGCTGTTTATTGAACCTTTTAACGATTTGTGTTCGTCTTCCAGCAGCTTCTTAGTGGACAGATCTCGAAAGATAAAGAGATAATATTCACCAAAGCAACGTAAATGATCAGCATCTGATTGAAAAAGAAATGCGTGTAAATCTATTTGCGCTGTTAATTGCATGTAAGAATGTTGATTTTAGTGCAAAGTTGATACCAGTGCGTTTAGACAACTAAGCACTTTATTTAAGGGTTGCATTGGGAACCAAGGAAGAAATAGAGAGAGGCGTTGCTAAGGACGTTTTAGATGTTTAACTGGGGTTAAACACCTAAAATCGTTTGTCTTAATCAAGGTGTGATTTGCCAGGGGAGATTGTTGATGCTGGTGCCTGCGGGTCCCCTGCCTCTGCTAAACTATTTTTATCCCCTCCTTTGGATTTTTAGCTTTGTATTTTATAACAGCTTACAGTGCAAACAACAGTTAAATTAGGAACTTATTTTTACTGGGACGTATTAGAACTGACGGAGTATGGATGGGTGGGGGATGAGGGGTGGTGTGAAGAAATTACGGCCATGATTTGTTGGCTTTTTAAAAATGCCGCAGCTGCTGTGAAGGGCCAATAGAGAGGAACAGCCACACTCCGGAATAAAAACCTGAAAATCATTTACTGCATAATTTGTAAGTTTGAACCTGTGGTTTATGATGCTATAAAAGTCTTATTTTATCAACTCTGAAACTCTGAAAGGCCACCGTGTGGTGTTTTTCAGATGTTGGTAAAAAAGGGAGACTCTGCAGTAAAGCACACTGGGAAAGTTTCCACTGCTGACTCTACTATAGTGGAATATTTATTTATCATTTTTTTCAACAGACAGCATTTTGTGTTGTTGAAATTTAAGATGATTGCATGTAAAATATTGAAGTTAAATGGCAGAGCTGGCCAAACATTGCTGATTAGAAAGTGGATTTAATTCTGGCATGTTAAACTGTTTGTATTGTTAAGTTTGATCGGGTCACCTGTGTCTGAAGAGGACAACATGAGACTGAGAATAATAAAGAGTAACAGAGTAATGAAGAGTAATAAAGACAGGGTATAAGCCCACCAGAGTGGACTTATTTATGTGTTGTGTTGCTGAAAGCTTTTATTATAGTTTAAAATATGGAAATGGTTACATGACTTAATAGACTTTTGTAGAATACTGAAACATTTCTGCATGATACGAGCAAAGAGAGACTCATTAGCAGCAAGACATAAAGCACTGCCTGTTGCTCAGTTAGTGGTTGCTGCTGGCAGAGGCCCCAAGTGCTCCATAGCTCCTCCATAATGCTTAGCAAATGAAATAACAGAAGTTGTTCGGCATCATACTCTGCCTCTGCTTTCGATGATTGCGGCCTGGCGGCTCAGTGGTCATTCATCACATGTAATCATGTATTCGTGACCCTTCCATAAACTTAAACAGGTGCGTTCAGTTACCTAACATAGCATAGACTGATACTGAGGGCAATCGTGAAAAACACTGGCAGCAAATATTTTTTCAGTAACAAGGTGACATTCTTCAATGCTGCACTTACCTCCACATATATTCTGAAAATGAAAAATGGTTGCATGTGAAAATAATTTGTAGAGCAAGGTCTGATTCAGGCAGTGATGTGTCATTCATGGTCTTTTCCAGGAGTCTCGCAGTTTTGAAGATGTGTGTTACAGCACGTGGCAGAAAGCCCAGAAATCTTGTGATGAGCTTTTTATTGATCTGTTTATTTCCCGCTGTGCCACAGGAAGCCCTGCTGTGCGCTGGACCAGCACCTTCTAGAATTGCACGTAAACAGAATGCACACACGTAGGCCAAAAATACCAACAATGCCAAGCTCTGCTCATAATAAAGCATTCTGAATCCTGATTATTTTTAAGCGATCAGTCTATCACATCCTTACAAACATTGGTGATTTTCAAGTAGATGGCCAAACTGTTTTTAATTTTAAAGTTAGTCTCTTCTTAAGTTCCTCAATATTTTTTTCTTCTGGTGTTTTATCTCTGAATAATGGGAAACATTTTGTTGTTTAAAGACACTAGGCTTCTGAATGAGACACAGTGCCAACATCTGGAGTACTTTGAAGCATCCTTAATGTTTTCATGATGAACGTCTTATTTCTTTTCTCTTTCTGTGTTTTATATTTGTAATGTGCACACAAAAAAGAAATCAATAATAAAAACACGTATTGTTGGTATCAGAAAGTATGATTACAAATATGAGATTTGATTTTGAGCAGAACGTCTTCTAAACAAAAAAAACACACACACAAAAAAAAGCCAAGTGATTTTAGAGTATCTCCTACTTTTCATTTATAATCTGCAGACAGAATTAGTGGAGTCTCTTTGGATGTCCCCATTTCTGTTCTCGACAGAATTCAGGGCACCTTGTTAGTCAGGCACAGCTGGGGGTACCCTATCTTTAGAAGTACATGCTCCCATACTCTGACTGCTGCTGGTGAAAATAATATTTGACTTCTATAAACATCTGAAACTCTATATTTACCTCCACAGAGGAAGATGTAGGTTCAAAGTTTAAAATGCAGTTTGTATAGCCCAGTTTGTCACGAGACCACCTTCCCTGTGTACTTCATGCACGTGACATTTAAGAATGAAAGAAAGGTGAGGCTGTAAAAAGGGCAACATGTTCTCTGCACTGTAACACACACACACACACACACACACACACACACACACACACACACACACACACACACACACACACACACACACACACACACACAGTTTTGTCGAGTGTGAGAGTCGAGCTATGTTTCTATGTTTAAGACAGTGTCGCCTGTACTTCAGTCAGACTCAGATGAAGATAAGTCCTAAAAACTAGATCTCTGTGACAGGAACTTAGAACGTTTTGAACATGAGTAGAAATCCTGGTGAAAAACATCTGAGCTGTTTAATGACATTTTGGTGAAAAGTTCACCAGCATGAAGGAAATGAAGTGTTTAAACTTACTTAGGAGCACCCCGGCACGCCTGCTTAAAGAAAAATAAGTGTGCTGATGTGGATTCTTGCAGCGACTGCTGTATGGAGACCATCCTGCTACACATGGCATGAAACACATCAGTGTCATAATTGTTAGTTTAGTCACGTGTTTGTTTATTATCTGCAAACTGTCTGCAAACATCTCAGAGAGAGGAGACACCAGCATCTGAACAGAGACTCAAACCAGCAACCTGCAGGTCCCTGCTCGGCTGCTCTAACCTCCAGTTTTCTGCTCACTCATGTTGCCCACCAGTGATTTCGAGCTGCCCACACAAACAGGAGGCTAGAATATGCACTGAGCCTCAGCACCATGGTTGTTATAGTTGGACATGTTTTCTTTATTAAATAATGAACCAGACCCCAGAAAGTAAACAGCTGTTGTTGCTAGGCAATGGGAGCAGCATGTTCATTTCTTGGTTTAAAAGGCCAAAATGAAAAAGGGGATATCGACTAGAGGATTGTGAGCGCTTCACCAAACACAACAGTCTATGAGCTGACTGAGCTATGAGAAGTGTTTTGAAGTAATACAGGCTGGAAATTTAAAATTTAAAGAAGAGGCAAAGAAATCTGCGCAGATTGTGGAAAATCTGCTGGCTGAACAAGCAAACATGCAGTTGTCTGGATGAAAACAAGGAAACAATTGACAAACTTATGAAGGCTGCAGATTCATTCTTGATGCATGCTCAATCTTCCAGGTATGTAAATCTCCAAAAGTTGATTCTGTTCATCTGGACGTAGCGTTTTGTGGGAGAAACGTTTCGTCACTCATCCAAGTGACTTCTTCAGTCTCAGCTGACTGCAGGTTTCCCCAATCTTATAAACAGTACATTTGCATAATGACTGAAACCAGCCCACTGAAGGAACAATGGGCTGGGAGCGATGTTCCCTCTAATTTTTCATGTGTCTGAGCGAACACACAAACTCCCTGAGCGGTCCCTTGGACCACTGTGAGCAACATTAGACGTGTGCACTGTGGTCACGCCAGCATCGAATCCATCCAAGTTACATGGTTTACTAAAATAATCAAATTACAGCATTTATGTTATTCTACTTTTAATTAACTGCTTTAGCCCACTTACAATGAAAATGTAAAAAAAACCTTGTTCATGACCTGTGTAGTATGTTAACACTATAGGAAGTAAAAATAACTTGAACTCCAATTTTGAAAACACAACTTTCTTTTTTTCTTTTCTTTTTTTTTTTTATAAAGCTCTGACTTGTATTATGAGTATGAGTCTGTGGTCTGGGAGAGAGTCCTGTAACTCTCCCTCTGCAAAATACAGTATATAATGACCAATGCTGGGCAATTAATTATATAGTTACTTCTTCAAAAAAGTAACTGAGTTTTGCAAACAACAAAGTTTTTGCAGCTGTTTACCTAAAAATGCAGCCAAGGCGTTTTTTTAAATAAACCTTTCAAACTATTTACAGAACAATCAGCTGTTCTGCATCAAATTTGATGCCATACAAATTATTTGTGCCACTCCAAAAATTAATTTCTGTCCACTAAACAACAGCCTGATACCTGCAGGCCTGACAACAGGAGATGTATCACTCCTGTAACATTCAGCAGTTGCCTCATTGTTCTGACACACAGAACAAAACTACTGACTACACTACACACTAACTACAAAACACCGCCGTCACTCCTAAAACTTCCCTCTTCCTAAACAATAAATGCCATGTTGCCATATCATTTTTTGATTGGTCCACATGGTACATTTTTCCACCAATAGGAAAGGCTGGGGGTTGGGAGGGGGGTTGTTTTTGCTCACAGGCGGAGAGTGCTTTGGAGTTTTCCTTATAAAACGCCGTTTTCACTGTTTCTTCCCGCAGTAAATATAAACAACGATAGCAAAAAAAACAAACATTGCATTTTTTTAAAATCATAACTCTGGTTTTACGTGGCCTATCAACCCAATTTAAAAACTGGTATAAAGTTCACACTTTTCCCGTCAATTGTTCCGTCTGTCCTGCTCACATCTCCAATGGTTGTTCACGTTGTCATTAACGTGGCTTCACTCCACATCAGCCACGCCGCTTTGCTAGCTAAAACACCGGTGTCGGCACATAAGGACGCTGTCATAGCCTGTCAACGACGTTGATTAGCTGCGCATATACGAATGTGAATCGCATTATTGGCTGGACTATGAGATAAGGTGGCATCGTTCTAATCCCATATGGGAGCAGCCAGTCACTTACTGACTAACACTGCAAAACAGAATTGTTAACATATTTATTTTAATTTCAATTCAGGTTAGATTTTTTTTTTGTGCAGTAGATTTTCTGTGCGCAGAGACCGTGCCAGCAGTGCGCAATTGCGCACACGCGCAGCTTAGAGGGAACAAGCTGGGAGGTCAGTTCCTTAATCTTAATTATGCAAATTCTCATGACCATTGATCAACAACCACTGATCAAAGCCCAGTCCAGCCCAGGTTTCAGTCATTATGCAAATGTACTGTTTATAAGATTGGGGAAACTTGCAGTCAGCTGAGACTGAAGAAGTCACTTGGATGAGTGACAAAACGTTTCTCCCACAAAACGCTACGTCCAGATGAACAGAATCAACTTTTGGAGAAAATGAAAAAGTGTTACAAGTCGAGAAAGCACCTAAAGTGAAGAGATGGAGAAAAGAACAAGGAAAAAAGGAAGCCGAAAATAGAAAGCAGCTGCTGGATGTGCAGAAAGCACTAAAAGAAGAGAAAACCACATCACAAGAGGCAAAGAAGGAAGAAATTTCAAACTGCAAAGGAGGAAGCTGAAAAAGGAATTACTGCATGTAAAGCAAGAACTCGAAGAGGAGAAAAATGGTAAACATGAAGCTAAAAATGAGAGTGAAAATATCAAGAAAGAATTGTTGGAAGCCCAAAAAGCACTGGAGGAAGAGAAAATTAAAATACAGGAAGCAAAAAAGGAAATGGAAGATACAAAGAGTTACACTCAAAACATGAAGAAGAAGTTGCTGGAAGCACAGGAAGCACTAGAAAAAGAGACACATGGAAAATGGGAGGCAAAACAGGAAAGTGAAAATCTCAAGAAAGAACTGATGAAAGTGCAAGAGGAAGTTGCAGAGGAGAAAATTGAGGTGAAGGGATTCCAGAAAGAAATGACAGGCACTGAAATGACCAAGAAAGACTGCAAACATGCACTGAAAGAACTACAAAAGCAGAAAAAAGAAGCTAAAGAGCTCCTCAAACAGAAAGTGAAACTGGCCAAACAGCAGCTAAAAGAAAAAGTTAAAGACGCCGAGGAGCAGCTAAATAAAACCTTCAAAGAGCTGAAGGCAAAAGAGAAAGAAAAGAAACACATTACTGTCACAAATGTTAGTTTAGTCACGAGTTTATTTATTATACTTTTTTCCTTGGATACTTTTTACTCCTCCTTTCATCCTTCCTTCTCCATCCTCCCTCCTCCCACCCTCCCCAATGATATTTAGTAGTTGGGAAACACTCAAGTGTACATGTTTAGACAGAACCAGAAAAAAAGGGGTGACAAAGACAGCTATGAAATTATGGCTGCAGAGACCGGCCACAAGCTGACTCAAAGGGATCCCAAGGTGCCGACTGCAGGAGCACAACAACAACAGAGAGCGGAAACATCTGCAGAGAGGGTCAGCAACACATCCGTCCATGGACGATGACTCACAAAAAACACCCAGAGAGAGAACATCCAGTAAAAACTGTATTATGAATACATTTACAGAAATACAAACAAATAAAACTGTCATAACTTGATGGGACTGCATGTTGCCTGCTTATTTTCTGTCTGTGGATTTAAAACAATAACACACTTTCCATTCTATCTGTAACTGTGAATAAATGCATTTTACTCTACTTTAAAATGCAGTGATATGAAATAATAGTTTGAAATTAATACATTACCAAATACTTAAGTCTAATTACTATCCATCCATTAGCTATACTGGTTTTGTCTTCTATACACCATCTGATGAAAGGCTTGGTATGCCTAAGCCCTGAACTGTCACCTGACCATTGTTAGGCCATCACATAGGAACAGACAGTCACAGTTTAGATTCCTGAACTGTGTGAGGAGACCACTGCACCACCACAGCAACTCTTGAAGTGACCACACATCTCCATTCTGAGCAAGACGGACGTCACCAGACCGGTCATGCTTGGGTCAGCTACTACATCTGCTGAATTAATGTCAGACTGCCCTACTTACCAGGGCATTTCATTTTCTAAGGCTTGGTCTCAGTGTGAGTGCTGAAAGAATAAACGCTGCCCACAAGGTTAAATGTTATTGCATTTACGGCAAACACACAGATCCAAACAAATTATCACCAGGTGAGCAACTCAGCCTCAATACAAGGAACAGAGTATTTCTGACAAAAAAAAAAAGAAGAACTAACTGATCACAGTGAAATCTGAAATTATAATTTGGTGTATTTAACAGCATTTTTACACAATAGCTCCCAGGTCATGATGGAACCACACACAGTAAGCTGTCCTGCCAAAAGAACTTTAGGATAGAGTCGTTGTATAATGGGTGCACACCTGCAACAACAACAGTTTTAATATTGAAGAACATAAAATAATCACATGTGGATATTTCTTTCCCCAGTTATTGCAGCTATCATTTTTTCATGCAGGACCTAAAACAAATATGGGTTCTTCTGTGACTGGATGTCCAGACACCATGTTTTATATGTATGAACTGTTTTATTCACATTTATTGGGAATTATTAAATATTTGATCGTCTAAAATACACATTTATCCTTTTCAGGAGCTTTCTTAGGGCAAGAGACAGGGTACACCAGTCTGTCGCAGGGCTAACACATAGCCAGAGACAACCATTCGTACTCATATTCACATCTATGGACAATTTAGTGTTTCCAATGTACCTATACCCACATCTTTGGACTGTGGGAGGAAGCCAGAGTACCCAGGGAGAAACCATGCACACAAACACAGGGAGTACATGCAAACTCCACACAAAAAGAGGTGGAATTGAACTCGGGACCTTCTTGCAGTGAGGCAATAGTGCCAACCACTGTGCCACCGTGCTACATACACACTTATATATATTTATTAACTTAAACTAAGTATAACATAATCCAGGTCAAAAAAACAATGAAACCCAGGAAACTTCTTCGAGGAAACCGTACTGCAAAGGAGGAAGTGATTAGGACAGACTGGAGACACCTGGGAAACAAAACTGAACTAACATCTAACTAATGAGACAGGAGAAGCAATCCTGAATATAATGCACATGAGACAAGCGACTATCAAAATAAAACAGGAAGTAACAAACACTTAAACCAGGAATAACATAAATTAACTTAAACAGGGAAATGACTGGGGTGTTTTTTGGGCGAATGTAAGATTGCCTTCTGTTCAGCAGTAGTTTTTACCTTGGAACTCTCCCATGATTGACATTTTTGCTCAGTCTCTTTCTTATTATTGAATCGTGAACTCTGACTTTAACTGAGGCAAGTGAGGCCTGCAGTGCTTTAGATGATGTTATTGACCTCCTGGGTGAGTCGTTGATGTGGGAAGGGTCTTAAATGTTCCAAGTTTTCTCCATTTATGAATTATAGCTCTCACCAGACCGATAGATGTTAATGTGGCACATTTTAATTTCTGCAGTTTCCCCCTTATTAAAAACATTTACACTACCTGTGGAAGCCTGTAAAATCATATCACAGTGGGGGAACTAGGACTCAAAGACACCAAAAGAACAGAAGAAGAAAGGGGAACAGAGAGATGTCTCTTTGTAATTTGAACATCTGCTTGTTTGGTCTACTGCTGTGGAAGCTGTCTACTTGGGTAAATGGAATAGCACTCATCCCATCAAGTCACCCACCATTCCCATCCTTTACCCCTCCCCCTTGTGGCCTACATATTTTCCCAATTCGGAGAATGACAATCACATGCAAGTTCAGCAGCGTGTCCCACCTAATCTGTATAAGCACATATCTGCATGCAAAGCTTTGGGAAAAGGCACAAGATACCGGTACACTTCCTGGATTGTGTTTGTCATTGTATTGAAAAGTCTTTGTCAGCATAGGTAGACAGAGAGTAAATGCTGTGTGCAGTAAACAATGTTGTAGCCGGATCTTTGAAATAACTGTTGCTGAGACAGATGTTCAATTTCATACTTGATCTACACATGATACACCGAGCCCCTGAACGCTCCCGTAGAAGCAATTATGTTTTATTGTGCCATAAGTCTTTCTGTCTTGGTTTGTCTTTGACTAAATACTTCCATCATATTGTCATTAAATGTGATATTTACAGTTTTCAGTGTATTGTAAGCATTACTTTATACCATAAGAAAAAGAAAAGCTTCCATATTTCACTGTGGGCCAGTGATAAGGATAAGGACCCTCACTGTGTTTCAAAATTCTCCAGTGTCTCTTATCCACTGAGCCCAAGGTTGGAAAAGGTTGTTCTTTGTGGCTTCATAGGTATGGAGCTGTATACTGACCTTATTTGATGGTATTTTTCAGGTGGTACTTTAAAGAGAAATAGTCTAGCTTTTGGACTTTTAAAGAAACATTTGAAGTTAAAAGCAGCGAGTTTAGCTGGAAGCCTGCTTCACAATATTCTGAACATATATATATATATATATATATATATATATATATATATATATATATATATATATATATATATATATATATATATATATATATATATATATATATGTGTATATATATATATATATGAACTAGTTTCTGTTCCTGCAACCTCAACTTCATGTTTATTCAGCTACACTTACTTGCTAAGTGTCTGCTTTTTTTTCTTTTTAAACATTTTAATATCTTATGCATATAAAAGGAATGCTTTTTATTTCAGGATATTGCTCCACTTGATGAGCTATTCCCTCCGTTTAATGGAGGGGCTATGTTTGGGACTCATCCTAGGGAGTTGTTGCTGTAGGACCTCACGTTGTGGATTCAACATTGCATTCAGTTCAATTTAATGTTGTACAGGATTAGCGTAGCACCCACCTGCTGTAATACTAATTGGTAATTGTGTGATGGCCTACATAGAACAGCGGGACTGTGTATTTGCACTTCTGCTCACAGGAGGGGAGAAAGAAAAGACAGCGGGAAGCTCAGTTCCCACTTCCAGCATGAAGATAAAGCAACATATGAGGTGTGATCAAAAAGTTCTGAGAACAGGCCCACAAAAATCAAAAGCTTCACTCGATTTAAATTTTGCTGATCTCTGTTCAAGGCCATCTTCTCAACCATGTCCAGAGAGAACACAACTGCTATTTTTAGATAACTCTCTATTCCGATTATTTTTACCGCACACTTTCTAATTTCAACTCAGCCTTTCAAAATGACCAGAATTTCATGTGGAGGATCATCACTGGTAATGAGAGCTGGTTCTTGAGTTCTGAAACCTCAGATCTGAGCATTTTTCAGGTAAAATGTCCCGAAGGCAACATGTCAGGTGAAGAGCGAGAGTGGGAGAATGCTCATTTTTATTTTAACATTAATCGGTTTGTGCACCGTGAATGTGTCCCCCGTGGTGATAATGGCAGCAAGGAGTTCTGCTGGAACGTCGCGGGGCATCGAAAGGAGAAAATTTAGGAGGAATTTTATGACGTGTGAATTTAACTTGTCAGCCACATGTAAGAATGAATTAGCACATCATTTATCAGAAGTCGGTAGGTTACCTTTACAATAACTTAACAGTCAGCTAATGTGAATATCAGGTAACTGCTAATAGCAAAATGAGTTAAAATGTGCGGTTTTCTTAAGTTGTTGCTGAATAAGTATGTAATCTAAGTAAACAAAAACAAAAGGCAAAAGACCAAACTAATCAGTCATAAAACATAAACTGACTCACTGACGGGAAACAAAACAGACAGAACCACAACCTACCATAAGGGAGAACGCAACAGAGAACAGAGGGGAGCGCAGACAATATTTAAACACAAAGGAAGCAAAACTGAACATAATACACACAAGATGGAGACTATCAAAGTAAAACAGGAACTACAGCAACACTGAGACACAGGCTAAGACACATGAACTTGACACTAGCACTGGGACTAACCCGACAAAGGGACACAACAGACTGGAGATAGAAGGGAACATAAAACACGGAGACAAGAGATGAACGAACATGAAGACAAGAGTGACTAAACATGTAAGGTGGAACACAAGGAAGGAAACAGAAACCTAAAGACTAAATGACTAAACTAAGACCAGAATATACAAATAGGACACCACATAGAAACACAATAAGAACCAAAATCAGGAACATCAACTGAACTTTAGAATATTAAATAAGTCAGAATATATCTGTACTCTGTACAGTCCAATTCTTTTTTTCCTACATGTGCTAACTAGCTAAACTTGAGATTTGGATTGATAACTTCCTAAATTATTTCTGAAGAGTGCTCTTTTGGCAGTGATCAATTCCCCCAGACTGTCTCCTCAAGCAGAGCATGTGCCACATTCACTTCAGGGAGTGATAAATTCATGTGAGGCTGTAAAAGGTCAAGTTTGAATCTGTAGCACTTTATAATACAGCCTATGCCTAAGGGTGTAATTCCACTAGACTATAATAATATTTAAATGCAATTCATCTGATATTACAATGTAATTGTATTTATATACAAATATTTACCAGAAGGTACACTTAAAAAATGAGTAACAATTCAAGCTCTCGCTAGATGAACTGAATAACTGTGGAACATCCCAGATGTACAGCAACATAATGCATAAAAAATGTAAACAAGCATAGTTACGCTGGTTATAATATGGCTCGCACCCCTGTAAGTATATCATATTTACAGTGTAAGATCAAGAAATTTCGTCTTCTTTTTACTAAATTACCTGAAAGTTATGTCCATCCATCTATTCGCTTCCACTTATCCTTTTTCAGGGTGGCTGGAGCCTGGATCAATACTACAACTCTCAACAGGCTCACAGTGACTGGACTTTGTGATCTGGCAGTGGTCAGCTCCTGCACAATTTCAGGAATGGACAAGGTCACCTTACACATAAAAACGTCTTTTCTAAAGAGGCTGGAGCCAATTTTCTAACTCTGCACCGTTCATCTTCCCAGATTTGACCTGGCATATTTAGACCTTGACTGACCGTTACTATAAAATATTACAAACTGTCCCACACACATTCCCACACACACACACAAACAAACAAACAGTCCTGGTTGTTTAACTTGTTGGGAAGAATGCTTCCCAACAAGAGGCAGCTGAAGGAATGCACACTTATACAAGATGAATTTATCATCCTAGCCGCTGTTGTCATATACAGTACATACACAATAATGAATACCCAGCACAATGAGGCTATGAAAGACTTATTCAGGTAATCACACTGTGTTTCAAAAGATAAATCAGTATCTCCAAAGTGATGCTGTGAGTCCCCAATTTCACTTGTCATTTGATGTTTTTCATCCTTGATAATAGCACATTTTGACAATCCATTCTCTTAATAAAGGGGCTAAATCAGGACAGCAAATCTTTACTCTCGCACATTACGCGGTGACATGGCATTCCATCAACACAGGAAATGATATTAGCAGACCTTTAGAGGCTGCACGTTGCCAACAGCGGCCGTGTTTAATGCAGCTGATGGCATTTTCACGTGGCAGGTAGTCTATTAATGAAAGTCATAATACTGCACGAGCATATGAGACAACTGTGAAGAAAATAGGCTGGAAGCAGATTAGACAGACTGCAGCCTCAGCTTCATCCGCTTGGCGCTCTGCTTTGTAAGCATCAGGTCAGGGTCAGAATGCTTGTCAAACCTTTGCTGCTCCAAGCTGTATTATGTATAATGTTTGGAAAATTAAATGAAGAGCTTCACATAGTGCATTGCATCATTTGTTTCAAAGTTAAAATGTGTTAAAATTAGGCACTGAAAATATATACAAGAGTTTATTTATCTGCAATGAGGAACAAAGTTCCCCTTACTTAAACAGCGACGCAGAGCTAAAAATATAAATCTTGTATCATTTTGACTAGCATCACCGCACTTTGGGCAAGTGTGTTGTTACTGTTACTTTTTTTTGTTACATTTTATTTTAAATAAATATGCCTTGAAATACACACTGCAAATGTCAAACTTGTGCTACTCTCCCGTGACTTCTATGTGGGTGCTCATTTGCACATTCATTCAACGTCCACATGCCGCTAACATCTGCTTATTAATAGCACCCATTAGTAGTACCTTGGAACTACTTTAAAATTGTATAACTTCTGAAATTTTCAGAGAGAGATAATAACATGAAAGTGATCTTGGCCTGCGGGATTAGAAGTTCTATCAGTTACCGACAGGCTACACCTCCGCACTCTTAAGAGAGCTACGGCTGCAGGATGAACCTTTTAAAGTGGAAATTAGTCAGGTGCTGTGATACAGGGGATCTAGCCATTCTAATTTTGCCCACCAAGAAGCCTGCACGATCATTTCACGCACGAGTAGGTCACAGCTGAAAGGAAGTTTAGCTCCTAAATGATAAAAGTACTATTTGGTCTTCTGCCACAGGATGCAGATAACTTTGAAGTGAAAGGAGGAAAAGTTCTGAGGTGCTGAGTTGAGACATAAAAAAAAGAGCAAAAACAGTTAAAGTTTTCTGGAGTAATTAAAGTGTTTTATTTGCACTGCCACCTGCTTGTTTGCACCACACATACTAGGCACCTAAAATAAATAATTACTCATATAATAATGCACACATCTGGCTTTCAATAATACCCTAAGTATGCTGCTCACCTGCAAATATTGTCATTAGCAAGTGCTCTGTAACAAATAAACAACAGAATATATTAAGCTGCATGACCGGCAAGCATCTCATCCCACTCTGAGGCATCTGTGACCTCAGAGCTCACACTGGAGGTTCCGGTTGGAGTGGAGCTCAGCAGTGTGTCCATGTCTTCTAATGTAATAACAGAGTGACCAGGAGACAGATGTTCAGAGTCTGTTCATCGGTCATGGATGCTCTTGATAAAGAAAACATTACAAATACATTTTAAAAATAGCTTTTTAAAAAAAAAAAAAAAAAAAAAAAATAGCTTGCCAAATTTCCTTTGGCAGTTGTTAATATAACTGGCAAAAGTGAATCCTGTGTAGGAAACACAGCAGTAAACACAGCAGTCACCGTTCAGTCCCTGTGTTCAGTGTTTGACTTTCAGTAGCTGTTGAAGCCAAACATTTTTTAGGGGGTCAAAAAGTTTACACAGGTCAGGTGACAAGTGGGCAAACTTCATCTGAGAAAAATGTTACGCAATGATGTGAGTCAGCATTTCATATGCAGGTATACAGATTTTGAGATGTATTTTGGTTACAATCTATTCGTTAATTAAAGGTATAATTGTATTAACATATTCACAAATAATAATATTTATATTTTTTTTATTTTGGTCAGCTTTTTGGTCGGTGACCAGTCTGTGTTGTTAAACAGTTTTAAAGAGTGTTCTCAGTTTCTAGCACTAAAGTGAACTGCAGGAATAGTTCATGTGTGCGTGAACTGGACAGAAGACAGACATGCAGATGTGCAGCGTTCTTCACATGGATTCATTTTATCTACGTTAGAAGGTTGCACTGCAGAGAAGACACTTTTAGAGCCAAATGAATATTCAATCATTTGCAGTTGCCACTTCAAGTCAGATGACTTTGGCAGGACCGGACAGACAACTGGTTTAAATAATGATGGTTTTACCTCTTGCACTTTAAGATCACTTTTTACCGAAGAACATCTTAGATGCAGCTCCAGTCCATTCGAAAAATTTGAAATGCTACTTTTAATATAATCTTAGGTCTGTGTACGAAAAAGCACATTTTAAACAAAAACCTCAAATTCTGAATGCATCACATACGTATGTATGTCTGGTATTTGAAATAAAGCAAAATGAAAACTGGCTCAAATTTAACAGCAAGTTAAATGATTTTTTAAGGATTTTATGCTTGAATACATTTTCATGCAAACAATATGGTCTCAGTGCTAATGCATCATTCCAATGAACAGGAGTGGGACCTAAACTTACGTGTCAGTGGTTTGTGTCTTCATGGATGATAAAAAATAATGCCATTGAAATTTCTGTATCAAACATTCAGTTCAGTTTCAGTTCAATTTTATTTATACAGCACCAAATCACAACAACAGTCGCCTCACGGCGCTTTATATTGTAAGGTAGACCCTACAATAATACATACATAGAAAAAAACAACAATCATATGACCCCCTATGAGCAAGCACTTTGGCAACAGTGGGAAGGAAAAACTCCCTTTTAACAGGAAGAAACCTCCGACAGAACCAGGCTCAGGGAGGGGCGGGGCCATCTGCTGCGACTGGTTGGGGTGAGAGAAGGAAGACATGATAAAGACATGCTGTGGAAACATTCTTTGCAGATCTTTTAAATACAGCAAGCATTTTTCTAACATAAATGCTTAAAATAAAATAAATTAAAATAACATTTTTCATTGTAAAAAGGAAAATAATTACTATGATAAACTAAAAGAACTACACTCAATTGCCACTACATCTGGTACACCTGTTTAACTACATCTTTGCCCAAATATCTAATCACAAGGTAGCAGCTCGGTGCATTTAGCCATGTAGAGATGTTCAAGCTGACCAGCTGAAGTCAGAAGAAGAAGAATACTTTAAGGGTGAGAGTATTTCAGAAACTGCTGATCTCCTGGGATTTTCCCACACAACCAAGTAAGGGTTTGCAGGCAAGTGTATGAAAAAGAGAAAATATCCAGTAAGCAGGAGTTCTCTGAGTGAAAATGCCTTGTTGTTGCCAGAAGTCAGAGGATAAAGGCCAGACAAATATAACCAAAGGATGCAGAAAAGCATCACTAAATGCACAACACTATCAGCCTTGAAGCAGATGAGCTACAGCGACAGATCACACCGGATACCACTGATGCTGCGTAAGAACAGGAAACTGATGCTACAACTTGCATAGGCTCAGCAAAAATAGAAAACACAATGTTGGAAAAATGATCTCATAAGTGTTTATCTCTGCTGCAACATTAAGGTGGTAAGGACAGGATTAGGCTTAGACAACAATGATCCATCCTGCATTATATCATGTTTCCAGCAGAATAACATGCCCTGTCACAAACCTCAAATCATCTCAAACTAGTTTCACTGGACTCAAATGGCTCCCACAGTCATCAGATTTCAATTCAACAGAGTAAGTGTGGGATGTGGTGAAACAGGAAACCACCATGGTAACAATAATTTTGACAATTGGGGTTTCAATTATTTAAGCATGATTAGCATTTTGTTCCTGAAGTGTTTGTGAATCACGGGAAACTGCATCAACTTCTGACCAATCATGCTTAGGTGTGTAGTCACATCTGAATTCTCAGCCAGGAAAACCCAGTAATCTCCAATTTTATATCTCCTTTTATGTGTTTTGTACTGTACACCTCATTAATATTACTAAATAAATAATTAAAGTAATTGTGAAAGTTTTCACAGATTAACTGATTGTTACGTGGTGAAATGCCACACTGTGTACTTGCAGTTTCATTCAGACAAACGTTTCAAAGTCTCGGTGAGAAAAAGACACCTGGCGTGGAAAAATAACCCGGTCTGACTCCACTGATAGAGTCTTCTCAGAAAAGAAAGGTGACATCATTTATTGGTCCATGCCTCACCACAGTCAACACAAAATCACAACATGACACACTCAGTCAGAATTTCACAGTATTTAACTTCTAGGAACTGGCTTCAGGTGTGAGCTAAATTTCCATCTATCTGCACACTTCACTGTAAACAGATCCCTTTAATTATGTAATATTTTTACTGGGAATACTGGGAACACAGTGTGCATTCTTCCTGAATCTGTCGGCACAGAGTGTCATACACACACATACTATAAAAACTCAAAGTTAATACATTATAACCACTTTTTTGCTTCAGATTTAGTTTTATGTGTATATCCTTATATACTCCAAGTGTGCAACAAAAGTTGGAAAACACAAAAAGTGACACTTTGTGATTGTGGCTGTGTCTTGAGAGCTTTCATTCTCAGTGTCATACTCTCCATTTCCTACAGTTTGACAGCTCTTGCTGCGATAGAGGGCTAGGAAACCTTTACAATATAATAAAAGGGTGTCTTTTTTGAGTTGCTTCACTTCCTCCCCGTCCATCTAAATATATAGATTTTGAGTCACGACTCATGAGCCATGTGTTTAAACGGATTGAAAGTTGCGGATAGTGAAAACAATAGATGTGAATTATGTAACATATGCCTGTCATTGTTCGTGAACAATAGCAGACTGCAAAATAAAAGAGAAGTGCAAACATATTAAGCTCTGTTAATATGTGGCCCTTCTGCTCACCTAACTATATGTAGCTGCCTCACTATTAGTTAATCGTTAACTCAATCTGCTTTAGAGGCTTAGAGATTTTTCACAGGGCTACCAGTGCTCTGAAGAGGGCAATAAGAAAGGAGCAAGCTTTCAGAGAGTGATTAACAGTTTCCTCACATGTCAAAAGCAGTGCTGAGCATGGCAATCTTTTACCACGTCTTCTACCAAGTCCCTCTCTCAGTCTAATCCTGCATCACCCTCATCACTTTTTCCTAAAGGTTGTGATAATAATCTTACCAGTCTGGACTTGCTTTACTTTCAACATGACGCATGTCTAAAATAAATGCAGACACATTAATGACATGTACAAATTTGGGACTCAGTTCAATTCAGCTTTATTTATATAGCTCCAAATCATAACAACAGTTGCCTCCAGCAGGCGATTTATATTGTAAGGTAAAGACCCTACAATCATACAGAGAAAACACCAGCAATCAAATGACCCCCATGAACAAGCGCTTGGCAACAGTGGGAAGGAAGAAATCCCCTTTAACTGGAAGTGACCTCCAGTAGAACCAGGCTCAGGGAGGGGTGGTCATCTGGTTGGAGGTGAGGGGAGGAAGGCAGGTTGTAGTCACGTCTCTCGTGTTTTTGTAGGACGCTCAGCTCGCCAGAACACATGACTGTGTTGCACAATGCGCTCATATTATCCACCCAACTCTGTTTCCAATTTACAAAAGGATTACAACATTCATCTGCGATGCATTTTTGCTAGTCCCAATCTTAATGAGATACACTGTGCTGTACTGGGTCAAATTCAATATCTTTGAATTGGCCTAGTTAGCACAAATATATAAATATATATAATAAATGCAACAAGTGCAATTTATTCCCTCCTGGACATTCTATAATCAACTGTAACTGGTATTATTTTAAACTGGAAGGGTCTAAGAACCACATCAACTCAACCAGCTGACACACAAAGTCATAGGGCAACATAACTCAAGCCAAGACAGGGCATAACGATGAAGAAAAAAACCATCAGCACAGAAAATGTGCACCGGGAGCTTCGTGGTATGGGTTGAGTAGGGGCTCCTGTAGGGGTAATGTGCCAGTGGCCCACCACTTTTGTTCATTTAGTGAATCTCTCCTCTGTTTGAGCCTGTGTATGGGGGACTGATGCTTTTATGCGTAAGCCTAAATGGAAAACACAGAGTTTTGGGTGGGTGTGGGGGTTATGTTGGGTAAACCTTTCCCAAGACAATGACAACATTGAAACATTACAGTGTATGAGAGCAAATGATGTTAATCCTGTCAAACCAGCCATAATTTGTTCTGACTGCTTCACAGCAGGTATTAAGAGCCTGACGCTGCAAAAGAAAAAATGAAATAACATTTTTTTTGCAGACATCCAGGAAATGAACAGAATTAAAAATGCATATGTAAAGCATATCTAGCTATGCAAAACAAGCTGTTTTACATGTCTAGATATGCTTATTTGCAGAAACAGATGTACAGTACATTAAACCTGACAATTTCCGTCATTACACAAAAAAGTTCTCTTTGTCCTCGAGAGGAGGATCTTTGTCTTCCTTTCTCTCGCTCATTCCTTCAGAATGGCTTGAGCCTCCAAACTACACCAGACCGTTGCCTCCTCAGTTGTTGTAATTAGACTGCTCGTGCTTTCTCTGAGCCGTTGCCTTAAGAATTTTCTAATTCTGTTCTCTTGTGTGCTCTCTAATCATTTGATGTTATGGCTGGAAATTCCTGCCTGTGGAAAAATTCCAGTTGATTCCTGCAAATCCTAATGACCTGTATCCTTAAACTGGCTGACATCAGCCTATCTGTCTCACACCTGCTTGCCCAGTTTCCATTGCTCACCTCTGTTCCTCTGGCTCTCTCCCTGCAGCCTGCTATAGAGAAGAGAAACAAGTAAGCAATCAAACCAAGTCTCTAAACAACTTCAAACCGTGACAGAAACAATTACAAACAATTACCTCAGCCAGCTCTAACGTGTCCTCTCCTCTTTGGCAGAAGTCCCTGTGACGCTCCTGTAAAGGATCCAGTTACCTGTTTACTCACCAGTTCAGAGTCTGTGACTCCTGAGTTTTCTGTAAACAAACCCTTAAATTGTTTCTGAGTTTTGAGTTTGAATTCAAATTTCCTGACATTATGACACGGCTAAAACAGCATCATCAAGTTTCTGATGCTGATATCACGTGTTTTGTATGTAACACTGGTATGCAGTTGGGTTTTCCCTCTTCTTTGTTATCAAAGCCTCTCCTCTTATCTTAATGTAATTCCAAGCTGAGAACTATGGCTTCACTGATACTGGTGTGGCCAATTACCAGATTAGATATTGGATATTTGATTATTTTTGAATGTTTTTTTCTTTTTTTTTGCTTTTTGTCATGCAGCCAGCTCTCTGCATTGCTAATTTTTCTAGATGACAGTATTATTACACTGACTTTATGTCACAAATAAACAGCCAATGTTTTCTGTGTTTGTAGAAGATACATAAAACAGCAGATGAGAGAGAGCGAGCGATATATCACAGAGAAACACTCCAGCCACAAGTTGCAATAAATTTAAAGCTCAAAGGTTTGGGCCAAAAAATACTTCTGTTCTTTTGTCTTCTCTCCTTTGAAAGGATTCATAATGGATAGACAGCTGTGACACTGTGAAGATAAAAAGACTTTTATTTGAAAAAGTAACTTTGTTCTTCAAACTTTGTACATTTGTAGCACTCGCAGCCTTACAGATCTTTGGCATTTTAGCGAGTGATTGCTGAGGCAGATATTTAGCTCATGTCTACAGATTTAACCAGATTTATTATGTCTTTAAGCAAAACAATTTCAGCTGTGCTAACATGATTGAAAAAGCAGTTGTCCAATGATTAATTACCCTTTTGTTCTTAATTTCTGTTGCTGATTTACAACATTTTATGATCAATTTAATGTTAATCAAATTGTTTTATTAATTAAAAAAAAATCCAAACCAAATGTCATTTTCTTTTTTGAACAAGGACTCCAAAATCCAAAACCTATAAATCTCACACATGGATATACATATAGATATATATGCTAGCTGTGTTCAGCAAGGCCCAAAGCAGTAGAGCTGGCGAGCACTGGGTTGTAATGCAATAATGAAATATAACGTCATTAATATTGGTTAAAAATGTCAGCAGAGTTTTATGTGATTATTCTGGAAACCTTTTCTCTCTTTCTGTTTGCTTTGGAGAACAGCTGAGAACTGGATAGCTCTCAGACTCTAAAAGTAGCAGATGTGTGGCTTTTTTCGTATTATTATTCATTTTATTTTATTTATTTATTTTTGCAGCATCTACCCTGTTTTTCATTTGTTTTCTGTTTTTTCTTTTACACACATGATTGGAGTGTTTTTCATGTAGAGGTTGTGCAATCATAGAAATAATACTTTTGACAGGAGATTGGCACAAAATAATGTAACAAATGTTCTTAAAGCAGTTGTTTTGTTATTATAATATTATATTTTTGACCCAGTGATCATCATGTTTGTAAACAGATTTGTCTTTAGCATATATATACACATATTATGTTTGGGTTACTGTAGGTGACCTTTTGCCTGCTTTCATTCTGCGCTGACTGATACTGTTGACTGTCTTTGACCTCAGTTTACAACACCCTTTGTGATGTAAAGATCGTCGTGACGATAGGTGCTCTATTTTCAGAACGTGACCTCTTTCATGTAAAGTGGTTTATTTTAGCATCTGCTTGATGAGTTACTGGGTTTTTCTTCTATTGCCAAGCCATGCAGTATGATTGAGGTTAGAGTCACAGGGACATCTTGTGCAGGAAGGATCACTCCTGTAGTCAGAGATGCATTTAAACTTGTGATAAAGTTAGCTCATCTCTACCTGCTACTGTAGGTGCTAAGCTATAAGGCTTGCATGCCCATGAGCAAAGAAACAGGGATGACTGGCTGATGATGCACACTGTAAACAAACAAAACAGGATCGCCCCTCCCCATCTTGAAATGTCATAACACCCATTGCAGGTTTTCTTGATGCTCTCTCACACACACACACACACACACACAAGTGTCTGGTTTGCTATCCTCGTGGGGCCATCCCATTGACATAATGCTTTCCCTAGCCCCTTACCCTAACCCTAACCATTAAAAATGACTGCCTAACCCTAACCCTTACCCTAAACCTAACCATAACCTAATTGTAACCCTGACAGTAAAACCGCATTTTGAGTGTGAAAATTGCTTTCAACCCCGAGGGGACCTGGATTTTGGTCCCCACGGTGCAGAAAGTCCCCACCAGGATAGTAAAAGTCAGATTTTGGTCCCCACCAGGATAGTACGAACCCGTACACACACACACACACACACACACACACACACACACACACACACACACACACACACACACACACACACACACACACACACACACACACACACACAAGTGTCAGGGCAACCAGATCATTTTTGTAGGTTGTGTTGCCCTCAACTATTATTCTTGCAGTGTTTGTAGCTACAACAGCTTCCTTAAGTGCTTTTTCAAAAACAAAAAAAACCAAGCTTCTGTTGTTTAGCAGTTTTTCTTCCAACTTTTCAGCTGATGGTTCACACAAAACAAAACCTTAAGAAGCTCCGTTGGCCTTGAGAGCATTATGATGGACCTTTTTACCATTTAATATAGTTTTTGTGGCAAGATGGCTTTGATTGTAACTCTGAACAATTGTCCTTGAATAGAGCATATGGCCAAAACAAAACTACCATGATACAAAAAGTGTATTTTTATAACCCAGATGTTTTGAGTAGGTGGACAATAGTGGACTGGGCTGCCAAAGAACAAAATCCTTGAATGGCTTCCAAAGGGGACTCATGTTTTAACATATTAGCAGAGTGGGAGTGGTGACCACACTGTCATGTTGGGTAAAAGATAAAACAGAAGCTCTGACCTGGCTTCACACAATAACTGTGGGGATTTTTCATCTAATGCAACAGACTGGAAAATGTATCACTCTGCTGAAATTATTCTCAGCAGTGACGCTGTACACTGACCGATATCTAAATGTGCTTTCCAGTGGAAATTCTCTCCTTGCTGATGACTGATTGTTTCATGACTCTACTATTCTTAATCTGCCTGTTGATTCTAATTATGTACCAAATTTCACCAACTCCTTTTTAACCGAATTACATATGAATGGCAAAAACTGGTTTGAGTTGCCTTCACTGTGTATATTTTTGTCCCCAAGTCTAACAAAACTACAGTCATGCCCAGAGTAAGGTCAGAATTTGCAAAGAAGAGAGTGATTGCAATAGGGCTCTCACAGCCAGAGGTAATTGCTTGAGATAACAGCATTAGGGAAGTGTTCCCTATCTAAATTCATTTCGATCCAAGAGTGTAAAAAATCGCCATAAGTTGATTTTTTAGAGCAGTTTAGAGTCTGAGCTTCTGGCTCATATCAATTATGTTCACATACGCTGCCTCATTATTAGAAACATTCTGACAGCAGACTCCATATATGACAAAAAGTTTATCAAATTCAAGTATTCATCATAGTTTAAAATACAAAAAAAACGTTATTTTGTGGCTGATCCTTAAAAATACAGTAAGTAATTTTTGAGGTTATTTAATAGAAAAACAAAAAAACCCCAATGATCCTCATGAATATACACTGATTGATGTGAAATTACATCCTCCAGCAAATCAATCCATTTTCATAAACCTAGCCATTCTGCCTGATCAGATTTTATGTATGTGTCTAGTACATTTAATTTTAGCAGAAATACGTATATCTGTTCAAATTTGAAGTTTTTAGCCATTTACACAACTATTATTTGCTTTCAAATCTGCTCTTCTGATCTTCTTTTGGTTCATAGTCAGTATAGTAATTTATGATCTCAGAGAAATGTGACACAAAAAAGGCCCAATGAAAGAGAAGGCAACTGAAAAGGTATTTGTTGACCCGCCCTGTCATCATGTGAGCTGTTATGGGCCTCCATGAGCGAAGGTATGCCCCACTCCACCATCTTGTGGGTTATTAAGGTCACATGGGTAGATGTGAGTGTGAGGGAAACGGCTTGGAAGGGATCTTAGGACTCCACCTCCAACTGGTCAACCCCACTACTGGGTTAAATACCTGGGACTCCATTCGATTTTAAACCTGAACAAGCCTCTTAGATGAGATGTGAAGTGCCTTCAGTTCAAATGCTTAGGACTACTGTGACCGGGAAGACTGAAAAGCTGCATATGAAACAAAACAGCAACTTCTTATTATCTCTTGTTTAAAAAAACAGAAAGTGCTTGGTTGGTGTCCCATTTGAACTTATGCAGCTAATTTCAAACACACAACTAAGAATCAATGCCACAGGCAAGGTTGCCAGTGCATGCTTTTGTTTGGGCCTTTTTAGTTTTTAGATACATAAACACCTCATTGTTACATAATAATAAATAAAGACAGTTATGTGACCTTTCCAGTTATAGTGGAAAAAGCATTTCTTTTATGGCCCTATTTTAATGATAATTTTGTGAAATGCCATCATCACTGATTTGTGCAGACTCATTATGACTAGCTAGAGGTCTTTTCTAGCCAATATCTGTTCTAAACTTTGTTCCCTCCTCCCTTTAATTACTGTACAGTCTGCATAATAAAGCTTTGTGTTTATACGGATTGCTCACAATCAAAAAATAATTAGACATGGCAGTTGCTCTGCATTAATGTAGCTCCCACAGAAAGTTTGCAGTAATAAAGTATGCACAACCAATTACTGAGGAGCCGTAACCCTCTCCCCCCACGCTTGAACAATGGAGAGGAGCATGATTTCCTCTTCCTCTGCAAGGAGCATATGTCTGACTCTCAGAGGACTTTGTACTAAAGCCTCTCAGAGGGTCTGCTTTCTAACAAGCTTCACACAATGACTGATCGTCCTCTGTTGATGCAAACACCAACAGGAACCTGCTAAATCTGGTGCATGGCTGTGCGGATTTATGTCTGACCTACATACACATTCTAGGGGGGCCATATGGGGGCTGTAGACCTTTGGGCCATCCATTCATTTGTCTTTATGTATCAGTGCAGAGAAGAACAACTTTGCCTCCCTCAGGTCACAAAAGGAAATGGATAAAGTCAAGCCTTAGTTTAACCCTTCACTCTCAAAACACTTAACCAACACTGAGACACTTTATTGTGCTGTTTACTTCTAATATTTGGCATTCTGTTTTTGCATTGATGATTTTAACATTTTTTATAGTGTTTTTTACTTTATTGTATTTATTTTCATTATGCAGCTATATCACATTCTTCTTTTTTAATCTATTTATTATATATTCCTAGTATAAATCCCAAAATGCCAGTATTGAAAATCTAGTTATCCAAGATACTGATCGATGGTCCTAAATACGTTTTAGGCCGTATTTGTTTTCAGAAAAAGAAATTGCGTGCCCGAGTGGTTTAGCAGGTTAGTGGTTCTTGGAAACTCAGAACCACTGTCTGGAAATCTGGAATGTTAAACAATATCATGTACTGTAGGAGCACTGATGCATTATTCCCTGTATTCACTGAGGGCTGAAAAAGACAAGGTCAGAGGAATTGTTCTTGTTTTTATTGTGTAAGAAGAGATTATGTAACTCTTCTGCAACTGTAGATCTGAAGAATCATTACCTTACAGGTTAAAGCAGATGGAAAACGTGCTCAATTTATTTATGTTTTATAAGTAAATATTTTCATGCATTAAACTACACCTGTTTTTGAACAAAAGTTTCATTAATAAGGTTTTTGCTTTAATTACTTTGGCTTCAGTACATGGAGGTACTTTAGGTGGCTAAGTGGTTAGTGGTTAATAGATTTACATGCTTTACACAAGAATGGTTTGAGACCAGGAGGAGTCACAATCCCAGCCTCACAAACTGGTGGCCACAAGGTAGAGTGCTACCAGTGCTGGTCCCAAGCTCAGAAAAATGGGAGGACATCTAATGTAAAACGTTTATGAGGCGCCGTTTGTAAACTGAAATATGCTGAAATTAACGGCAAAATTTTTCCACATTTAGCTCAAAGCCTAAAGGTTTTTTATATGTAAATTTAAATGTTGAATGGATTTAGCTGGACATGTGCTGCGGTGATTGTGAAGTGGAGACTGCAGCTGCTGAGGGCGCACAACTGCTGAACCTTTGGATGGCCGACAAAACGGCTCTTCCAATGTTTTCAGCTAAATTGCTGGACATGCTGGTAGGTAAGAAGTGAAGCAGCTCATGGCGGTGAGAAGTGACGGTCAGGAAAGAGCAGACACAACCTGACCACTACCGGCACACTTTAGAGGGGGAGGTTTTCGTAAAGCTTTTATTTTGGTATTTCCGTTGACTCGTACAATAAATTTGCATGTTAGCTAAATTTTTAGTTTCCTGTAACATTTAGATTTAAATATAATATTTAGATTTAACATTTAACATTTAGATTTAATATTTCACATTTAAAATTGTTTTAAATATAAAAAGTTACAAATATTTTAGTAAATATTGTAAAAAAATGACTTGAAAAAAACATGTTTTTGTAAGGTTTTGAGCTAAATGTGGAAAAATGTTGCCGTTAATTTCAGCATGTTTCAGTTTACAAACGGCGCCCCATAAACTTTTGCCAAACATGTGGATCCATCTGCCGGGACTCCTTGGGAAATAAGGGAGCAACCAAAAGTACCTATGCAAGACAGTACTTTAAGCTAGCTAAGCCTTTACATTTCTGGATAAGCAGGTTTCTCCATCGTAAATCTACCTTTTTATCTCAGTTTATTAATCCTTCAATCCGGTAAAGTGATGGGATTCGCATTAGGATGTTTTTCCACTTTACTGCCCAAAGCTAAAGATACTGTAGTTGTGTTAAAGTGCACTTGTATGCAGCCTATGTGTGCGCATAATGTATGTTTGTGTTTATATCCATTAGGAGCAAGTGAGAAGTGTGTTAATGGGGGCTTTTCCAAGTGCAGGGGGCCTTTACAGATTAGAGAGCAGATGTTGTATTGATGGGTTCGGCTGTTACTTTTTGCTGTATACTCCTCAGAATGAGCAGTGGGCGCAGCAGAGTGCTGCATTCTTCACAGTGGGTTCCTTGTTTTATAATGTAACTAACACCAACGCCAAGCATTCCTAAGAATCACACTACCAAATGCCAGAATGAGATTGTAGTTCTGGGCACAATGCCCCTGTTTTGTCTTACAAAAGAGGTGATTTTATAATGTTGCAAACATGGGCAGATACATTACAATAATGCCTCCAAATAAGTCATAGTGGAAATTTGGAGAGTCTGAAAACATGCATGGGTTATAAATACCAAATTTCATTACAATAAAGTTTTAAGGTGCCATTAAACCTGCAATTATCTTTGGGTACTTTTGCACACCAATTTCAAAACATTTGGGATGTTCTGTAAGTAAAAAACAGTGTTTTGCAGATTATGTCAATTCAATAGGACATAGAAAACATATCAAATGCTTGCATGCATCTCCTTTTCTTTTAACAACAGTCTGTGAACATCTGCAAACTGAGCAGGCCAGCTGTTGGACTTGTGGGAAAGGAATGTGTGTCCCGTGTCTTCTTTGTCGTATTTTTAGTTTCATGATGGACCAAATGTTTTCATTTGGTGAAAGGTCTGAACTGCAGATGGACTGGACTCAACTTTGCAGCTGATGCAGTTTAGCATTGTTTTCCTGAAAAATGTTCGGCCTTTGTCAAAAAAGATCTGGACAAGAATATCTGTTGGATTTTTCAGCACTGGTGGTGCCTGTCCAAACCTGCAAGCTGCCAAATCCACCGGCACTAATCACCCCCATACCATCAGAGGTTTTTAAAACTTCAAAACCTTTGATATGTTTTCTTTGTAATAATGTGAATAAATTGTGGGTTTATGTGATTTTCAAATCATTCTGTTTTTATTTACATTTTATGTAGTGTGTAGTTGTTTGGAGATTTGTTCCAGTTCGATGAGTAAATCAAAGTCCAGTATTCGCTGCCCTATAATCTCTGTTTTGGCTACAGTAGGAAATATTTTTCTTTAGCTGCTCCATATTTCACACTGTTTATGACCAGATTGGATTTTTGCAGCTGTTTGCTGAAAACACTTGTTGCATAGAGCGGTGATAAGCAACCAGAACAGCAAGACTGCATGGTATAAAACCAAAACAACACGCTGAAAAACACTAAAAAGCACATAAGAGGTGACAGGGACTGAAGAGTTTGGTTGTATTTACCAACAGTTTTGCCACTAGGATCAGCTCTTATACACTCACCCAGCAGTTACACATATTTCCCCTTGTTAGGAAGAAATTAAAGATGTGTACTGATGTCAAGGCTAATTAGTTAAAAACTATCAAGTTCTGACATGAATATCTCACAAACCTCATTTTTTATTTGCAGTAAGATAATGACATTCTTGTAAAGACTGACCTTACTAACATTATTCTAAGGCAGCCACAGGATTTAGTTCCAATTAAGATTCAGTACATTTTTAAGGTTTGGCAAAATAAACATGGAGCAGGTTTCAGGCAGGAATCCTGAAGCTCTAGTTGACTATCCACCCCCCCTGACCTCCTCACCACGTTTTTTTTTCCACCTGTCCAAATCAAGGACACATTAAATCTTGCACTGGCACTGAAAGTCAGCATTAGATGTAAATCCAGAACCATGGGGTTTGACTGAGAGAGGGTTCAGAAAGTGAGGCAGCTTGAAACTGTACAGCTGCTTAGAGAGAATCTGTATGTTGGAAGATTTGTTGCAAAAGAGACAAATGATTTATGATAAAACCCTCAAAGGTATAGGTTTTCATAAACTGTTTTTCGTAAAAAGACCTTGAAAACTCTTCTGCTTTGAATACATTTTCCTTTTTTTTTTTTTTTTTTTAAATATTCAGCTGTTTTGCATGTTTTGGCAGTCAAACATGTTGAGTATTACTTTTCAGTATGTATAAACTGTCTTTTACTTTCTTTCTTTTGGCCGAGCTGATGAGAAGCCATTAACCTGCTTTTATTTTACAGACTATAAATATGGCCGACAAAGCTCTTATGAATATTTCAGGGGACAATAAATGCTCTATATAAATGATTATACTCACGCTCTCGAGCAGACAGTTTAATAAAGTGAAAAATTACAAGCAGGTGAAGGAGGGTTGGAAAAAAAGGAGGATGAGGAAGGGTGGCAGAAGGTTTAGCAGAGTGCAAACTCCTACACTCCTTCACCTTGACAATAAACCAAAATATGTTATTAGGAATTATAATAAATATTATAAATTACTAGTGAAGTAAAGCTTAATAACACAGGACCAGGAGGGCCGATGGCCGTCCTAGGTGACATATTTTCTAACCTTGTGATCAAAGTTAATTAAGCTTCAATCCAAGCCCAGTGGCTCTGGGCCAGAAATTTACATGTAATTAATTAATTACCTTCTTACTGCATTTGGAGATGCACAATAAATAATGCAAAAATTCGTCCTTACACTAAGGTTCAGGTTGCCATCAAGCAAGACAGCTTGCCCAAACAGCTTGGGGCCCCTTGCCAATAGAGGTTCCCTGAACGCTTACAAACTTTAACCCACAGCAGTGGCTATGTGCAGAATTACAAACTTACCTCAGAATAATTTACACACTTTTAATTAGAATGATCATTTATTTGGGAGGCTGTAGTTTGGTAAAATTCAACCTAAAAATGGGGGAAAAAAGTTAAGACCCAGGAAAATATTATCACCCAATATTTGTGACCGGCTGCAGCTGCTGGGTCGGAAACCCTGTGAGGTAGTACTTCCTTTAGAAGAGCACAGGATTTAAACAAGCCTCTAAAGAAAGCTTAGATTCCACTTTGTAGAAGAGACACTTTATATTTTGGCTCTGAGAGCTGACAGAGAGGATGAATGAGATGGAGGTTTCTGGAGCGGGCGCTGACCCCGGACCTGCTGCGTCTGGTCCTGTGTGATATGAGCTGTCTGAGGATTACAGCTGCACAGAACCTGGGGCATTTAGGCTCAAGCCTGCTGCGTATTAACTTGGACAGAGTTACCAGACAAGAATAACTCTCTCAAGAGATCATCAGAGAAAATGTCTTTGGAGGGGTCTGTGGCCACCAGCCTGTTACATCACAGCCTGAAAAACAAAACATCTCGGGGGCACAGCCCTTGTTGATTTTGGGAGTTATGTAATCCCAATTGAATTTCGCTGGCTGTTGTTTTCAGTAAATGCCCACCTTATCTGCTGAGTGGAAGCCTGGAACTTCTAATACCCCTTTCATTATTAATCGCCCTGTTAGGAATCAGGATTACGCCGTGCTGTTCGCAACAAGCTTGTTGTATGTTTGTGGATGTCTGTGCTTTCTTTTTTGTGTCCTTGCAAACCAGCTGGAGGATCAGCTGGTTTCTCCTTTGGAGAGATGGTATTTTACCAAAAGAGTTCCTTTTGGCTTAACAGGGCTTGCAGTTTGCACACAGGTTTAATGATTGATTTTTGGTCTCTACTCCAAAGATAAGTGATTTGTATGAAGTTAAAATACCCTCAAATACCCTTAATAAGGTGTAAAAAAACCCCAAACAAACAAACAAAAAAAACAAGCTTGAAAGCTGTAACACAATAGTGGCTGTACATAAATCTCCTCGTGCACCCATTTCAGAATCAGAATCAGAATCTTTATTGTCATTGTCACAGGTACAACGAAATTAAGAAAGGTCCCCGATCATTGCATCGTCCCTAAAAATATCAAAATATAAATAAAACAGTAAAATTTCAATAAATAAAATAAACAAAATACTTAAAATACTAATAAGACATATCAGTAAACATTCACATACATTCCCACATACATGCTTCAGACGGTGCATAAATTAACACAAGAGTGGCGTGATTGGCATTTTTTTTGTAGTATTCAGATGTGTTATTGCAGTTGGATAAAAGCTGTGTTTGAGTCTATTAGTCCTTACACTGATTGCCCTGTACCATCTGCCTGAGGGCAACAGTTCAAACAGGGAGTGACCAGGATGTGAGGTGTCTTTTATGATGTTTTGGGCCTTTTTAAGACAGTGGATGTTGTGTAGAACTTCTCAAACATGTTGCTTTCTAGCATGCACTCCTCAGCAAAAGAGCATTGATTTCTACCAGTAGCTAGCACAAGACAGAGTACAGCACATCTTTCATGCTGCTGTTGAGACAAAAGACAGGCTAACCCTCTACAGTTAAATAAGGGACCTATGCTAACATTTTTTATTTCTGATAAACTGTAGGAAAAAAATCATGTTTAACAGCACCAACATCCATGCATCCATCCTGTTTTTGTTTAACTTTCTGTATCTGTATCTATAGCCTACAACAGTGACATGTTTTCTAAAGCTGATTTTAATAAGCTTCTCAAGGAAAGACATTAATCTTTTGCTCCGTTTCTCTTTCTTTTGATCAGAGCCATAAAAATGTTCAAACTAAAAAATAGCTGTGCTAGCAAGAAACAAAAACACATAATTGTAAACATCCTGAGAGGAAGTTTACCGCCTGTCCCTTTGCATTCTCTCCTGCAAATCTGGAAGGAGTTTGAAGTTCACCTGCACCTTCTTTGGAATCAGCTCGCTACAGTGGAAAGAAGTGTTTACCTGCCCACTCTCCACCAAATTCACTTCAAGTTTCCATGAAGTCTTTCTGCCCACCTGCAACCCCTTACAGCGTCCAACCTAGCAAGTAAGGCCTTAGAAATTTTTCATTATATGCCTTCACAGATTCTCATAATCAGCTGTCCCTCTCCAACTACCTGTTTCCTTGTCTACAGAGTCCTCCTGAGTTTGCTTGATGAAAAAGCCCCCTGTTCTACAGCCCACTTGCCCTTTATTATTTACTTGAGTTCTGTAAATAAACCTTGAAAAACTCTGTGGTCTGAATCTGGTCCTTGGGTTTGGACACTGCAAAAACCTGACAAAAGGAAGCGGCTAAACTGTAAAGAGAAAATATTTTCTCGCATACTCAGCACACAGATGTAGTTGAAAGAGATTGGGATACCTTTTTAAAATGGATTACTGGCTCAAGGGCCATTTCTAATGAGAAAGACACAACTTGAACCAAAACTCTCAAGTTAAACAAATAAAGTAGAAAACCATAGTACTGCATAAAACCTAAAACAACCAGGCTGTAGCCTACCAAACAAATAACATGGTGCTGCCTGAATGGAGAGGAAAAAGCCAGCAAGAGCTGAGGCGGCTAGTTCTTCAATGCTCCAGAGAGATGGCCAGGTGCTCCCAGTCGCACTAATTAACCCTGCCTACCTGGAACCTGAAAGACTACACAAAGAGACAAACAAGGGAAAAGACAGCAGGCCAAGGCAGAGAGCCATCGCACTCAAAAAGAGGTTGAGTCTTTATCACACTCAGAGTCTGTATGGGAAAAGTGCTGGGACACCTATGCATTTAATCTACACTGTGAAGCTCCCAGTGGACAGTTTTGGTGCAGATGTTAATGCCAGAGGAGGTTTGGACTTCTGCAGTTACTGAGTCAGCGGAGTGTCGATGACTTTTATGCAATAAGCACCTGAGCACTTGTCAACCCTGCTCTAGAACTTTATATGCTGTGATTCCTATATGCCTCCACTATGCAATAAGACCACTTACAGTTGGAATATTTAGGAGTTAAGAAATTGAATGAACTGACCTGTTGCAGGACAGTAGCATACAAAAATTTAGTGAACTCTATAGAATAATGTATTCTTTAACAAATATTTGTAAATGCAGACTGCATGGCCAGGGGCATTATTTTGTAGATCTGTGGCAGTGGGACTGAAATCACGTCTAGAAGACAGTTTGTAGGATATGCAGCACAACCCAGGTAAGACAAAGGAAGAAATACTTGGTCAGCTTGAATTAGACTTGATATATAGTCACCCTGAGGGTGGAGCAGGAACCTGGGATTGGATACAGTATCACCAGATCACTGGCTTTGTTTTTGAGAAGTGAAATTGAACTCAGCTTTTCAAAATATTGGGTTGGTGGTAAATTTGAAGTAGTCAAGCAAGTTACTACCAGACTATAAGTGGTTATCATTTTCACTAAAGACGGGGAGAATATAATTATTGTTGTGTTATCAGATGAGTCAGATTTGTATTGCTTTTGTCTCTACGAGCTGTAAATGATAATCAGACATTAATAATGTATTAATCTTGGCAATTCTCATTCTCATAATTTTTCTTATTCTCTGTACAGAATAATGTGCTTAGTGATGATGTCATCCAGAAAGTCCTGTCCAAATTGACTTCAATTATTCCCTTTTTGTATCTTGCTTTATATTATCCTGGCTGATCCCAGTTCCGAGGTTCAATATTTTATGAGTGTATTACAAGTTCAGGAAGCTGTTGTACTTTTCAGCACTACAGTAACACCCTGCACTTTGTCTATAGTCCTTCCTGTCAAACCGTCTCATCTAGTTTTTCTTACTTGTTTTGCTTGTTCAGGTTTATTTTTAAGCATAGGATATAAAATGCTAAATTTAGCCGTGCACCTCCTAATTTCATTTCTTTAGGACAGGCCAGAGGGTAACACGCCACTGCTCACCTTCATGTCCACTCAGCACCACTGTGGTACAAGAGCACAATGCACTAAATGCATTTTCAGCGGGAGCAATAAATCAGAGATTGTACAAAGGCCGTATTAGAAGGTGTCCACATGTTTGTACAGAGTTAACATGTATGTGTATGTTTGTTATTTCTTTCTCATTTCATTCCTGTGAGACCATGCTTAGCCCCCGATCAAGCAGATTTCACACAGCTGTGAAATCTGGTAAATTAAGAGAGAAAATTTTAACCTAGTAGTTAGCTGCTTTTTGTGAAAACACTCTTGTAACAGACGAGACCTTCTTATCACCAAACAGCAAACAGACACAGTGTAGCTTGTCATCATAGTGGATTAATTAGCAGCTACTGAGACAGATGTGCTCTAGGCAGAGACCAAAGACAGAGTTCAACGGCATGCCAGTTGTTCATTTTACGGGTAGCAGGAAACATCACTCTGTATTAATTTAAAACGCTGCTTTGTAACTTCTGGATCTGTAAATAAACAACTGTTTGTTACTAAGTTTGCAATATCGACTTAGTGGCAGTATGCGGACGCTGTATTCACCGCTTCTTTTGATTCTCCAACTGGCCAAAAAGCTTTTAATTACATGCTCACCTGATACATCAGTGTTTCCTTAATAAAACTGTAAATCCTTGTGAACCTACAGAGCACACTTTGTGAACAGTCTGTTACACAACAGATTGTTAGTGGTGTAGAAACTACAGGGCCAAAAGACTCGATGGATGGAAAGCAGATGGACCCACATTGGATTCTGACCACAGTGAACTCGCTGCTAATGAACCATATGAGGCCTTTTCTGCCAGTTTGTCAGCTGACACCCTGAAGGTAAAACACGAGAACTCATTAAGCACTAACACATATTCCCACCGTTAAACCGCTCCGTGTTATTATTTTTTTAATGATCCTTGTCAGTAGCTCCAACATGCAGTGGCATTTTTACCTCACCTCGTTTTTAAATTTTCTATCCAGCAGATATGCTTCACTGGGCACACAGTTTATTGTCACTACTACAGTCTTGGCAGAAGAATTAATTGCATAAATCAGATGCCAACTGGGTTGACTGATATATACAATACTAATTCATCAAAAGGCTGAACAGCGAAAACATAGGGCAGTATAAATGTATGTGTTAGTTAACAGTGTTTAGCCACAAATATTACTGTGTGCAGGACAATGAAATCTGATCAAGTTGTACCTTGAAAAGGGAAACATGATGCCACATGTGAAATGTAGCCTGCTTTTGCCAGACTGAAGACCATTAGTGCAAGTTTCATGTCAGAAGAATATAATAAAATCACTTGTTGGTGAGATCAGGAGAGAGAGTCCACCTGCTCACCATCCACCACTGACTGTGTAGTTAAACCACCCAGTATTATTAAATTAGTTTTCATAATGACCAGAAAATGTAACCATAAAATGTAACAAAAGCCCTTAAATGTTCTGTGATATGATTTCAAGTTGTGTTTCGTGTTGGTTTGGGATACAGATGAAAACTGCTGATTTAAAATGTCCTCATGCGGAGGATCTCAAAGATGAAAGTTATCCCCAATTAGGAAGAAAAAAAATGGGAGAGAAAATTGCACAGTAGACCTAACTCGAAATTTAGATTATCTCAAACTTTCAGGTTATGTATCTCAAAATTCTGAGTGAGCTGAAATCTTCAGATATCCAGCTCAAAAGCTGAAGATACCTAGCCCCAAAACGAATAACCTCAAATTTTTTGTGTGGATGGCAAAAAGGTCTTTTTTCAGTGGCAGAAATAAGCTTCCACAGGAAACATTTAAATTATTCTAAAGTTTAATTATTCAAACATAGATGAGATTGTCGTCTCCCTCTGAACTGAGAGACTTCTATTCATGCGTCACTTTCAGAGGTTCAAATAAAGGTTCTAATAAAGAAGAAAGTGCACAGTATAGTATGGTATAGTGTGAGCATGGAAGCTGATTCAAATTGCAGTTCAGAGGCACACACAGCTGTTTGTCCGAGTCCTGCGTCTGTGGTACTCGAGATTTCTTAAAGTCTACAGAGTAACACGAGCACAAAGACTTCTGTGTATCAGGGTAAGCTAGGTACTTATAGGGATGTAATTTCTTAGATCAAAGTTCCAGGCACAGGTGTGTAATATGAAGATACACGAGGATACAATGGTCTCATTTAGGAGGCTGACCAGTGGTACAACTGGTTGCTTCTCATCTCTACAAAGAGAGAAACAGACCCAGCCTCATGTAACTTAAAGCTGCTGAACGTCTGGAGATGAAACATATGGAGTCAGAAGATAGTTTAAGATCAACTCTCTGGTTTGCTTCTTGCTTTGGATCTCAAATGTTTTTCTATTTTTCATTAAATATTTTACTGTAGATCATAGGCAGGTTTCTCGAGCACCCCTATATTTCATCACAGCACCCCTAAAAATAACTATAGTAATATTAGTAATGATGATGTATTTCAGTATTATTTTGGCATCATCCTCTAATGTTATATTTGCCAAATAGTCTGCTGCTACATTGCTAGTTGGGAAAATAAAAAAATAAAATATTATTTCAGTTCGTGAAAGTCTTCTATTCCTGTTCTGGGCTTCATTGTTTGTTTACAGTACAGCTCCAGATCCAGGTGAGGGCAAGACCGAAGGATGATACCTGTCTATGTCCAGCAGAACGTCCAGCAAAACGTAAAGAACATGTTTATTGATATGAATTGTAGCGTTTAACCAGATTCATATCAATAAACATGGGGTAAACAAGATGGCTGTGACTATATTAATGTGACAGGCAGAAAAAACTTAAAAGCAGCTGTCTGACCAGTTTGCTTGTGTATGGTGTGGCAGTGTGATTTTTCCCCTTTCTTTACTGACTAATCCTTCTTCCTCTGTGTGTTTAAAAGACTGAAACAATGCTGTGCATGTTTCCTCTTTCTTTTACAAACTGTTATTTAACTTATTTTGAAAAATGTGGTCAACATGATTGAGCCTTTGCACAAATATGATAGCTAAAGTGTGTCACGGCTGCCGAGGCGAGCCGTGTGGTGTTGGAGGAAAGAGGACCCAAGATGCAAGCAGGAGATGAAATGCTAGTGAAGTTTTATTTACACAGAGGTGAGGTGGCAAAACAGGCAAGAGAGAAGACGGGACAGGGGAAACGTAAACTGAGCACACTCACATAAGACACCGACCTTCACAATAAAACAGGAAACTCAGACACGGGGAACCAGACAGGACGCTGAACTAAACAGATTCATAAACAGACGGGGTGACATCATATACAGGCAAAGACACAGACTAAGGCAGAATATATATAACACAGAACTCAAACAATGATAATCACCATCATCATCATCATCAGACAGCTAACGAAACAGAACGTAATTAATATCAAAACAGCATCCCCAGAGAAGAACTAATGCAAAACGAAACCAAAACATAAGAAACACAAAATGCTGGGTCGAACCGACCCAGGACCGTGACAAAGTGTCCACCCTAAAACTGGTGTATTATATTAAAATCTGTAATTATTCATTCTGAATTATTTTTAGACACTCAACTAGGTCATCCAACTATTTATTTGCTTTTGAAGGTAACAAAGTATGTTACCCAACTGAAATGAGGTTTGCAAATGTGAAAAGAGTTGACTACAAGTAGCATATTCCTAATATATTAATTGCAAGGTGATGTATGCATGGCATTATGACTGGAAGCTGAGCATCCCAAAAACTCTGACCATAGATTCGCTGCTGCTCTAGATGATAAGATATTCAGTTTTTGTCATTTTATGTCAAAGTCAAATTTATTTAGCACATTTAAAACAACGACTGTTGACCAAGGTGCTGTACATTTATGATAATCAAAAGAGATAAAAACATAGGAAGACATAATACAATTTAAGAAAAGAAGCATAAAATGAGAATATTTGAGTAAGAAATAAGACAAATAAAAGTAGAACAAACTGATTCTGATTTAAATGCCAAGGAATAAAAGAGGGTTTTCAGACAGGTTTTGAAAGAGTCTAATGTTGGGGAGGTCCTGATGTGAAGGAGCAGTTTGTTCCACAGTTTATGAGCAGGTACAGCAAAGGCCCGATCTCCTCTGTGCTTTAATCTGGACCTCAGGACAGCTACCAGCATTTGATCTGCAGACCTCAGTGATCTTGCAGGAGTGTACCAATTCAAAAGATCAGAAAGGTATGAGCCTTAAAAACGAATAATAAAATCTTAAAATCAATTTGAAAACTAACTGGCAGCCACTGTAAGGATGCTTTAGTATGGGGGATATGTGGTCTCACTTGTGCCAGTTAGTAACTGTGCTGCAGCGTTTTGGACCAGCTGCAGTAAGCTAACTGATGACAGACTGACACCTGAGTAAAGACTATTACAAAAGTCAAGACGAGATGAAATGAAGGCATGGATAGCTCTCTCAAAGTCTCTAAAACAGAGGAATGGCTTCACTTTTCCAAGTAGTTGGAAATGAAAGAAACTGGTCTTGATTACAGCATTGATCTGTAGTGTCAAAACTTAGGGGACTTCCTTCTAAAGGGCCAAAGTCGTCGTGGTCACAGGGACACCACAATGACCTCTGTTTTCTGTTTCAGTGGTAAATCTGTGAGTCGTCTGCATAACAATGAAATGAGATGCCACATTTAAAAAAAAAAAAAAATTGAGCCCATAGAGAGCATATAATTGAAAAAAGGACTGGGCAAGAATGGACCCCACAAGAAAGTGAGGTTTTTGAGGATGATGTATCCCCCAGTCTAACAGAAAAACTTTAACTTTAAACCATTCCAGTGCAGTGCTTCTGATTCCGACACAGTGTTCAAGCCGAGAGGTAAGAATCCTATGACCTACGGTACCAAAGGCAGCACTGAGGTCTAATAGTGGCAGAATCTCCCAAGTCAGTAAATGTTAAAAGGTCATTAAAAACTTTTAAAAGAGCCGTTTCAGTGCTGTTTTGTTTCTTGTTCTGAATTGTTCCACGATTTGTAGATGCATTTTTGTTCAAATTGGTAAACCTCTGCCCACCTTTACTTTTGAGAAACTATGCCTCTCTAAGATGCTGTTTTTATACCCAATCATGTTACTCACCTTGTGCCAATTGACCTAATTAGTTGTCCCATGTTTTTTTTAATGTTCTGTTCTGAATAAAATAACCATTGCGTTCTTTTTTTATTTACATATTTTTTTCAGGATTATTACTATGGTCATTTCTCAATAGTTTATTTTGGATGCAGAGAACAAATTTTAGAGGCATTAAGGAGCAACACATTGCAAAGCATCATATTGGATCTCAAACCTGTATAAACACTGTGCAACAGCAGCTACATAAACATAAATAAAAAGTATAATAAAACAACTCATTTGATGAAGAATTGACATTTAAAAACCTCTTTTAAACTGTATGTTTTGAATAGAACTGAAGTCTGTTATGCAAGGCCTGTCCTCTGTAATGGGGCTATTTCCAGGACTTTGTAGAGCATGAATAATGTGTTTGTATGAACTTATCCAACTGACCAAGTTCACTTACATAATGAAGACTGTGCAGGTTTCGTGTGTGCACTATGATACATGCCTCTAGTGTGATAAGTCAGGTTATTTATTCTTTGTTTGCTGCCAAAGGCCTTCATGTGATACCAACACATCAGTGTAGAAATGGGGTCAACTAGGTGTCAGTTTGTAGCATCAGTGCATTTAATAATTTGCAGCTTGAAATAACATAAGGCTACCAGCCTATCAGCTACCACTGCTGAGTTATTCAGCACAAGCTCGGAGGTAAAGCGAGAGCGAGACACCCAGAGACAAAGCAGAGAGAGGAGTGGTATCTCAATATAGCAGCCATAAAGAACAATGCCGATTCCCTTTTACCACATATCGTACACCTCGCTCCTATTAAGTGGAGCCAACTTAATGAAAAAAGGGGTCAGACTCTAAGATCCCATCACATAGAATGAGGTCAGTCTGAGCTCATAAAAAAGATCAAAACTCAAAACATGAAGGTCACTCTCTCATTATTAGCGTGAGAATCAGGGCTACCTCGCCTCTTCTGGGGTTCTGCAGTATTCCAGAAACTATTGATCCAGCCGCACTAATGCAATCACACTCCCCATACACCGGTTATTGACGCTAGGGTTTCAGACTAATGGCTGCAATAAACATTGATGCAATCATGTGCAGTAAATGAGAACAAATGGAGAAGAGCAAATGAAAAACAATAACAGCAGCCTGTATCTGTGCCATCAGAAACTGAATTTGAATAAGTTAAATTTGAATCTGAATTGTAACTTGAATAAAAGCTTTTGAAACTGAATTTGAATTAGTCTAATTTGAAATTGAATTTATGGTTTGAAAATGATCATCACTAAATTGAAATTGAATTTTATATATTGAAAATGAATTCATTTGCTTTGAAACTGCATTTTATCCTTTAAAAATTCAGCTCTCGAATAATTTCAGTTTCACTCTCACCATTCAGTTTCAGTTCTACAATTCAATTTCAGTTCCAAAATTCAGTTTTTTGGAACTTACTTCAAGAGTAAACGAGCGCAGATTAAATGAACTATGTTTTACCAGCGGGCCGAAAGTGTTACTGACGGGAATCTACATCGTCTTGAGCTGAATTAAGACTTCAGAAGTCATTCGTCATGTCGAATGACCAGCGGATAAACTCTCAGGTTGGTAATAAATGTATTACATGTATAAGAACAAGCGTCATGTTAACAATTGATAGCCGTACAATAACTTTTATGCTTATTGTAGCTGTTAGCTAAAAACGCTAATTTAGCCTAGTTTGCCCTGGATTTAGCTTTGACAAACAAATATGATCGACTGTTTCTAGTAGAATTCCAAAGTTGTCATCTTGTACCCTGTCAGAGCCCTGTATGCTTGCAGAGACCCCTACAGTAGGGAAACATGCAAAACAGTGTCCAAACCTTTGTATTTGAGCTTTATTTATGTCTTACACAGCATCCCAACTCTTTAGCTAACTTAATAACTTTAGCTAAAGTGAATAGTTAGTCTAATTCATTAGTGCAGCATTACTGGATCACCTGTTTGAAGTGATATAATATGATATACAACTATCACTGAAGCAGCAAACTTTGTAAATAAACAACACTTCTCATTCTCTAAACGTTTGGCCACAGCTGTAGATTATACTATCAGTGCTTTTTCACTCTTGACAATAATTACATTTCTAAATTCTCTTTGTGCATTTACAGGTAAACAATATCTAATATTTTATCTAAATGACTGCTTTGTCTTTGAAAAGGTGAAGAGCCTGAGGCCGGTGACAGTCCAGTTCTACTCCAAGTACATCCTTACGGTGGCTCACAGGACAAGGCTACATTCCTGTCCTGCCAGAAGAGAAGAGAAACTTCAGAGTCTTCATGCAGTTCAACCACACCTGTCATATTCCATATGACAGGGGTCTCAAACTCCAGTCCTCGAGGGATGCATGCAACTTTTCCATGTGTCCCTGGTGCAACACACCTGAATACAATTAGTAGGTCATTAGCAAGAGTGTAGAACTTGACTGCATGCTGAGGTGGCAACCCCTAACCCTACCTACTCAAGTAAATTTAAGTAAATGTATGTATTTGGAAACATATACTTCTAAAATACTTTTATTGCACCATGTTCATTCACTCATGAGCTGCTGTAACGTGAATCAAATGGCTGAATTGCCAACTCAGCATGCATTCAAGTTCTATACTCTTGCTAATGACCTACTAGGTGTGTTGCAACAGGGACACATGGAAAAGTTGCAGGACAGCGGCCCTCGAGGACTGGAGTTTGAGACCCCTGCCGTATGGTGTTCATGCAGTTTTCTACCCCACAGTTACAGCATGTCTGACTGCCTGTTCAGCATATGCAAAAATATATGAGTTTAAGCATGTGATGACAAAGGCCTTCCATTATGGTGTTTGTCATCACATGTCACAGACATCTGGATGATCATTTGGAATAAACAAAAAACTTGTTACTTCATCTTTTATCTTTATTATTATTATTATTGTTCTTATTTTACATTTTTCATTGTTAGGCATTAGGTTTATTTGTAGTAGTCCTTTCCAACTTCTTTCCCTCTTCCATGTTACTGTGTCAGCATCTGTTTGGGGTTGGGAGTGGAACAGAAAGTAAGGAAATCCAGTGCCATTAAAACCAGGAGAGGTTCTTATATTTCAGAAGAAGGGATTAATTCAAAAGAAATGACCTCAATGCCATATTTTATTTAGGAACCCTAGAGAGCACTTTGCAAAATAACACATTCTTATAATTTCACCCTCAGATGAGCCAAGCTACGACTGTCAGGGAAGGTGATGTAGGTACAGAGCATGTGAGAGTGGTTAAGTTGATGTCTCTTGTCTAGATGAAGGCACAAGAGGGATCAATGGCAATGCGTAGAGATTCAGTATCTGCAGTCTTCAGTGGACACTCCATTTCTGGCACAAAACACCTGTAAAAGATGATCGATTTAGGAGGTGACCTGACAACTTCAGCCTGTCAAACATAGCAATGGAGTAGTATGTTTAAAAAAAAACTAAGCATGCACTCAGTACCCTAAGAATTATTATGATAGTTAAACACAGTGATAGTCACATATCATATCACTTCAAACGGAGGTGATCCAGTAATGCTGCACTAATGAATTAGACTAACTATTCACTTTAGCTAAAGTTATTAAGTTAGCTAAAGAGTTGGGATGCTGTGTAAGACATAAATAAAGCTCAAATACAAAGGTTTGGACGCTGTTTTGCATGTTTCCTACTGTAGGGGTCTCTGCAAGCATACAAGGCTCTGACAGGGTACAAGATGACAACTTTGGAATTCTATTAGAAACAGTCGATCATATTTGTTTGTCAAAGCTAAATCCAGGGCAAACTAGGCTAAATTAGCTTTTTTAGCTAACAGCTACAATAAGCATAAAAGTTACTGTACAGCTATCAATTGTTAACATGACGCTTGTTCTTATACACGTAATACATTTATTACCAACCTGAGAGTTTATCCGCTGGTCATTCGACATGATTTCTGAAGTCTTAATTCAGCTCAAGACGCTGTAGATTCCCGTCAGTAACACTTTCGGCCCGCTGGTAAAACGTAGTTCTATTAATCTGCGCTCGTTTACTCTTGAACCGGAACCGGAAGTAAGTTCCAAAAAACTGAATTTTGGAACTGAAATTGAATGGTGAGAGTGAAACTGAAATTATTCGAGAGCTGAATTTTTAAAGGATAAAATGCAGTTTCAAAGCAAATGAATTCATTTTCAATATATAAAATTCAGTTTCAATTTAGTGATGATCATTTTCAAACCATAAATTCAATTTCAAATTAGACTAATTCAAATTCAGTTTTCAAAAGCTTTTATTCAAGTTACAATTCAAATTCAAATTTAACTTATTCAAATTCAGTTTCTGATGGCACAGATTTCTGCCCATAAGCCTGAAAAGCTCAGGAAAAAATGTAAACAACACCAGCAAAAAAAATGTATTCAGAACTAAAAATGGAAAGATTTGCTACGTCAGCTTAATCAAGCATGTGTTGCATTTGTTATCAACATCATCGGTGGAAATGTCTTTTACAGGAAAGTTGGAGTGTACTTAATTTTTGTATCTTTTGCATTATGTTGAGATTTTAACATGAAAACAATATTTGTCATGAAGTAGATTAGGTAAAAACAGAAAATACAATGTTGTGTTACGACTGTATACAGGAGCCCAAAGTACAAAAACGAAAAAAATACAGAAGGAAACAAACTGCAAAACAAAAAAATCCAACAGGCAGAACGAAGGAGGAACAAAGGGGTGGTATGCAGAAGCTTTAACAAAGAACAAAGGAGAGGTACAGAATGAATGCAATCAATAGACAGGACGTAAAACTCAAAACAAGGCAGATGAGGCCCAACCAACCATGTAAAACGAGAAATAAAAGAATGCAGAAAAAACCCCACAAAGGCAAGAAACCACTGTGGAGTGCCTGTTAACCGAAATTCAAGGAAAATACGGGGAACCAAATTCCATATCTAATAATAACTATAATTCTAAAATGCATTTAAGAAACCTGGAATAATCATGAAAACAAACAGGAATAAAAACTCAACCTAGCATTCATTAAAAGGTAAAAACAATAATGATACAAAAGGATTAAAAATGCAAAAGAGCTCAATTACACGGGGACAAAGCTCCAGGACCACTGCAGATACATGTAACCTTTTCTTTTTTTAAACTTCACAATGTAAAAAGAACACAAAGCACATGCAGGGAGAATGAGAAAAACCTTGAGCACTGCAGCCTTTTGACATACGTACTACCTTCTCAACCAAGTGAGCTACAACAGCACTCACAGCGAGTCTCCTGAAAGAAACTTTATCTCCTTCGGGCTATTTCTCTGTGACTCAGAAGGAGGAGAAGACTCTAAAGCAGGTGTCTGTGGCAGCGCCATGGCAGCAGTTCCTTTTAAACTGAGCATCTGTGTTTTTCCAAGGCTGATGTCTGGCTGTGCTCAGAAGGTAAGCATCCTTACTTTTCTGGCACTCTGAAGGAATAGTGCAAAAGGCCCGTGCTGAGGCATATGGAGCCACATATTGCACTGAGCCATTATCTGCCACGCCATTATTCTGCAGAAGCCCAATTTTGAAAATATGGTAAAAGGTGAGGATGTACTGTTGTGGCCTTAGCTAGCTCTAGGCTAAGTGGCCATGGCAGAGATAGCAGGTATTGTTTTGCGCTGCAGCTACCTGAGAGGCGCTCCAGTGTGGATGGTAGGTGTGGGCATATATCTGCCAAAAATGTTGCCTTGGCAAAGGACAGGAGGTTTATTTATTTATTTAGACAGAGATCTTGACCCCCCGTTATGTTCAGCACAAAGTTACGCTGATGGTGCCATCGGGAACAGCACAGCGACATATTGCCGACTTATATGGACTGTCTGGGTGATGGTAGCCCTGAAGTAGCAGAGACATGTCTTTGATTGTTTAGAAGAGGTGTGTAGTGCTGCTTTGCCTATATTTGACCTCTCTTTATTCGGTAGTGGTGATGTAGCTTGTTCATTGGCAAGACGTGGAGGCAACATTGCTTACCTCTGCTTAACTGCTGCTTTTTCTGTCTGTGCAACCCATCTGGGAGGCACTGAGTAGCTTGGAGATCATTTGGTGCAGTTGGTTTGTGGAGCTGGATCGTGTAGAGGCAACACTGCTGACTTTGGAACAACATATTGGAGTTTGAATCCCAACTAGGGTATTTTTAGCTATTAATGTTTAAAGATTCTTACCACAGATATAAATACAGAAAAAGCCTAATGCTTTCAAATCATACATTTGACCACGGTTTGGGTGAGATGCGAGGAAGATCAGCGTGTGGCCTATAAACAGTATAGAGAGCAGTGGGAACATGATCAACACCTAATGCCTCTGTATGGGGATCACGAGGACAGAGAAAAGGCATCAGTAAAATTACGTGACTTTGCCTTGACGTCTTGCTGATGAGAAAGATACATTAATGCTATTTCTCTGTGTGGGTCGTGTAGAGTGTTGCAACACAGGCAAAGCACTAAGTGACAGAGAAATGATCTCTTTCAAATGGGCAAACACACGTCTCTGTTACGTAGCACTACGTCACTGTGCTGTCTGAGTCATTGACTGTTTGATGTAAAGGGGATCTTTAAAGACAGATTTAACTGAGATAATAAAGAATAATTGGTCCAAACATTGCATACACATACAATAAAGAATTTAAAAAGTGATCTTACATTTTGTTTTCCGAACACGGAATGAGGAGCAGTTTCTCTTTATTGAAATGCAACTAAAGAACAAATTTGTTGAGATGGAATGAATTTGCTTTTCCTATTTCAAGACTGGGATGCATCCTTGAAAAAAGATGCATTCCCCTTTTCATTTGTGTCCAAAGCGATGGCACTCACAAAGCAAATCAAATGATCAAACAACATTTTCACCAACAATGGCTCTGAGCATGTGCCACGTGAGCTGCAGATGTTCAAAACTTGTGACATCAAATCTGTCAAGCACATAATTGTTCCATTTGTTAGCTATCAAAGCACAACCAGGAAAGAGGACAAGGAAGTGTCTGGGGGTTGATGCTGAGCATTTTGTGTGCAGGTTTGTGTGGACAGAAACATATTTAAAGCTGCTTTTAAGAATACTTCTCTAATATATTTAATTTACAATAAATGACTGCAAAAACACAGCTGTACAAGTTATGAAGAAAAAGCGATGGCATTAGTGATGCAGGATGAATGAGGGTTCCCAGTGACTGATGTCACTGCAGATAAACTGAATCTGCTCTATTTTAGCTGCTAAATGTCTTTTCCCAACTGACTTTTAATTCCTGCATCTCATTAACTGCATTCTGTTTTCGTCAATGGTCCGTGGAGCAAAGAGAAGTTATTACCATCGTGAAGCAACTGGAAGATGTGGCACGCACAGTGCAGGAGCGCCAGGAAAAGAAATAAAAGCTTATTTGTTGCGGTGTCCTCGTATGTCACTCAAGTTTGAGTCACAGATCCATGGAATGGCTCACGTGCGGCCCGTCATCATCAAGGCCCATTTTCACACCTCAATTTCCTGTAACTTCTAACCCTAAGGATGCTTTCTTGTTTAGAAGGCTGAATGCCAACTTATTCTTTATTTTGTCTGCTGCCTTGAAAAAATAGGAGGAGATGAAAGGAAGGTAATAACTGGCTTCTCTGCTGCACGTGAACAAACAAACTCATTTCCAAGATTTCTGCCACAGACATGCATACAGCACGTGCTTCTGCCATAATGAGTTTTCTCTTTTTATTTAGCTTTTCAATCATTTGTTGTTCTCTAAACAGAAAACATGAAAACTCCAGCAGTGGTGTTATTACACCGTCTTCAAATACCCATAACTGCTGTCTCAGACCTTTTTCACCACCAATATGTTGATTTATTACAGTATAGATAAGGTTTCATTAACAATGTCCTGTCCTGTTAAGTTTTAGAACAAATTAGCGAGACTTGAAAAAAATCTTAATTTCCATATAATCGATGCTCGGTCTTAACAACTGTTAAAACAAACAGAATACCAACATCACTGTTCTTCTTCGCATTTATTCCTGGCCAAGAAAAATGCAAAATAAATAGTGACTTTGAATTATACATGACCAGGTGAGGTCCTAACACCAGTCAGTAAAGTTTTATTATATTCTTGCTTTAATAATAATTAAAGGAATAAATACTCGCACAATTACAGACTACTGAACACAACATTCAGGCCACATTCAACTTAATTACAGTGCAACTGTAAGAGCACTCACAGTGATTGGTTCCTGGGTCGCTAACTCGGTATTTTGAGTTTGTATCTTTTTCTGCAGTCATTGGTTTGTTTTCATTATATTCCTGGTTCTGGTTTCATATGTAGTCTGTTCCGGGTTTCAGTTTATTCCTGGTTTATTCCTTAGTTTTCTTCTTGCGGTGATCCACCCACATGCGGTGTTTCTCTCTTTCATTTGTAGTTCCTAAATCTCCTAGTTATTAAGTTCCTGGTTTCATCCTTACTAGAGTTTCATGCTTTGTATTTTGAGTTTATGAGTTTATGTTGTAAGTTTGTTGTAATTATTTCAGCACTTTGAGAAGTTTTTGGTCTTGGGAATATTAGATGTTAAAGCTTTACCATCAGATTGATGTTGGATTTGCCTGCATTAAAAAGAGATACAGCAATTGACAAAATATCATGAAAATTATGTATATATGGAAAAGTGGTGGCGCTAATACGGATCCCTGGGGCATACCCTGGGACCCATCATGTCCTCTAACTCAGCGGTCCCCAACCCCGGGGCCACGGACCGATAGTGGTCCGTGAGTCGCTTGGTAACGGGCCCCGAGAGTTGAGGATTGTGGTGGGCGTGGTCTGCGGTGCCGCGCGGACGCACCTGCACGGCATCCGCAATCAAGCCCGCCTGTTAAAACACGGGGACTCAGGGGTTGGTGGGTTGTTGTCAGTGTGTGTGGCTGGCAGCAAGAGAAAACTGCAGCCAACTGTGTGTGAACAAGCAACCATTAATAAAGAGCCAGCCGGGGAAGGAGCTGACCCAAATGGTGGCCGAGATGGTGGCCAGAGAGCAGGAGCAGGAGAAGTGTTGCGGTGCCGGCAGGAAGAACTGGAGGACCTGGTTGAGCGCCACATGCAGAGGATCGCGAGTCTGGCGTCTCAGATCCGGTCCTGGCCGACATCGCCGCCACCCCCACCAGCATCCCTCGAATGTATGGGACCGTTCCGGCGCCCGTGACGGCCCCCAGGTTACGACCAGCCAGGACGCAGCCTGCCACCACACCCATCCCCACTCCTCGGGTGGAGGGGCTTGTACCCGGCCGGGGCCTGCGCTGGTTCCTGCTCCCCGGAGGAGGGCCACGGAGCAACCACTGGGTCCACCAACAGCTCACCCACCTGCTCAGCCCAAGCCGGAGGTCAGCGTACGGAGAGCACGGGAGGAACCTGTCAAGCCGTCGCTGGAGGAGGAGGCGGAGCGCGAGGGTTTGCGCCTGCTTGTGGAGGAGGTGCGCAAGGGTCCGGCAGTGGCGGAGGCAGCGCGGCGCACGAGGAGCCAGCAGCGGCGGAGGCGGCACGCGAGGGTCCGTGTCTGCCGGTGGTGAATGAGGCGGGCGAGGATCCGTGCCTGCTGGTGGTCGGGGAGGCGCGTGAGGGTCCGCACCTGACGGAGGTGGAGGAGCTGCTCCAGCCGGGAGCGGCGTCGAAGGAGATGCCGTGTGAGGGGCTGCTCCAGCTGGGAGCGGCGGCGGAGGAGGGGGAGCCCGAGGTCCCCGTGCCAGGGGAGACTGCTCGGCCGGAGGGCGAGCCGTGCGACGGCCCTGCCAAGTCTGAGGGTGGCATGCTGGCCAGACCGGCCTCATCTCCACCAGAGGCTGGCGCGCCAATTGATCCTACGTCGGCCCATCCGCCTGTGAGCCATGACCAACTGCCACACGGCCGGCCTCTGTACCAGCTTCACCAGTGCTGCTGGAGCTGCGGGCAACCACCTGAATTCACACCTCCCTGTCGCTGGACCTGGAGCTGGGGACGCCGACGATCTCTCTCCCGCCCGCGGGGGGAGGGGAGTAGGTTCGGCCGGATGGCTCCCCGGCCTCAATTGGGCGATGGGGGTATATGGTGGGCGTGGTCTGCGGTGCCGTGCGGACGCACCTGCACGGCATCCGCAATCACGCCCACCTGTTAAAAAACGGGGACTAAGGGGTTGGTGGGTTGTTGTTGTGGTAATGGTGAGCTGGCAGCGGGAGAGCTGCAGCTCTGTGTGTATTGTGAACAGCAACCGTGTGTGTGCTAATAAAGAATGCTGCAAAGCATGTTAATGTCACCGGGTCTGCCGTGGTCATTTACAAGGATCGATTAAAATGTCTGGTTTTCAGGGGTTTTTTTTATTGTTTTTTAGCGACATTTTTTTTAAATCATTTTTATTGTTAACTCTGTTTTCCTGGGTCTTTTCCCGAATAAACCTTTTTTTTGGTACCGGTACTGGTTTTATTTTGTTGTATTTATCCGCAACACCTTAAAGGCCGTTCTGTGAAAATATTGTCAGACATAAACTGGTCTGTGGCACATAAAAGGTTGGGGACCGCTGCTCTAACTGGCAGGTATTTTAAAAACCAATTTGCATCAAGAAAAAAAGCATTAAATGCAGGAGAGGTATTATTTCTATATATTAAAATGGAAGGAAACACACATTACAGCCAAAATTATTGAAATATCTTTTTTTTTTTTTTCCCCCCCATCTTTTATGTTCATAAATGTACAAACAGCTCGGACCATATCACTACACTGGCCACATTTCAAATACTGGAAATTCCTACATGTTCACCATGCCCAATCATAAATAAGAATTATTATGAATGAATGCCAGTATTCCTTCGTGCTGTGTCATAGGAAGCCAGTAAATCAGACACAAAAGCAGAACCTCCCATAATTAATCATCACTACTGGGACAAGTCAAAATATCTGCCACAGAAGAGGCTTGTTACAAATCCTACAAATATCCTTTTCATTTGAAATAAAAATTCTTGCATTCCAGTGCTTAATTTCCCTGGTCGCCTCTTTAGAGAGAGCTGTTTACTTTTGTGTCAAATACCCAAAGGTAATGAGTAGCAGTGCTCTGATGAAGGCCAACATATTAGCCTGTTTGTTGGCATGGCCTAATGTAATTGTTGTAATTGAGATTCGTCAGCTACTGAAGTTTGTGCTCATGCTACCTCTTACCTTACCTGACGCTGGAGTTTATTATGGTTTGGTACCATGGACAAATGTACTGGGAAGGCAAATCCTCTTCACAGACAGATTGAACTTTACTTTTGTTAGTGACAGAGAGGGATATGATTTTCTGCCGCTCTGTTTATGAATAGACTTGGTAATAAAGAGGAGGCAGCTTCCACTGAGAGCCAAAAGATACTGTGAAACATAAATGTTTCTGCACAGACTGTTGTCTGCCACTTTTATCGTACACACTGATTTCCATCTCCTCTGCTTTTAAGATGTTCTAGTTCTGTAAAAAAAAAAAAAAAAAAAAAGCCACACTTTTTTTAGATTAAGGCTATCACTTACTGTAATCTCACACCAACTCTATGATTCCATAATGCTGAGATCAAAACAGGCGGGTGGGGGAGTGCCATCTGTTGTAGGACTTCCTGCTGTTCTTGTAGCTGGAGCTAGGTCTTCATGTATGGATGTCTTTATATGCTGCAAAGTGAAATGATGCATCCTAATTTTATGGATGCATTAAAATATAAACATCAGCAGAAGATGATATTCACTGTAATTTCATTTGTTAACAAGGCATGAACAAAGCGTCATGTGTAGTTTACACCATCTTGGTTACATTTATGTTTTAAATATAACTGCAGTAAACTCTGCTGCCTCATTTTTCTTTTTTAAAAAGTAACATTTACAGCATAAATATAAATAAAATTGCAGTCTGCCACTCCAGCGTAACCCTTGTCAGTTTTTATAAAAAGCCCACATGAAGTTTTCAGAGCACCTTTTTCAAGGTCCGAGTACTTGTACTTTTTTAGCGGTGATTGGAAAGTGTATGCTGCCAAGTGATTTTTATTTGTGGCAACATTCAGCCTGGATTCACAGTCACCTTCACACAGGTTTTGATTATGAATGCCAGACTCGTCACGTAGCCCCGTGTTATTTCCTGTAAAAGCTCATTTATGGTGGTTTATCAGTGGATCCTTGCCAGGTCTGATTTGTGTGTGAGGATGTTAAAGGGCAAAGACAGAAAGCGAGAAAACACCTTCTGTTCCTGAAGTTTGAGAAGGCTTGTGTTAGGGCTTCTGTACCTATAGCTTGGGAAACTATTACAAAACCTCCAAACCTTTGTGGATCATAAAATACATTTTGTGTTGACCTCACTGTCACACCTAGAAAACAAACTGTTCCCATCTTGACATTTTTATCCTTGATTAACCCACAATAACTTTGGTCTCTCTTAACGCTGTGCTATAGCCTATCATCCACGATAATACAGGTGTAAATTCTTGCCTGACAGAGTGCCATACCATGATATTAATGACATGGCGACACCATGCATTTACTTTCCCTTAGTGCGTGCAACAATGAGACATGCCTAGACATGTCAGCACTTCAGCCTCCACTGAAGCTTTATTGAAAAGGAAACTACTTCAAAAACTTCCAACAAAGCACAGTGCTTTGAAAAGTGTGCAAGAAAATCGTTCCAGCTGAAGCAAACTAGTTTCACTGCTTAAGGCAAAAACACAATCTGGCTTTGAAGGAGGACACGTTAGCAGCTGGCGATGTGCGACCCAGAAGTAAATAAATGACTCCATAAGCATCGCACTCGGTAGCTGCACTCCACACGTATGTCAGGAGCAGTGGATGAAAATTACTGATGCAGATAGATTTTGGAAAATAAGCATTTTAAGCAAGTTGTTCAAAAGCTCAATTCAAGATAAACCATCCCAGATAGGAAAAAGTTTCCAGTGTTATTATGAAACAGAAAGTTACTTTAGATATTTAAACTTGTTACGCTGGTATTTTATACAGGGAAACACTACTTGGGCTACTTTTGTGCTTATGCTGTGTCATTACTCTTGTTGTATAATGATGCTGCTGATGCTAGCACCTTATAGTAATAAAATTCACACTTTTTATTAGGTAGTGTGTCATGAATGACAGCAGGTCACTGGAAGGGAAGGATAAAAAATGTTCTTCGTTTACTTAAACGTATAAATACTGCTTCTTGTAAGCTCTAAGCATTGATAAAATCTTGTTCAGTATTTGTTTTCTCTATCGTCATTAATATACATTAATGTAATTATCTGACATTTACTTAAAATAAATAGATATGATTTTGAGGCTTTATTACTCACCCCCTAGTCTCTCTTCATCCCTTTATCCCTGAATCAGTCTTTTGGTGCCATCCACGATTTGTCTACACCCTCAGCCTATTGGTAAGCTGTCAGTCAGCCGTGGGTAAATGCAACATCGATTTGATTAATCAAAAAGCAAACTGAGGACAAATGTGGGCAAAAGGGTCATCCCTGCAACTAGATGTGTCTGTCAGTGCCAGTGCACCTACCTGAGTCTCTGCACGAGGAAGTCAGAAAGGAAAAAACAAGAGGAAGTAGAAATTACTTTTATGCAAAGTGCTCACTTTGGAAAAAAACCCAACAGATGATACAACCATTTACTTCCTTTTTAATTCAGGTAACTACAAAACCCACAGTAGCAATTAAAATACAGTGACATCTGAACTGAACACACAAGTAACAAAACCTCAAAATAGGAACTGAGGCTAAATAAAAACCAGGAATTTAGTTGTAAATAAAGAACAGTGAGACAATTTAAACTCCACATAAACCAAACAGGAACCATAACTCAAATAATCCAACAACGACTAATGCTCAAAATCAGTAGAACAATAAAAGAAGCAGGAGCCAAACACTAACAATTAAAAATGAAAACACTAAAATGATAGAACTTAAAAAAATCAAATACAGTGAGTAACTCAAAAATCAACACCAAATCTACGACCATGATGGGACTATCTCAGTGTCTTCTGTTTCTTCATGTATGTTTGAGGTGTATAACAAATTACACGTGAGGCCGCCCTGATTGAACTGTACTATGACTAAGTATCACAGCAACTTGTGCTTCAAAAGCTCTGGACATTATGTTTTGTGTTTCTTGTTCTGGCAAAGAACAAAAAGAGCAGACGTGATTAGTATTGTGCTCCTGGCTCTGCTCTCAGTCAAGGTTCGTGCATTGATCACTCAAAACCTTGCAATTCCTGAGCATAAAAGGAAACATTGAGCACAAGGGATTTTCAACACAACATTTCTAGAACATATAAAAACTGCAGCAAAGGTTTGAGCTGTCACTTTAGAAAGCATCGTGCAAAAAACAAAAGAAGTCCGTCTAAATTTGAGAAAAATTATTATTGATGCTCACAAAGCAGGAGATAGATATACAAAGCTTTCACAGCATTTTCAAGTGTTAAGAACTGGAGTGAGAAGTGTCATCAAGAAATTCAATGAGCGCCATATAGTACAGAACAAGTACCGTCACAATGGTGAATGACCTGCGCAAGTCGGTAAATGAAGTCTCAAAGAAAAACAATCACTAGAACCCTGCACAGGAATGGACCGCAAGGTTGCTGATCAAGAAAAAGTCCACTTCTGCAGAAGAGACGCCTTAAAGTCAGTCTGAAGTATACTAAGGACAGCTTGGAGAAGATTATGTTTACTGGAAACATGTCTTTTGGTCAGATGAAATGAACAACCCAAAGAACACCTGGGTGTGGGAGTATTAACGCTGTGGGGAAGCTTCAGTTTATTTGGAACTGGGCAATTTTATCAAGGTGGAAGGACTGTGAAGAAGGATATGTGAAGACTTTGAAAGAAAAACTTAAGCAGCGAGCAGCAAAGCTGGTTTTGGGTCATCGTTTTCTCTTCCAACACAACAATGACCCAAAACCTGTGCTGCTACTGGTTAAGAACTACCTCTAGAAGACCAAAGCGAGAAAGTAAGGCCTAACTTTAATCCCATTGAAAATCTGTGGGGTGAACTGAAGACCAATGTTCATGCCAGAAGACCACCAAATCTGGAGAAGCCTGAGAAATTCTCAAAGTAGAATAGGCTGGGATTGTTCAGGACACGTGTGTGAGACTTTTTGTGAGACGTTTTTAAACTACAACAAACAAACTACAGGCTGTACAGAAAGAATACAGAAAAAACTATTACTGTACCACTGAGAGATTAATAGTTTTAATCTTTGTAGTTTTTGGTTTTTGTGAAGTTATATTGTTTCCATGTGCATGCAAGTGAAATAATGTAAGCATCCAAAATGAAACCAGGATGTTTGGAAAGGCTGTGTTAAAAAATGCATTCCTTGAACAGCACTTTGGAAATACTTTGAAAAAATTTCATAGGGCTAATAATTCTGTCCTCATCTGTAAGAGTAATTTCAAATAGGAAAGCATTAAAATCCTGCAGGTTTGTATTGGACTGACTTTGGACAGATGTCTGCCAAGTCTAGTTGTACTGAGGAAGTTAACCGTACATCACGTCCTCTGAAGATAACGCATTTATTATCAGTTTGGGACCTCATGATGCAGTCTGTTGACTTAGGTTCCAAGGCAACTAATAATTTTTTGAGTGTTGGTAGTGGTTTCTTTTCCACTATCTTTTATGTATGAAGTCAGATGCATTTGAAAAGGTATTTTAAATATCTTGTATTTTAAAGCAGCGGTCCCCAACCTTTTTTGTGCCACGGACCGGTTTATGTCCGACAATATTTTCACGGACCGGCCTTTAAGGTGTCGCGGGTAAATAAAACCAGTACCGGTACCAAAAAAGAAGATGTATTCATAACATACGGGGAAAGACCCAGGGAAACTGAGTTAATGAAAAAACGATTAAAAAAATAACGATAAAAACTGATAACAAACCCCTAAAACCATGCACTTCACACCCGAGCCTCAACTCTCGTGGCCGGGTACCAAACGACTCATGGACAGGTACCGGTCCGTGGCCCAGGGGATGGGGACCGCTGGTCTATAGGGAGCTTGGGATGTCATTATTTTCTTACTACTCTATGCCAGCGGAAAAGAATGACAGGCTGCCGCACACACACTAGCTTATTTGATGGTAATATTTATGATTTTACCCATCAGACTTAATTTCTCATTACTGAAGGTGACAGATGCTGTTCTGGTGCATTTTAACCTGAGCTGCATAGCTGTTTGTACAGACAGTCAGAGCTGTTTGACTGAAAAGGCATCATAAGGTAAACTTGACCAATAAAGGATGGTACTGGGCAAGTTCCTTGAAAATGGTAAATATATTAATTTTGTAGTTACTCATTTACATGGTCGCCTAACAAGATCTTTCAAAAGATCTCTGGTTTGGTCCCAGCAGGAGACACAAATCCCTTTGGATTTGTGTCCGGAACGGCATCCAGCATAAAAAATCTCCCAAAATCAAACACGCAGAGCAACCTGATGTGGCAACCCCTTGTGAATAAGGGAACAGCCAAAAGTAGTTTTCTTTCTTTAGGAATTACTCACAATTACTCACCTAACAAGTGAAAGATCCCTGGTTTGACGGTCCCCAACCCTCATGGCCCGGGGGTTGGGGAACGCTGTTTTTAAATTCTGAGATTGCATTTAGCCAAATTCAATATGTCCTCTGCTCTCAACACAAAGTGTTCATATGCTTGTAACTAAAGCATAATTGGCCCGTAGTTACTACTGGAAGCAAAAACAAGTCAAAGCATAAAATTTTGGGTAACAAAAACCTTTTGTACAAATTTTGCTGTTCTTATATATGCAGATTAACTATGTTGCCAGAAATACTTATAATCTTTACCTTCCGGTGCTCCAATTACTTCCATGGCCTCAGGTGTATAAAGTCAAGCAGCTGCACAACCAGACTGTTTATACAAACATTTGTGAACTTGTTGGTCGGTCTCAGGAGCTCAGGGAATTCCAGTGTGCTACCGTGATAAGATGCCACCTGTGCAACAAGCCCAGTCATGACATTTCCTCACTTCTAAATATTCCACTGTCAGCTGTTAGTGGTGCTATAAGTGGAAGCAAGTGGGAATGACAGCCATGAAGTGGGAGGCCATGTAAAATCAATGAACAGGGTCACTGGATGCTGAGGCACAGTGTGCAGAAGTTACCAACTTTTCGGTAGCGTCAGTCACTACAGCCCTCCAAGATGGCATTGCATCCAAGCCTTACATCACCAAGCACAGTGCATAGTGTCGGATGTAGTTGTGTAAAACAGCCCCCCCCCCCCGCTGGACCCTAGAGTGACGAATCACGTTCTCCATCTGGTAATCTGATGGAAGAGTTTTTTAGGCTTTTCAGGAAATGGGCTCAGCCCCTGAGTTCCAGTGAAAGGAACTCAGCATACCAAGACATTTTGGACAATTCCATGCTCCCAACAATGTGGGAACAGTTTGGGGACAGCCCGTTCCTGTTTGACTGCATCATTGCACAGGTCCATAAAGACACGGATGAAAAAGCTTGGTGTGGAAGAACTTGACTGGCTTGCACAGAGTCCTGACCTGAACATGATAGAACAACTTTGGGATGATGTAGCGCAGAGACTGCTAAAACTCACAAATGTGCTTCTGGAAAGTGGTCAAAAATTCCTTTAAACACACCTAAACTTTATGGAAAGCCTTCCCAGAAGAGCTGAAGTAAAGTGTTGGCTAACATCATATTAAACCCTATAGATTAGGAATGGGACGTCACTCAAGTTCATATGCGTGCGAAGGTAGACAAGTGGATAATATTGGCAATACAGTGTCTCTTTTATCTCTTTTTTGGAGATTACACTGGCAGTCACATTTTTTAAGGATAATTCTGTTTGTCTTTGTTTAGCATTCATCAGAGTAAGAATAAAAATTCTCTTAGGTATATTTACATGTATATCTTTGCAAGGATAATTGGACAACACTGTATTTAAAGTTTTAAAACTATGGAAAAAGAAGCAGTAACATTACAATAACTTAAATATTGTCTGAAATCTACATGAAAACTGAAACGAACAATACTTTTCAAAGTGTTCAAAATAAAAAAAAATGTAATATCTTTACTTTTTCTCCAAACAGATTCAAGTCATTTCTTATTCAGATTGAAATAAATCAGTGCTTAATAGAAAAAATGATTGAAGCTGAAGAGACATTCAGAACTGTAACATTACTGCCAACTTATTATCACATTTTAAAATGCAGCCCTCACCATTCTTCTCTGTCTTGCTCTCCGACACAGTCTGTCCTTCTCCGTCTTCATCACTTTAATGCCAAATTGTCTATTTGAAGTAATGACTGAGTGCAAGTTAATTATGAGAAAGACTGACAGAGGAAAAGAGGGACAACCATGTCTTGTCTGGCCAAAATTCCACTTTCCCCAATTGGACAGCAGGCGGAGAGCTGCCCCCGGCTGACTGGAGCACCAATTAACATCCACAAAGAGAGGCATGAGGAAACCTTTCTAACTCAGTGCTGTGACCTGACATTCACCCATGCAAACTGTGTATATTAACAGCCTGCCAATGAGGCCATAATGAGATCACACCCAAGCAGGACAGAACTTTGGCACAGCATACTGACTGGAACTCTTACATGAGCTTCAGTAGTCATGTTTTATAATATGGAGCTCACGAAAGTATAGAACTACAATGCCATGCATATTTCTTTAATGCTACAACAGGACACAGAGGCTTCTACTTGTATATATACTGTAGTTAAAAGAAAAAGGAAACTCACTGATAAACTTTTTTAAAAACCTTTATTGGTTTTTCTTGATAACAAATGTGACATTGGTTATTTGACTGAATTTTCATGTCATAGTCAGGTGAAAAACATTTACATAGGAATCTAGCAGCCAGGTGCTGCTAATGAAAAGCACTTAACTGATCCTCAGTGTTATGGTGTGACCACCTTTATTAAAGCAAAAGGTTTTGCATTTTGCAGGTCTGAAGCCTTCAGTTGTGTGCGAACACAAAGGATGGACATCCCAGCAAATTCACCCCAAGACCAGATTGTGCAATGCTCAAAGAAACAGCAAAAATCCCAAGAGCTACATTTCAGACTCTGCAGGCCTCTGTTCGCATTGTTAAATATTAAACCTCATGGAACAAGCTTTTGTTCCATCCAAACACGTATGGTTTGTTTGGATGAATTGCCAGGAGAAAGCTGCTTGACTATAAAAAAAAAAAACACAAAAATATGGCAGCATGGTTTAGGTTTGCAAACTGCATCTGAGCAAACCACAAGACTTTGGGAAAAATGCCATCAAAGTGGAGATTTTTGCCCATAATGCACAGTCTCATGTTTGTCAAGAACCAAACACAGCATATCAGCACTACCACATGTTTAGGATGGTGGTGAAGGGGTGATGATTTGGGTTTGTTTTGCAGCCACACGACCTTGGCATCTTGCAGTTGGTGAGCTGACCATGAACTTCTCTGTATACCAAAGTATTCTAAAGTCAGAAATAACGCCATCTGTCTGACAGTTAAAGCTTGGCTGAAACTGGATCATACAACAGGAAATGATTCTAAGCACAGCAGCAAATTCAGTGGCAGGACTTTGAGAGAGATGTGCATAAACAAGTACACACAACCCTTAACACACTGAAGAGACCCATACCAGTTATTAGAAGACTGTCATTTACTTTAATATTCTTTCCAAGAAACAAAGAAACGTGCTCTATAAAAATAAACGTAACTTTTTTAAAAGTCATTTGGCTTTTCATCTTAATACCTTTGACATTTAGCCAGCACAAAACTGGTGTGATACACTAGTTGTTGTTAGTCAGATTCTAGCTATTAAAGATGACGTAACCAGAAAACATCTTTTAACCCTCGCCGTAACCTGCACCTCCCAAGACATGTAACTACACGTTGAGTTGACTCACCTTACACTGACGTGGATAGTGTGGAAGATTGCGGTGTGTAGTTATGAGTCATTTCCAGCTATGTTGTAAGTTAGGACGTAGACTTCCAGTAGAATCAAATACACAACCATAAATAACTACACAAAATACAACATAGATAACTATGCCATCCCCAAACTCCTTCTTTTGCTGTTTTTATGGTTCCACTTTAGCGGTTCTTACTCAGACACTTAATCAGAAACTGAAAATATAAGAAAAAAAAGTATTTTCCGCACTATAAGGCGCACTTAAAATCCTTTAATTTTCTCAAAAATTGACAGTGCGCCTTATGTATGAATTCTGGTTGTGTTTACTGACCTTGAACCAATTGTATGTGGTACACGGCGCAAAATCTGTCAAAAATTGTTTTAGTACGACTTTGGTAAGCTACGAAGCCGCACCGCCTGATGGGTTGTCAGACCATTACGGCTACTGTAGTCAGGAGCCTCGCGGAGTCATCTGGGTCCAAATTCCGCTTCAGGTCATAAAGTCAAAGGGATATTGCGCCATCACTGAGAGTTAAAAATGGTCTAAATTCTTTAGCTGCTTACCGTTTAACATCCAGGGATCCATGAAAACAGAATTTATTAAATTTAACGGCGTTAGAAGCTAGTGGAAGTTAGCTCGCTAGTTTCCACCTAAACATGATATAGCATGTTCTGACTGAGAGATTTCTGAACAAATTCAAACGTACAGCTCTGCTATCACTTCCAACATAAATGAAGACAGAAAACTAAACAGCAGTGGCGTTTGTAGGGTTACTGAAGTTGGGCTAGCTGGTATATAATGATGTGCTATGTGATCGCTAGCGACACAGCTATGTTAGCATAACATAAACACAGTGAAGCTGGAGGATGAACACTAACTTTTTTCCACTCGATAAAAGTTAACGTGAGGGTTCCCGATGGTTAGGGACAAATGCAATCACATGGCAGGATGCTGTAAACGGACCAAACTTCAGTCATCAGGAGAACAACTGAGATAATCCATCCACAATACCAGGTTAGTCATTAATATACTGCAACAACATGGGAATAGAGCAGCTGCCAGAGAATTCAACATTAATGAATCAATGGTGCGGAAGTGGAGGAAGCAAGAAGAATGATTTGAGTAAAGTTTGACTTATCTGACTGTTTGGTTTCGGATAATGCGCCTTATAATCCGGTGCGCCTTATTGATGAAAACAGACCCGTTCATCGACAGTGCGCCTTATAATCCGGTGTGCCTTATGGTCCGAAAAATACGGTTTATATATGTTCAAGTGATTGAACGAACCACCTGTCTTTCACCATTGACAGAGACTGCTGATTCATAACATCTTTATGAGTAAGGTTTGCATATAAGGACAGCTGACCCATTCAACAGATCAAAAAGTAAAACAGACGTAATTACCACTTTCAGCATAAAGGGCACAATGTAAAGAAAATTGAACATTAAGGGCTTGCAAATTGCTAGCATTTATTAATATTCATTTTGGAATTCATGTTTTATGACTTTGATACTTCCCATTATAACCCCTGGGAGCCCAGTGAAGTGTGCACAACATGCCGGAGCAGTTATGAAAAATAGTTATGCAACTGTTGAGTCCACATAAAATGCAGGAAATACTACTGCAGGAATGTGGAGCACTGTTGGTGTTGCAGGTGAAGCTTTCCATTCAGCCTTTTTGAAATATGAGAGATTGAGAGGGGGAGTGGGGTTGCTAATTCATATGGTGCTCAGTGCTGACTGACCTGAAAAATACGTACAAAGCGTTCCCTCCTGTCTCGCTGCCGAGATCCGTGTCAGCTCAACAGTCTGTGGAGATGTGCAAAGATATGGTGCCCCTTTCTTTTGCTTTCCTTCCTTCTGTCTCTCTCCTTTGCCTACAGCCCCTCCTTCTATCTTTTATCTCCTCCATTAAAGAGCTGAAATTAAATCTTTGGCAAAGCTCCTGCAGTAATCCTGGATTCCAGGACTCTGCACTTAAACTGAGGTCGGCCTGAGATCAACCTATTCTGTTTTAGTCTCGCTGTGACTATTTTGTTTTGTCCTCTTGTTGTACTGTACAAGAAAGACCGTAACTGAGAGACATGAACTGTTTTTTGTTTTGCTTTTTGTCATGCCAATCCTATTCATCCATGTGTTACAGAAAACTCATGAATCATAGTTTGGTACATTGTTTATGTGGTTCTCAAGTTTCACTGATACATAATAGCAAAGAAAGAAAGAAAATCTACCAGAGTGAGCAAAATTTTAACAAAAAGGCAGAAAAAGGCAGAAAAAAGGAATTCACGTTCATCCCCTTATTCAAGCTCATAAATCAAGACTACATTCTTAATAGATTATAACTGTTTAATATAAAATGGGCATTAAAAAGATGTGTCACAATAACTGATGGGGCGCACAGTTTTGATACAAGGAATGCATGCATCAGGTCTGCCTCGTTATCTTCTCAGATTTTGCTTCATTGATATAAACAATTCTGCAGATTCTGCAGATATAGCAGAGGTTCACCAGCTAAAAAGTACCTTGCATGGCGTATGAGCATTTTAAGACACTTTTGCATTGTGTGCATGTTTGAAATGAAGCCTTAGAGTCATGTTTACATTGCGCCATAAAGGGTGATCTGAATTATTTGGGGAGCATTTGCGGACTTTCAAAATAGGAGGAAAAACACGTTAAATTCACAAGTGAAAGATGCTGTGTTAAACATGTTCATCAAGGAGGAACTGACATATATTTCCTTAGACCGATTATGTCGCAGGGCCCAAGTTTACATCAGAAGATTATGTCATCTGGTTTAGAAATACTCAGCTTGTTTGCACAAGTGTATTTTTAGCCTCTCGCTCAGACAGGAAAAACACTGAATATCGTCTCACTGCTATGAGAACAGATCACCCCAGTAGACAAGTGAAAGTGATAAAGCGGTGCAAAATTCAACGCCACACCAGCAAAACTAACCATGACAGTAAAGTCGTGATACAATTTCTTGACACCTTCCATTCTCCCATTCACTTCCAAACTGAGCAAAGGAGGAAAATTGTAGCAAAAGGTCTTCACGTGTTTCCAAGTACTGAAGTTCATTACACTTTTACTCAAGTGACAAGAGAATTGTTGCACATCAGTTGGAAACAGTGCAGTGAAATATGCAGAGATTTTTTTATTCTGCTAGAGAAAGTCTAAAAGCAAAAATAACTTGGCTAGGACCTGCTTACAGAAATGGGGCAGCACAATGGTGCTCGGCTTAGTTCTTTTTCCTCAGAGCAAGAAAGTTGTGGGTTTGAATCCACTGACCAGCCTGTCTGGGTGGATTTTCTCTGTTTTTTTATAGATTTTGTTTTTCAGGTTGTGTGTAGCTTTCCTTCAGCTAATCTGGAGCTTTCAGTGCAATGCATTTAAGAAGTCTGCACTATGCTGAAGACTGGCCCATACTCATCCTTATCTATAAAGACATCTCCAATCCTTCTTTTTTAATCAACAGCAACATTTACAGAACTATTTGAACTTGGAGTCAAATTCAACAGGAAAGTCATAATCAGACATAATTGTCTGATGTCTATGAAGCTGTCTATTAAGGGGGATGGCAAAAAACACTGTTTATGCTCTTCTTTCGTAGGACTAGCTCTGAAGTAACACTAAAGCAGTGTTACTGACATCTGGCCCATGAATATGACAGGGATGAAAAAGAAAGAGAATGTGTGAACGCGGTACCATGTGGTGAGTTGCGTCTTTATGGCATCAGCTGGAAGGGCTGCCAGCCTGTGGCACATGAAATGAAAAATAATCTCACTTGACAATAATTTGTATTAAGCTACCATTCAGATTTAATTACTCCTTACATGAAGGAGCTGGAATGCCATTTGAGGTCATTTGTGCCAGACTTTAAGGATTTCTTGTCCCTCGGTTTCTCTGTCACCTCCACTCCTGACTCGTCGCATCTCATTTCAAAACAGCAAGGACGTGATGCAACCTTGCTAACCATTGTGCGTCTCTATGTCCATCTTTTATTTACAGTATGTGGGGAACGGGCTCCGTTTGACCTGATGCTTCCTGAAACTCCTCCAACAATTTTTGTTTCATTAATCTATCTAATATTTTTGATAACATTGTCTTTAGAATTACCATGATAGCATGCTATTGTTGGCTGATACCAAATAGTGTATTGTTAAAAGAAAATGTGCTTTAGTATTTCTGCAGTACATCATGTCAAGTGTAAGGCCATAACACAGACCCTCCTGAACTCCTCAGCTGGTCAAATTCACATGTAGCTCTACATATACAGCTGAGAATGACTACGAAGCTGGACTTCAGAGAGAGTGCTGTGGGGAAAATAAGGACAAAAACTCCCAACAGCATTAACAGACAAAGGGCAACATGAACTGAACTGCTTCAGGAAAGTTCCACTCTGCTGTTTTGTAATAGTGTGTGGGCACGACTGTAGAGGATGAAGCCTGTGTGAAAAAAAACTAATTATGCTGTACTCAAACAGCCACGTGTGAGATTGTGCCTGGTCCAGCTGGCTGCACAGAAACGGTTGCTAAGGATTCATAAACACTACTATATTTTCAAGCCGAAACTTCAAAGAAATTGTTCACATGAACTTCACATTTGCATTCAGAGGAGCTTGTTTCTGTTACATTATCACAGAACTATGCAAACTGCACCTACAGTCTGTAATGTAAAATGTGAATGAAAGCATATTTGAATCATTATTTCCCTCTCAGCAGCTCAGTGCTATTTTGACTAAGTATGTTTTTTCAAGCAGTGTCATATCATAATGAGAACATATACAGTCTGCTGACTGAGTTAAAAACAAGGAAAATATTGCACAAATTTTTCAAAACGGCATGCTCTGAAAGGAACTGGTTACAATTAAAATGAAAAAGTGCTGCATGAACAGGATAAATACTTTGTGAACACCCACAAACAAGCAACAAACACACTGTCAAGGGCACACAGACAGCTAAGCCAGAGAGACAGGGTTTGTGCATCTGTGAGTGCAAGCATCAGGGCTGTGGGGGGAGCAGGCACGACACCGGCACGTGTTATGGCCGCTTGCTGTGGCACCCTGGTGCCTTGAGGGGAGGGTGAAAAGGGCTGATTGATCACCTGCTGCACAGAGAGGCATCAGTCAGCATCATACAGAAAAAGACAGTGATAGAGGAAAACAAAAAAAGGCAAGAGAACAGATGTGTAGAGATTAAGAAGAGAAAATAAATCCTAATCATAAGAAAAGGAATAAAAGAGATAACTAGGAGAGAAAGTGATTAAGAGAATGCTTATAAAGAGCAGGGAGGAGAGGCGATGAGACACAAAGACTCTCCACGTGATCATGTGGTCACAGAAAACAGGACGGAAAGAGGCATACAGCAGAATCCGTTTTTCAGCATCAGGTGGAAAGATAATTTCCCCCTTTGTTTCCCATCACATCACTGCATGTGTTCAGCACGTGTGGTAAAGGAGGTATTTTTACCAGGTTGTCAGAGTGACATGCTCCTTCATCAGCCACTATTCCTGTCATTAATATTGATATATATTTAATTTACCATTCAAAGATTTGACAACGGAGTAATTGATGGCTCCACAGGAAAATACTTCAAGGTAAATGTTAAAGAAAAAAAAAGTCCTTCGGGAAGTCTCCTTGGAGCAAAATACAAAGAAATAAGGAGTGAATTAAGACTTTTGCAAAGTACTGTACTTCCGTCACCAGTTGCTAAACAGACTGAAACAGGCATCCAACCTATATGTTCATTTCATTAGGCTGCCCTCCTGCTGTCCTACATGACATGATGTTACAGCGTGAAACCACTGTTTATGGTGCTGAATGCTATTTCTGAAACGGCATTTCCACCACGAAGCTGTCGGTTCTGATACAGATATCGCAAAGCACCATAAAAGCACAACTCAACAACAACAGAGCCTTTCATCTCAGCCTAACAGAAATTTAAATCTGGGTGCTTGTGATTACACGCTCTGTAATTAAAGTGTGCAGGTAGGTTGCCATGAAGGCACAATGACATAACTGTTAATCAGGCATACATAACCATAACCTTCAAATCCTTTAAAACTAAAAAAACAAGTTACAATAAGGGAAACTGAGATTGGAGCTTTCTATGGAAACTTAACTATTATTTATTTTATATTTTAGGTTAGCAGGAGGCAGTGGTTAAAACATATTTATTTTTCAGAGGCAAAAGTTGCAATTTTCTTTTAAGCTATAAAATGCTACACAGTACTGCAGGTCCTTTTTTTAAAGTAGCTTTTGCAAAGGATATAAAAACAGAGTAATTAGAGGAAAATAAATGTGCTTTCATCAGTATTTTTAGTAACAAAATTAATTTAAATTACAGTTTATACTAGGAAAGCGTCGTGGCATAATGCTAAAATCACAGTTGCTCATAAAAAACAGGCAGAAAAACGTTTTCAGTTTAAAAAAAATGGATAGAAAGCTTCTGTTGGGAATTCATTAGCCTGGTGTTCAGAAGCACGACCGGTGATGAAAGCTCCTGCGTTACTCCTGCGTCCCCTGCGTCTGCTGTTTAACTGGGCAGTTACGTAGCAAAAGGACCGATCCTGATTGTATCAAAATGGAAAAAATATTACTGCCAGGACCTCTAACGCTCACTGATGCACGCTTGTTCTTTTTATTCGTGGTTTAAGGGGAGTTGTGCTGTACTGTAGTCGACAGGTTGGCTCACTCATTTTTACCAGCTTTCTTGAATTTGGTGGACATGTTTATGGAGACAGTAGCTGAAGATGCTGCACTTAATCACTAGTTGAAATACAATAACAGACTGTTATATGTAACAATAAATATATATCCAGCTTTTAAGCCTAAGAAAACCATATGGAAATTATTCCACTCAACATTAGCATAACAATGTGGGAGCCAATGATGAAAATAATAGTACAGCTGAATATCAGCAAAGCATGTGTTCGGGACGAAAGGATCAGAGCGGGAAATGAAGAGCGCTGAAGAAGAGAGGGAGGCTGCTCATCGTGAATGATGGAAGCCTGGAGTCGTAAATGTAGGTCACAGACTCACAAATGTATGTCAGTGTGTTAAAAACAAGGGATGCAACCTCAAATAGTAGAGCACAAGACTCAGAAACAAAACAGGACAACAAAAAAGAACGAGACAAACGAAAACACGATTAGCTGAACATTTGAAGGAAACCTTATTAAAAAAGAGCCAAAAGACAAGACAGGAGTAGGCAAAGGAAAAAGAGATAAAGTCAATTGAAAGAATGCTGTTGTGCATTATATGGCAAATCAATGCTCTGTTTAATTATGTATGGCGCCGGATGGGCCAGAGATCACACTGTGTAACCATGCAATTAGCAGGCCTGCATTGGGTCAGCCGTTCTCGGCAGGGAAATAATCAATAATGGAAAGTTGTTAAGATATAAACTTCACATGTAAACGGACAAAAGAAGTTCAAATTCTTTTTAATTTTACTGCTTCTTTACTCCATGTTTTTAACCTGTGCTATTTCCAGTTAATAGGCTAGAGCATTAAACATAATATTTACACTGTGACCTTTGCTCAAAAGAGAATGCCTGGAACATACGATAAGATTAATTGCATGATAATAGTATCCTAACCTATTTATTATGAGGTTACAATCACTTTAAAGTCAGTATATTAAATGTCTAACTCAACGGTCATCAACATTTTTTGCGCCATGGACCGGTTTATGTCCGACAATATTTTCACTGACCGGCCTTTAAGGTGTCGCAGATAAATACAACAAATAAATGTAGTACCGGCACCAAAAAAGAAGATTTATTCATAACACAATAACACTAAAAACCGATAAAAACCCTGAAAACCATAAATTTCACATCTGACCCTCAACTCTCGCGGCCCAGTACCAAACCGGTCCATGGCCCGGGGGTTTGAGGACCGCTGGTCTAATTGACAGATCTTAATGCGTTATTGCTAACAGGTGTTGGTACTAACACATTATTAAACTATTACTGATTGTTATATATTTGTTTCCACATTTTCCAGAACCCTTATTATCCAATAACATCGATTTCAGTGTAATATTACTCAGCTAAAACCATTGTTCATACAAAATATTACTTGGATTTTATTTAAGTAGTAATACCTTGCTATTTCTATATTATAACCCTCTAGTTTCTACATTATTACCCCAGTATTACCACATCATTACTGAGCTGTAATGAAAAGTGCTACTAAAAGAAACTATAAAGAGAAGACAGGGCAGGAGATTAAAAACCAGCTCCAAAGTGACCATTAGCTTACAGAAAAAAAAGAAGGAAAGCCCTTTGTTCCACCATCATTATGCAGGTGGAAGTGGAAGGATGAAAAGATTATTTTCCCCCTTTGTTCCTCATCACCTTCATGTGTTCAGCACATGTGATGATGGAGGCGTTTTTACTTTGTTGATTGCGTCACGCTCACAGGATGTCACAGCATGACTCCCTGTCCTGAGTGACAAGTGACTGATGCTGATGTTTCCCTTTGGTTTCTATATAAAAGTAAGCAAAGAAAAGAGACACACTTCTTTACTAGACCTCTCAGTATGAGAATGCTAATTCAGTAGAAGTAGAAATCAAAAACTAGCATGAAAAAAGCAAAGTGCATACACTTAAATGAAGTAGGGACCATTTTTGAAATTGTCAGTTATTTTACTGTGGGCAAATGCTGTGCATCTCCTAGTGAAATAATACAATAATACATGCTTGCTGGCCAATTTCAAATCATCAGTGTTATCTGCTCAATCCAAAGCCCTACATCACTTTAACAAAGAGCAAGTAAACAGACTGAAACAACAGTTAATGTTAATAAATTAGTGACGGGCAGGACAGTATAAACTAAAAGTACCTTAGAACCACCAGTCTGGGTGTGTGGTCCAGGTAATCTGCTCTTTAACCACACACTAACAGTCAAACGCTGATTACATGGTGCACCTTAGTCTGTCTGCAGCAGCTTCAGTCAAAGTGTGCATCTACAAAGAGATTGTCCCGTGTCGTGAACAGCAACAGTGCTCCCATCAGGGTACAGCAGCGCCTCCGATAGGTGGCCCGAAGGATGTCTGTGGCCTATTTTACGCACTGTGTGAACAGAACACAGTGTACAGCAGAATACACTGTGCTGCACAACTAACAAGCTCAGATTGGTGACAGTGCCTTCATATATATCAATTTATCAGTGGTACAGGAGTATATGAGTGAATTATTACAGACATAGATGGGTAGGTAGACAGACAGACAGATCCATAAATAGATGAAGATAATATTCTGTCATGTAGGGCTACTGAGGCCTACAGTCTAAATCAAGGCCAAGGCTTGCATATACTGAAATGAGAGCAGCTGCCATAAAATTGGCACTGATGAATCAAATGTTTTCTGCTGCGATAGCCGTAGTTATGTAACACTATTATCTGGAAGCACAGCAGCAACCATTTGCTGTTCCAAGAAGAGCCAAATACCTTCACCCCAATAACTGAAGCTTCAGTGTGTAAGAGACATTTATGTGTGTGTGTGTGTGTGTGTGTGTGTGTGTGTGTGTGTGTGTGTGTGTGTGTGTGTGTGTGTGTGTATTGCATACATTTGTGGGTTTCTGAAGCAGTTGTGTTACAGGTTTACGGGGTGTGTCTGACAAAGATGTTTAAGATTTCTCACATATCATCTTTCTAGATTTCAACCAGTACTGTGTCACACTGCATACAAATGCATTTAAATCACAGTATGTAGCCAACAAAGAGCAAGAAATCTCATTACTGAAAACAAAACGGTATGTACACAAATCTTTTGCCTCAGAGGAAATTTGTTTGTGTATGTCTGCATAGTAAGTCAGAGTTTTCATGGCTGGTGTCACTCGAGCCAAAGTCACAGCAGAGATGAGTGTTGGGATGGGGCACTGTGCCAGGGCTGAACTGGCAGCTGCTCTGGGGCAGACGGAGGAAGTGGCACTGCCATGGGGGTGGCACGAGTGGTTGTACTGCTCTCTCTGAAATATAGTTTGAGTGTTTTGAAGCATCACACTGTGAAAAAGAGACAACGAAAAAATCTGAATTTTTTTTTCATCACAAGATTTCCCCTAATAGCACCATACACGCACATAAAGGCAAGACTTTAGAAGACAGATGAACAAAAACAGAGCGGCATGAACCTAGAACTGAACACAGGCTATAAAAATAGACTCAGAAAGGCGTGACTGACACCTGGTATTGTCTTTATTACAAAAGCAACAGACAACATCTTACTAATGTATTAACTACTCGTGATATCAACATATTTGCAGCAGGACAGTTAATGTTGGACAGCTTTTCACCCAGCACACCTCATATCACCAGTGAAAAAACTCTAAATATGGCCTGTCTCCATCGGCTGGTGAAGGCAATTAGCACTACTATAACTGCAAATTTCCAGTGTCGACCAATAGGACATTAAACTGTCAGATCATTCACAGGTTAAGCATGCCAAAAGTCTAAAATGAATGAATAAAACCATCAATGTTTATTAGCTCTGTGGCATCATAAACCTTTATTGAACCCACAACACAGATGTGGTTTGCAAACTGTAAACTTCTTGTCTGTTTACAAAAAAAAAAAAAACCCTCCAAGAAGTCTGGAGAACCATTCCTGTAGACTGTTTAAAGAAATTTTAAATAAAGTTTAGCTAAGAGCGTTCAGGCTGTGTTGAAGAATAAAGATGGTGTTTCCCACATTTCAATAAATCACTAAACCTGTTTCCCATTTGCACTGTCCAAAAGGTAGGATGGAAAGAAAAACAAGGGAATGGAAAAAAAATACATGGTTTTGTGTTAGTCGTGCTAGAAATACAACAAGATCACTCAAAGAGGACAACTCCCGTCGAAGGCTACACTTAAACTTTGACACTTTTGTTACAATATGCTGATGTCAGCCTGTTTTTAACAAAATGTTATGACACTAGCTTGTTATGGCTTCTTTGTGATGTTGCAGATCATCATACTAAAAATAAAGAGTGTTTTACAGCTTTCTCCGTGTTCTTTCATATTCTATATTACTTGATAAGGTTTCTTGGGGGCTAATAGTGAAGGTCAAGGTCAAATGCTTAGCTAGCCTAGGTACTCCTGTCCCCCAAGGCCTGGGGTATTGTTGTGAAAACGATCCATAAGAAATTGTGGGTAATATAAAGTTTTTACTGATTTTCACATTTGGAGTGACCTTGACCTGATTTTCACCAAAATGAAATCAGATGGACCTGTTATTGGTATCTACCATCACACAAAATTTAAAAATGATATCTTGAAAGCTGTGGACGCTAGTCTGCTAACAAGCAGTCAGACAGACAAATAAACTGAATTAAATAAATTATTGTGTTTCAGGGTCTTAAACCAGAAAAAGATGCAAGGATGAATAAATCTGCTTATCACAGTAAGTTTCTGCCCTGTGATGAAGAGCAAAATTGAACTTCTGGGAACCTGTTCTGCTACAGTTTACCTCGGGTATTAATTAAGAGTAGTGAGCTACTGAGCCGTCATGAAGCGCACATTAGGGGTAAATCTGTGGAGGAAAGTAACAGCTGTTGATGGACAGCACAGCTGGAACATGACTTTATGTATAAAACAAGTCTGTGTCTGGAATGTGAAGGAAAATGTGCTGCAGCACGTGCATGTCAGGTTACATTTACGCCGGGGTTTGAGACTAATGCACGCGCACGTTTCTTACACAGACACAAACACAAGGGAACACCGCTGCCTTAAACTGCAGGCAGCATGTGCGCCGTTTCCATCATACGCAGCAAGGTCATCTGCGTCCAAGCAAGTTGTAATGAAGCTGCTTTGGGCTTACTTAAGCTCAAACAGTTAGCCTTGTTAATTACAATGAATTTAAAAAAATGTTGTCTTCCTCCCCTCCTCATTTCAGAGGTTTTACTTTGATGTGGAACAAAATGTTCTGAACGCATCACTGATGACACATCTGAAGCTGCGTCGGTACTTTCCACGTCACATCGCTGCTTTCTAAAGCACCGTACAAAGCATGGGAAGTGATTTGCATTTGCATCCTCTTTTTAAACATCAGGCTCATTTCTGAGAGAAGAAATTAAAACGACAAAGAGCGGAGGTAGTCTGCAACAGAAAGACCATCCGTGTGTTTTCTGGATGCAGAATGTGGGTCAAACTGGTGGAAGGTAACACTTCTCACCGTCAACAGAACACCGCCCTGCATGCCAGGAGTGATTACGCTGTAGCTTTTACAGCTTGGTGTGTTCTGTCAGTGTATTCCTCTAACAGACATTTCATTTGGCATCTTCTTATCTTCAGCCTGAGAGATTTAATCAGTCAGCTGCTCACCTAGTTATACCCTCACTTGTCTTTTTTATTATTTTTCATACTGTTTAACTCTCCGTCTACATCAGCTTTCATGTCACTCTTCGCCTTTGTCTTTCATCCCATTTTTCTTTCCTCATAGATTGCAAGGGTGTTTAAAATTAAAATACTCCCTTAAGAAAATAGAAATCTTAAGTGAGTAACATGACCTACATTATTGTGTAACCACACTCTGACAAAACGTAGCGTGTAGATGAAAACTTACATACATACAGTGGGTCTCGCCACTGGCGATATGAGCGCCTACAAAGCGGCCTCATACGGCGTGCGGCGCGCGGTGAGAGATGCTAAACGCCGGTACCGGGAGCGTGTGGAGTCCCGCTTCCTCCAGGGCGACACACGGAGTATGTGGCACGGACTACGCACCATTACGGACTACAAACCCAGGGACACTGCGCCCATCAACGCCGACTCTGCATTCACCAATGAGCTGAACCAGTTCTACGCCCGTTTCGAGGTTAGCCAGGCGGCTAATGCCATCTACCGCCTGACTACCGAGGACAGTGACGTCATCAGCGAGAGACCGGTGACCTGCATCGCGGAGCATGACGTCCGAGCGGCATTGAGGAGAGTGAACACAAGGAAAGCGGCGGGGCCAGACGGCATCACCGGCCGTCTGCTGCGCTGCTGTGCTGACCAGCTAGCAGGTGTGTTCACTTACATCTTCAACGAGTCCCTGGCGAAGTCTGTGGTCCCCACATGCTTCAAAAGATCCACCATCATCCCGGTGCCCAAGAACAGCAAACCCTCATCCCTGAACGATTACCGGCCAGTTGCGCTGACCTCGGTAGTAATGAAGGTGTTTGAGAGGCTGCTGAAGAACATCATCTCCTCCTCCATCCCAGACACCACAGATCCGCTCCAGTTCGCCTACCGACCCAACAGATCCACTGAGGACGCCATCGCCCACGTCCTGCACACCACCCTCAGCCACGTGGACAAGAAACAGGGTAACTATGTGAGAATGCTGTTTGTTGATTACAGTTCAGCGTTTAACACAATAGTGCCCAGCAGACTGTTCACAAAGCTGAGGGATCTGGGACTCAACAGCCGTCTGTGTGCGTGGGTGTTGGACTTCCTCACTGGCAGAACTCAGGTGGTGAGGGTGGGTAGGTGTGTCTCCGACAGCATCACCATCAACACAGGAGCACCACAGGGGTGTGTCCTCTCGCCACTGCTCTACTCCCTCTACACTTCAGACTGTGTGGCCACCCACGGCTCCAACACCATTGTGAAGTTTGCTGACGACACAGTGGTGTTGGGTGCCATCTCCAACAGCGATGAGGCGGCCTACATGGACGAAGTGAAGAATCTGGCATCATGGTGCCAGGACAACCACCTCCAGCTGAACGTCGGCAAGACCAAGGAGCTGGTGGTGGACTTCAGAAGGAGTCAGCACAGAGACTACAAGCCCATTATCATTAATGGAGCTCCAGTAGAGAGGGTGCAGTCCTTTAAGTATCTTGGCGTCCACATCTCCTCAGACCTGACATGGGCTGCCCACATTCAGGCCCAGACCAAAAAGGCTAGGCAGCGCCTGTATCACCTACGACAACTGAGGAAGTTCAGGGTCTCTCCAAAGATCCTCAGGATCTTCTATACAGGCGCTGTGGAGAGCATCCTCACACAGAACATGACATCGTGGTTTGGAAACAGCTGTGTGAAGGACCAAAAAGCTCTCCAGAGAGTGATCCGTACAGCAGAACGCTGCTGCAGGATTGCTCTCCCCCCGCTTCAGGACACCTACACCAGGAGATGCCGGACTAGAGCAACGCAGATACTGAAGGACCCGTCCCATCCTGGCAACAAACTGTTCCAACTTCTACAATCTGGTAGAAGGTTCCGCATCATCCGGGCAAGGACAGAGAGACTCAAGAGGAGCTTCTATCCTCAAGCCATCCGGGCCCTAAACCAACCCCCCCCCCCCCCCCCCCCCCCCCCCCCCCCCCCACACACACACACACACACACACACACCCGCCCTCTCACATCATCTATAATTGACTGAGACTCTCCTCCAGACACTCAATTCCTTTAACTTTAAATATGTTTATATTGTCCATTCTGTAAAATAGTCAGATGTCTATTCATATTAATGTACAGAATTCACCTGCACATGTTGAGGAGCGTGTCAGGATACATTTCACTGTGTGTTATACTTGTATAACTATGCATGTGACAAATAAAGAACCTTGAACCTTGAACCTTGAATACATAAAGAAAACAAAGAAGCAAAGCACGATTAATACGGGTAAACCGGCAGATATAACTGATCGAAACATCTCAGCAGGTGTAATGCTGTTGTGCACAGATGAATGTGGAAACCGATTCCAGGATGTTGAATTCATGCAGAAGGCACAGATTTGATGTAGAAGGTTGCAGAAGCATGCCAGGAGGAGCTTGCCAATATATTTTATTGTGCTGGAAGTGAAACATCTTGATTTGCTAGTGAGTTTTCCTTTGCTGCCCACTATACTAATGGCATATTATTAAGTTCACTGGAGACTAAACTAATACTTACTCATCAGTCTGTCACAGAAATTAAGCAGCAAGGAAAAAACAGAATAGCTGACAAGACGAAAAAGAAAAATACATCCAAAGGTCTCCAGTTCCCAATCTATGGAGCATTTTAGGATTTTTCAAGCTTGCTGGTTTGGTTTTTAAGTCACATCCATAAACTGTTTTTAGCCAAACAAACGTTTTACATTTTTAATCTTTATCATTTTAACTGTGACATTTAGAAATGTTCATTTGACATTTAGTCACGTTCCCCACGTCTTCAGTTCCAACTCCCCGCCTTCTCTCTTTTCTTCTCTCTTCCTGTCTTGCCAAATGTGTGGGTTTGAACAGGTTTCTCTGCATTTGAATAGAAATCTCAGGGGTGTGTCTATTCACTGGTACCAGCGAGATCTCTGGCTGCCACGCCTGCACTTCATCACTTAATATCAGGCTTCTAGTTCCTTTTGGGGTTATTTGTTCATACCTGTAACACTGTGTGTCTCCTGGACATCCCTCATGTTACAAATCTCTACCACTCCACCTGTTACAGCTGCCATAGAGCCTCTCTCACTGAGCCTACATGAAACCCCTTTGATAAATCTTTGGCTATGTCAGTAAACAAAGAGCTCTTCGTGCCAGCATAAATATAGATTCGCAGACACAGATTTATTCCTCGACTTCTCCCTGTTGGCTGCAAACAATGTTACAACAATTGTTCTTAAGCGTTAATATATGATTCTAAACAGGATCCTTATTTGTACTTGTGGACATTAGATTAAAGTTTGCACATAACCCAAGCCTCCAGCAACTGCCCTCCTGGCTCTTAGAAGCTCAGAGCTGCTGACTTTCTATGTGATGAATAACAATTGACTATGGGCTTCAAAGGATGCCTGCTGAGAAATTTCTGAGAAATTTCTCACCCCGAAGCTTCCGAGTCCTGCTGTTACCATTAATGAATGACTTCATATGGTTAATGAATGTGAGTTTTGTGGTTGTGAATATAAAATAGATGATTTGTCGACATGTGAGATCATTCAGCAGCCCATACGTTAACATTTACCATTTCTATGGTAGATGAAGCTCTCACTGCTCACTTATATAAAACACCAACTAAGATTAATGTATTTTGTACATGCCCCTGTTTTATATGTGAAACTTAAGCCATTGCTTATTGGAGTTATTTTTGGATAGTGTGTCAGAATCAGTAATATAATAAAATGTAATGAAAGCGTTTCTCTAAGAAACGTCTCTTAATCCTTTAGAAAACCCTCAGACTTAGTCGAAATCACACCATGACAAAACTCCATTTTCATATCTTCCATTCCACATATATGAAACCTGTGATTAAGATGCTTCCATGTCAGTGATGTCAGTCCAACAACAGCATGTTTATCACCTCAGAAGGTTTGACTGTTTGACTCCCTAAATGCCAGTGAGTCACCAACACTGCCTTGGCAGAGACAGAGCCAGTGGACGCTAGCCATCTGGGCCAAGGAATCAGGGCAGAGCGTTTGAGCATATGGCCCTGTGGTGGCTTATAATGATGTTCCAAACAATAGAGACCACACTTATAGGGAAGTTACAGCGTAACTGTTTGTCATAGCAAAGTTGAGTGTTTCTAGCAACCCTCTAGCTCAGTCAATAATTGATTTATTGGTTTGTTAATAATCACGTCTTTACCAGGATGATTGTTAACTGAACGTGGACACGATCCAGACATCTCATTAAAGCGAGGCGATGACAGCGATGACGGCGGTATCTGGTGATTGTTTCTGCTCAGTCGCAGAAAAACAGGTGGGGCAGAAAGGTTTGGAAAGCTGTGTAAGGGAGGGCTGATTAACACAGCTGCTGCACGCTGACTAATCACTGCTTGCTTCTTACGCAGTAGCATACTGGGACCTTAAGAGTTCTCATGCACAGGCTGCAAGATGTAGTCATGCCAACCTGTGTGGCTTGGGTGTCATGAGTTATACGTGCTCCACTGTGCCAGGCAATTAAAAGGTGTTCACAGCATTTCTGATGTTCATGCCGTTTGTGAGCAGCTCTGTGTGAAAAAAGGAGTGTCTGAGCTAGGTTTGGGTTTGTGCTGGAGAGCCTTACAGGCAGTGAGATAAATGCACAAAAACATCCTTGTTTACCATCTTAAACTAAACTACATGTAAAGGTTAAAAAAACCTAACTCACCAAAAACATGGGTAGGCAACTCCAGGCCTCAAGTGCCAGTATCCTGCAGGTTTTAGATCTCACCCTGGGTCAACACACCTGATTCAAATGATTAGTTCATTCCCAGGCCTCTGGAGAACTTCAGGACATGTTGAGGCAGTAATTTAGCCATTTGAATCAGCTGTGTTGGATCAAGGACACATCTAAAACCTGCAGGACACCGGGACTTGAAGCCTGGAGTTGCCTGCCCCTGGTCTAGATGGTGTAGTTTTAGGATGCATGTGTAAAATCTCTGTAGTCATGATTGCAACAGCACCAAGGGGAAAAAAAGTTGTTGGATGGATTGAGTTGAATTTTGAGCATAGACTTGAAGACGGACTTTTACTTAAAGTACAACCCTAAATCTGTAAAAGGAGGGGAGCTGTGTAAAATGCAAACAACAGAGAATATAATGATGTGGAAATCTCACAAACCCACAGTAGAAACTGATTCACAATAGAAAACATACAAAAGGTTTAAACTGAGAAAATATAACATTTTAAGACGGCAGCAATGCATTTTAGAAAAGCTGGGGCATAGCTATGTTTGCATCACAGATCTGTTTGCATAAAGATATTTATTTCACAATTCCTTTTGTCCATGTGATTTCTCTATCAGACGCAGCACGGAGCGGTGGCGGTTAAAGAATGACAACACTTGCACTGCGAGGTCAGCTGATTTTCTGACTCACTACATCCATCTGCTTATTGCGCCAACCTTTTGTTATCATCACACATCACAAGAATTTTTAAGCTTTGATTTGAATTGATTAAATAAAATTAAAACAGCCCAGCAGATCTGTGATGAACTCCCCACAGATGGTCTTCTAATGATGACCTAATACCTCTGTCCTTTTACAAAGTTTGCCAGTTTTCTAATACATGCAGTGATTGGCTGTTAATCACTGCTGGAGCTTCTCCACTGCTAGCCTGTTGCATGTTCTGTAGCACACTGACCTACTTACAGTGTGAGGCATGTTTTTTGTCTTTTATATCAAGCCTGACAAATGACATCAACATATAAGAGCTTCATAGTCATGACCTTTCAGCTAGCTTGTGTAATTAAGTGTGCCAGAGCGTACGTGCATGAATTCAGTGATTCCATTATATATGTGACTAAGAATGCTATGCAGTCACCGTATTATTCAGTCATTACATGCACACCAAGGTTGTTCTGCGACTGTCTTTAAGCACTGACCGACTGCCCAATTTTACCCTGCTATCCCAAAATACTCCCGGAAATTCCGTCCTATGATCTCGCCAGAAGCCTGTTACCAACGTATGTCGCAGAATGGGGTCAACATTTTCTGTCATGTAACTAATACATAAAGCTTTGAATTACCTGAGGAGCTCAAACTATGGAGGTGGCAGTTCTCAGTACACACACACACACACACACACACACACACACACACACACACACACACACACGGCGGATTAACCTGAGATATAACCATAAGAGAATTATCTTGTTCTTTCAAAGAGAGCTGGATGTAATGTCTGCTCTCTGTGGTCTTGTCTCAGGCTTCGTCACCCCTGTTGGTCAGTTTTCTAAGGTGTTTTAACATGTGGGCCATTCGTATTCTGATGCCTTGCTGGAGCCAAAAGGTCATAAATGGTCTTTTTTTAAATTTTACAATTAAAGTAATTACATTTTGAATCGTACAACTAATGGGAGATTCATTTTCTGTTTAGTCAGAGTAATCATGATGACAGAACAAACAGAAGAAATGGGTCTTCTGAGAAAATGTTTTTTAATCATCACAAATCTCTCACATTCTCCAGTTCATCGTTTCTTAAAAAATGACAGTATACTAAACTACAGTGCTTAACAAATTAGATCACCACCCAGTGCAACACTTATGATATGGCAGTCATAAATTAAGATAAATTATAATTAATAAACTAAGTTTTATGTATTTTTTTAACAGTAAATTCACGAGTGCCGTCAGAGTTAATCTCGTTAAAATGACGTTAACGCCATAACCGCATTAACGCGGCAAATCTCCGTTAGCAAGTTAACGCGGATCGCCCCGTGCGTGGGGTTGGATGGCGTCGTTAACGTTAACAGAGATTTGCTGCATAATGTTAATGTCATTTTAATGTCATTATAACGAGATTAACGCTGACAGCACTAAAATCCACCAGTCTCTACAAGCACTTTAATCAAGATTGTTAATGCTAAAATGCTTCCTGTGTCCTGTCTTCTTCCCCACAACCAGTAGAAGCAGATGGCTGCCCCTCCCTGAGCCTGTCAAGTACTGTGTGCAGGCAGGAATGGTGGACCCAAAAGTGCAGATTCGTGGAGGTGAAATGGTGAACTCAAACACAGTTTCATTGCTGGATGGCAAAACAGAAAACTGGCTAAACTGAAAATACAAACAAACTAAGCAGGCAGACAGATACACAGTGAGAAATGAGGGAGATCATGACACAGACCAAGAAAAACACAGGGCTTAAATACACAGAGGGAGCAATCAGGGAATGAGAGACAGGAGGGAAACACAGCTGGGACAAATCAGAGGTAACGAGACAAGAGAAGCAAAACCAGACACACTGCACACAGGACAGGGACTATCAAAATAAGACAGGAACCAGGAAACACACAGCCTGAACTCAAGACACGCAAGCTTAACACTAAGGACGGGAGGAAAAGAGACAAGATTCACAAAACACAAGACAAGGCTAGACACTGAGGGAGGTAAACATCATTATTAACAGCAAGGATTAAACAACCTAACATAAACCAGTTAGAGAACCTAAACTTATGATATACCTTAAACTCTTTAGACAAAGAAAACTAGAACATAATGAAAAAAACAAAATCAAGGAACCAAAAAACACAAAACACTGGGTCGATAACCCAGGAACCCTAACAGAGCCTGGCTCTGCTGTAGGTTTCTTCCTGTTAAAAGGGAGTTTTTTTCCTACTGTCGCCAAGTGTTTGCTCATAGGGGCTGCAGGGGTTTTCTCTCTATTACTGCAGGCAATGTGGCACATTGTAAGGTGACGAATGGCACCATATAAATAAAATTGAATTGAACTGAATCAAAATATAATGATATCATATTACGTTTCTGTGAATTTATAAATTTGCTGTTTTGCTGAAAAAATAGTAAAGTACATTATTATTTTGTTTGATGCCAAGTTACTATTTTTACTTGGATTCTCAAACAGAAAAAAAATTGTTTTAGTGGTTGAATATTATTTTATCACCAGAGAAGTTCAGTGTGTCGACTCAAATTTGGGTATAAAACATGAATTTCATTTATTTTCCCAACAATACAATTAGAATATAATTTTTAATTTTAAACAAGCTTTTTCTAAAAAAATTGTGTTTTCTTGTTTTTTTCTGACAGTAAAGTGAATCAGGCAGCCACACCTTGCAACAGCTAGTAAAGTGGGAATCACTGCAATTCAAGGAGGTGAGGGCAGTAGCAAATGTTAAGCCCACTTTAAGTGATTTAAAAGGAAAAAAAAAGCTTGTGATGAATCTCAACATGACTGAGAAATCAGTTAACCTGAGAAACAAATGACCACACTTAGGAACATTAAATCTTAGTTAAATCAGGCACATGAGAGCCCAGCACAGAAGCTGAAGGGTGGGGTGGTAAAGGCGCTGAGTGTGTTATTAGCATTAGTGACACTGGCCATGCTGTACTGCATGTAATTAAATGTAACCAGTCTGCTGTTAGCCACAATGAATGAGCCACTGATGCCGAAGCCTGAATGTAGCACCTTTGTGGACGCGACTTTACTGTAGTCAGGCAGTAACACGTTATTTTATTAGTGTAATGAAATTACATTTTATAATGAGAGGTAGAAGGGTTTAAAATTGGACATTTAGTCACATGAACTAATTGCAAACTGCTGATCTGCCCATCACAGTATCTTGTTTTATGTTTTGTGTGTTAATTGCAAGATGTGTGCTACTTATTCACAAGGTGTTACTGCAGCAGCTCACTCCGTGTGTTTGATTAGGCAGATTTCACATTTGCTGATGCAACCCCCAAGGGATTTGATCTCCTCTTGAAGTAAAACCAAAGATCTTTCACTTGTTAGGTGAGTAATTGTGGGTAATTCCTAAAGAAAGAAAACTACTTTTGGCTGTTCCCTTATTCACAAGGGGTTGCCACAGCAGGTTGCTCTGTGTGTTTGATTTTGGGAGATTTTTTATGCTGGATGCCGTTCCGGACACAACTCCAAAGGGATTTGTGTCTCCTGCTGGGACCAAACCAGAGATCTTTTGAAAGATCTTGTTAGGCAACCATGTAAATGAGTAACTACAAAATTAATATATTTACCATTTTCAAGGAACTTGCCCAGTACCATCCTTTATTGGTCAAGTTTACCTTTTGATGCCTTTTCATTCAAACAGCTCTGACTGTCTGTACAAACAGCTATGCAGCATAGATTAAAATGCACCAGAACAGCGCCTGTCACCTTCAGCAATGAGTAATTAAGTCTGATGGGTAAAATTATAAATATTACCATCAAAAGTTAGTGTGTGTGCTGCGGCCTGTCATTCTTTTCCACTGGCATAGAGTAATAAGAAAATAATGATACACCAAGGTTCCTATAGACCCTTTATTTTCATTTGTGTGATGCATTCATGGTGCTAACATAAATAACTGGTTGTGTCTGTGGAAATTCTGCATTTAGCCAGCACTTCAGAAGAGTAGCAATCATAAATCAAATGTTTTTTTAAGCGGCAGGTGATCTCCAATGCAGTTTTTCTGGGTGAAATCATCTGGAGCTCTAATGCACTCCCATACCAGCAAAGACAGAGGAGGCTTTTGAACTGTGTGATGATAACAAGCTAGATGGTCCCTCTGCTCTTTAGTCCAGATGATGAACTGTCCACGTTTTCCAAAAAGAATTTAATTTTTGATTCGACCGAGCACAGAATAGTTTTCCACTTTAAAAGTGTTCCTGGATGATGTTCACACATGCCCCCTCCTTTTCATTCATGCATTTTAACTTGCATTTGTGGATGACATGATGACCTGTGTTCATACACAGTGATTTCTGGAGTGTTCCTGAACCCATGTAGTCATTTCCATGAAAGAATCATACCTGCTTTAACGTAGTGCTGCCACACTTTGTGTCTAATAACTTTTTGTTTGTACAGAAATGCTTAAAAAGGATGACTTTATAAGAAAATATTCCAACAGTCTGTTGAGTTAGTTCAGGAAACTGGACATTAAGTGAATCCACTGCATTGAAGATAAGTTCAGTTTCTATGACCTCAACATGATAGAGTAGTGAGTCACCTCAGACTGTAAATCAGATTCTGCAGTTAAATACAAGATTAGAAGTCAGTGTGGACACGTCTCCCTGTGGAGAAGTAGGGCGACACAGAGACCTAATTTCAGCTAGACAGAGTCATATATTATATGGGTCAGCCTCCCGGCCAGTGTTCACAGTTTGTATCCTTCCAGAAGGCATTGTGATTCCATATCTCGTGTATTAATGGCTGTAATGTGTCTAGGTGTAGCTCTTGAGACAGCCAGTTGAAGTATCCCACTGTCTGCCCATTGTGAGATGCCATATTCCCCGTGGTTTGTGACGCACCTCTCCAATGAATCAATCCCGTTCCCACCCAATCATTCACATGAAACTCAACATAAATATCTGAGAAAAGTAAAGAAACTTTATTATTATATAAATATATATTGCCAAAGTTTGCATGTCTTCCTTCACACGCATATGAACTTGGTTTAATATGATGTTGGCCCAACAGCTTCAACTCTTCTGGGAAGGTTTTCCACAAGGTTTAGGAGTGTTTATGAGAATTTTGGACCATTCTTCAGACACTGGTTTATAACCTCCACTCTAATTCATCCCAAAGGTGTTCTGTCAGGTTGAGATCAGAACTCTGTGCAGGCCAGTCAAGTTCTTCTACACCAAACCCGCTCATCTATGTCTTTATGGACCTTGCTTTGTGCGCTGGTGTGCAGTCATGTTGGAGCAGGAAGAGGCCATCCCCAAACTGTTCCCACAAAGTTGGGAACATGAAATCGTCCAAAATGTCTTGGTATGCTGAAGCATTAAGAGTTCCTTTCACTGGAATTAAGGGGCTGAGCCCAGCACCTGAAACTCAACTCCACACCATAATCCCCCCTTCACCAAACTTTACACTTGGCACAATCCACTTGATATCGTGTCACAGTACCACAATGGAATTCACTGAGCTCCCGAGAGCAACCCACTCTTTCACAAATGACTGCAGAAGCAGTCTGCATGACTAGGTGCTTGATTTTATACACCTGCAGCCTTGGAACTGATTGGAACACCTGAATTCAGTTAATGCTTTTGGCAATACAATGTATATAAAATGACACACTCACATATTTGTGTGTGTTTGCTGTTCTCCTCAGTATTCAGTTCAACAGTTACCTCTAAGAACTTTATTTTGTGAGTTAAAGAATGAACAACGTTAGAGAGAAAACTGCAACAAACAGATAATCCCCTACAAGTGGCCCACTGGTGACAATAGGAAGAAGGAACTCACTTCTAACAGGAACAGATCTCCAGCAGAAAGTGAATTAGTACAGCCTCTGAAACATACTCATAGTATAAACATTGTGTCTTCTACCAGGTATTTCTGTACAAATATAACCTGCCATTTAACCTCCTAGGACCTGGCGTCCACATATGTGGACATCACATTTTGGGATGTCTAGACCACAATACTTTTTCTCTACAAGGGCCTGATATCCACTTACTAGGACATTATACTGCCACTGTTCTATCAAAATTTAAAATGAATGTCCTCAAATATGGATCTCATTTTTCTCTGAAACAAAAATTAGGTAAAAAAAAAAAATCAAAAAAAAAATCTGGTAATTCTTTGTTTTTACATTCATCAGGTCCCAACCAACCCAAATAGCAAAGCAAAATTAAAAATGCATGTAATGAAAGAGTTCGGGTCTTAGGAGGTTAAAGATAATATTAAATTATTATTAATACAATTGAATACAAACTTTATTTCAAATTTCTAATTCTAATATTTCTAATTCTAATGAATGTCCTCAGCTAGTGAGATTCAGCCCTAAGATCAGTTCTAGTGGCACTATGTGGGGAAAAGAATCAATTAGAAATAAGTTAGAATCATTTCTATTGTGAGTGCCAGTAGGTTTTGTGTGCTGCTGCTGCTGCTCTGGATTCACCGTTTGTGGATTTATCCAACTGAATTCAACGTGATGTAAGCTAATGTTACACAAGCTATCGTGCATGTGAGAATTCAGTGAGTGAATCTAAGCAGCACCACCACCCAACCTGGATCATGAACAACACAGTCCGTCTGCACCAGTTAAAGTGCAAACCTGTAAACTTATTAAACCAGTGTGGCCTGCACTAAAACTACCTGGTATTTTCATGCAACCTTTGAATACCAGAAATGTAGTATACTTGAAGTTGTTTTGCAGGATGTTTCACAATATAAAAAACCAGCAACACATCGTGTAGGCTTTGCATCCAGTATCTGTTTGATCCCAATGAGACTTTTCACCTGGGTAAATAAAGGATGATGAAACAAAAGGAGAAAAAATGAACAAGGGCATTACAGGAATGCTTAAAATTTCCAGTCTAACAAGTTTTACTGAGCAGTCCTCACCTTTGAAATAACCCCTCTTCTTCTTCTCCTGTCTTACATCTTTCTCTGTCTCTGAGTGGCGTTATCTCCTTCTTTTTTCCCCCTGGGAAATCTATTCCATCAGTGAGTGTCACATAGAATAATAGCTCATCGCCTTACTGCATAAAACTTTATAAAACTGCACAGTTCAAACCTGTTGTTTGGCTAATCTAATCAGCCTCAGTCAACAGCGCTGACAGTCCGTGGCCCAATTTCGGGTCGTGCCATTTGCACTGATGTTTCATCGCTTGTGATTCATGAAATGATCCTCTGCTGTCATCATAATCTTCCCTCTTGTTTAGAAGTTACAGCTGTTGTGACACTGAGAGGCTGAAAACAGGGCAATCTCCAAAAGCCACAGATGGCGGTGGCGTGTGTGAGTGCATGTTAATTTGTGTACTGCTATGCATATGCAAAAACTTGGGTGCCAAGATAGGAGCATGATGAAAAATAGTAATGGATAGAGAGGGAAAGGAGGACAGGAAAGAAGACCCGAACATTTGCATACAGATCATTGTCCTTTATCACTATTGTTCTTGTCTGAAGCTTTAATCTGTTTCCTGATACTCCACCCAAAATTTTCATTTTCCAGCTGGTGGTATTTGACTGTTGGTGTGTTTGTCAGCAAGATTATGGAATACCTACCTACCCTAAACTTTATAAAACATATCCAGACGAACACATTTAACGTTGGTGCTGATCTAGGTTACTTTGTTTAAAGCTGACAAATTAGGTCACTGGTATTAAAGCCTTTTAGGCTTAGTTCAGTGTAAAATAGTACGCCTGTGTTTGGTGACAAATTGGATAAAGCCATAGGATTCATGTGCACGTGACAGCTTTTTTATGAGAGAGCAGCTGCACTTAATGTTTTTCATTGATTACACTCACCTTGGGACTGACTATTGTTAGAAATTGTTGAATTGTTTTTCTCTGTCCTCTGAATGAAACACTTTAATGCATATTGACTGACTATGTCAAGGTTAGACACGTGCTGTTGTGGGAACTCGTACACAGCAACAGTGCATCAAACTGCTATTGAACCACACGTGAAATGGATTAGAACAGGTATTCACCATAATTGTGCTTTGAATATGAAGCGATAGATGCTATTGAAAAAACCTTTTTTTTAACATCACTACATTGTCTTATAATCTGGATTTGTTGGCTTGCAGTGAATTTTAACTTGGTTTTTAGACATAGCAGAACATTTGACAGGTTAAGTGTTATAATTACAACTTTATTGTCATTTCACATGTACAGTGAAATCAGATTTAACCCTCTCAGTGCAAACGTCTGATTCATCCAATGCCATTGAAAGTAAATCTATTTTAAAAAGGCCATAAAAATATACATGTGTCACATCATATCACACATAAAAGACATTTCAGCTGAAACAATAAAATAATTAATTGTGTTAAAAGGTTGCACAGCTCGAGCAGTGTTAATGAAGTTATTTCTTTTGGATAAAGTCTTTTTTTAATCTCTTTGTCCTTGCCTGAGGGCAGCTGTTCAAACAGAAGGTGTCTGGGGTTGGATGCTCTGGGCTGTTTTGAGGCAGCAGGGACTGCAAAGTTCCTGCAGAGAGGGGAGAGGGCATCTGATGGTCTTCTGGATAGTGGTGATGACTATCTGCAGCATTTTCTACTCTGCCACTGTGCAGCTGCTAAACCACACACTGTTTCAGTATGTCAATATGCTTTCTATGGTAAAAGGACACAAGCAGTTTTTGGATGTGTTGGTTCTTCCTGGAGATCCTCAGGAAGTGAAGCCTCTGCTGTGCCTGCTTTCTGTCTGTGCTCCAGGTCAGGTCCCCTTTGATGTGCACATCGCAGATCCGGAAGCCTGACACCCTTTCCACACATTCCCCGCTGATGAAAATGGACCGAATTCCCATTTCCTTCCTCCTGTTAATCATCAGCTCATTGGTGTTGGTGGTGTTAAGGATCGAGTTGTAATCCTTTTACACCAACCAGACAGTTACTCATCCACCCCAGAGATGAGCCCCAATACGGTGGTGTAATCCACAAGTTTGATGATGCTGTTGCTGGAGTGGGCGAGTATGCAATGGAAAGTAGGGAGGGTGAAGAGTAGGGGGATCATCACAGAGCCCTGTGGGGGAGTCAGAGCTGAGACTGAGAGGTGAGGAGATGTAGTGGCCGTCTCTCGCCCTCTGGGAGTGATCAGACAGGAAGGTTTTTATCCAGAGGCAGATGGAGTGAGGCAGTCCCAGGTCTGTCAGTTTGCTCATCAGTTTGCAAGGAAGGATGGTTTTAAATGTTGTGCTAAAGTCCCCAATAATTAAATATTGCACACATACACAGCATGTACATAGTGCAACTTTGTATCTATTTCAATATAATGCTCTTCCGGGCTGGCTGGTGTGTTTTCCCTTTAGTTTCGGGTAAAAGAATAAAAACTAAAAATAAAAAATGTTATTGTGCATATTGAGTTCTAAAGGCATTTATGGAGTCTGAGTGAGCAACAATGAGCGCAGAACAAACTGTACAGATGGCTGAAGGCCACTTATTCAGCTTTTTAGTGGGCAGCCTGCCCGGTCTATGGGTGGGAGAGATACTAGAGAGAAAATAGGTGAGGGAGAGACAAGGTGGAGGAGCTCTCAGGAAAGTACTGGCCTACATTTTTTTTTCACAATTGGTGTGTTGTGCTATCTACACTCTCATACACACAAACAATCACACACAGGTTAAAGTTAAAACGCTCCACATACACATATTTGCACACGGGTTACGTGGAGCTTCTGTCAGCTGAATGTGTTTCAGACGCAGCAAAGGCAATATATCTTTGATTCGATATGGTCTGAATGTTCAAATTGGACAGACTGTCAGCAAAGTCTGCTGAATTTCAATTACTTTTCTCTTTCTACCACAGCAGCTGTCACCATAAGCCAGCAGTTTCAGTGTTCAATTTTAATTACACACGTGCGTTTGTCTGAATTTTTTATTATGCCTATCAAGTGCTGGTGGAACATTGACTGAAGAAGAGGTGAAATGAGTGCTCAAGGGGGACGGCTGTCTGCTCCCCATCTGACGAGAGGTGAGCGGCAGGCTTAGGGAAAAAAATCAAGCGAGAATAAAAACAACAGATAAGAAACGCTGAAGGTCCACGAACACCGCGTCCTTCTTTGTGCTCGAGCTGGATAGAGGTGTCAAGGAAAACTGGTCCTGTGGTTTTAATCAAAATGAGAAAATCTAGCTTGTTACCAGCCCAGAAAAGGTGAAACAGAGGTGAATTAGCGCATGTAGCATGGACAGCTACAACTGAAAACATCTGGCTGCTTGAAAAACAAAAAACAAAAATGGTGTACCTGAACTTGTTGCCTACAGCAAACTGAAAGAGAGCAAATATTGTTTCAAAAACAAGTTTCAGAGTAAGCTATGCTGATTTTTTTCTACTTTTTTCAATTAAATGTAGGTTTTAAATTTGCCCGTCAGTGTGTTTTTGTTTATCGCTGCGATCTCTGCTGTCATGATTAAACTCTATGAAAAGCAGAAAAGAAACGAGCCTGTCATCTCCTCGCTGATTGTCACATTAACACAACAGGAACAGGCCACAATACGCTGCACCCTGCTGTACAAGAAAACACCATTCAAAAGATTGCAGATGTTTACAAGGACAAGTGAATGAAGGCTGTCACTGATGACAAAGATAACATCATTACATTCTTGCAAATATTCTGCCTATGGAGCTTTAACTGGGTGCGATGGCAAATTTGAGTGAAAGAAATGGGTCAGGCCTGGCTTGCAGCAGATAAACAAGAGCACAGACATGGACTGGTGTTATAACATAAGCGAGGTTGATCTGTTCACATATGCGTTTTTATACTTTACGTAAGTAAACGCATCCTCTTTTATTGAAGTGTTGGCAGCTTTACCTCCCACACGCACACAAACAATAAGGACAAAGAATGGTAATAACAGCAAGACATTTTATTTAGGAAAGAGAAACACAAGCAATGTAACAACATTTTAAAGATATGATAACTCTGCTGCTGTCACAGGAAGACTTTAAATGAAAAGGGCATGTAAAGCTTTCTCATTTGGTTCCGTCAAGACAAATTTGATCTTTAGACATTAGCATCATCTGCTGAGGGGTTATTAAAGTGAAAAATACAGACAGCTGTTACTTTGGTAAGTATAGTGTTAGTACATCAGTGCCATACACACCAGATTATTAACACTCTCCAAGATCTCAGTCAGATTAACCAGGGTGTAGTTGCTTGTCTGTCTAAGTTTTGTTGTCACTGCTTGAATGCATCTGCACAAACTAATGACTAATTAAAAGCCAACGAGAGGTCAAGGAGGCTCACAAACAGGGACAGACAGATGACGGATGCCTCACAATTGCATAAGTGCATTGGTCATTTAGCCAAATGAGCTAAAACGCTTTATACAAAGTCTGAGTGTTTGAAGGACACAACAGAAACAACACACATGGCAATGGATGCATGTAACACAGGAATAAGCACTCGACAATACCGATCGACTGACCAGTGACCCCGTCTGTTTCATGCATATTCAGCACATGGACAGAAGTGCAGACAAACAGTCGCATGCACACTCGCAGACACATGTTAATATGTCGTTACTGTGGAGGTTCTCCACTGTGAGTAAAGACACTAAAGCAAATAGGCAGGTGGAGAACCATGAAAGCGTTCACGTCACCATTTAAAAGAAGGGAACGTGGCTAAAGCTAAAGCTAGCCAGAGCTCAGAGCTAGCCACAAGCTTGGTGTGAGCCTCGGTATGAGCAAAGGACCAAAGCAGTTACAGGAAAGTTGTGGAGTTGAGTGAAAAATAAAAAAGGATCACTGTTCTGTTATTTGGTAAATTTATATGCAAAATGATCTAAGAAACTGACATTAGTTCTGTTTATATAAATAAAGCATTTTATTTTCAATTGTTTCAGTAACAGAAGGTCCTGTATCTCCAAACTGTAATTGTTGCATTAAAGAAAACTTAATTTTTCTATAATCTGTCAGGTGTAGTTCTTAGAGAGAAAATCAGAATTGGCAACAAACAAACAAAAACAACCTGGAATCAAAAATTGCAGTGAGTGAATCTCTAGACGATACACATATAACATTTTTTTAGATGATGACACAAATAGGTTTGTATGTGTTAGCAGAGTACCAACAAGAAACTGATATACAAGTTTTTAGATCACACACAAACCATCACATGGATATATTGTATGACACTTACAGTACAGCTGTTGGCAGGGGTCCATAAGACCAAGCTCTTCCACTGATTCTTCTCTTGAACGTATGGTTTCATCCTTCCCTTTAATAATCTATCCTTTCTGGTACATGACTGTACTTTAAAAAATTGTACATGCTTTCTGATAGATTATCAATATCAACCATTTTATGTCATTTTAAACACTGTAATGCACTGAAACTGATAGTGATGTACACTGATAGTGGCATAACAGCAATCCCAGTAAAACTAATGTAATCAACATGTAACCAGTAAAGTCACTGGCTCTGTTAGTAGTAAAACAGAAAAAGCTATAAGGTGTTGAGAACTGAAGACATTCTTTTTATAGTCTTATTCCACTGTTCGTTTTCTCCTTAGCAGCGTGCTTCAGTGCTACATAAAGCGATTAAGTTTCTGATTAATATTGAGTGTTGACATTTCTTTGAATCTGAGCAGGACTTCATTGAGCACAGCAAGAAAACTGAAAAGTGGGTCAGCGTCTGCAGTCACGCTTTTGGCCGCAACGCTCCTTCAGAAACGTGTGTCTGAATGAAGTGGGTCTGTTTGGCCTCGGCTACACTGCAAACACGGGGCACAAACAACAGCCTTCAGTGTCGTCAATGTTAATCGTTATCTCTCCGATCCCTGTGGCCAGCTCTCTGCTGTCTCCCCCCACCCACTCACTTCTGCTTTTCTACCTGTAAAGACGTGTTTGAAAAGAGCTGTGGCTGACCCACAAAGTCCACGAAGAGCGATCCCTCTGGTTGCAAGAAAGAAAAAATACAAGTAATTGACAGAGATTAGCCCTCACCTGCTACGGTGTGATGTAGGCTGAACTTGGGACACTGAAAACTCGACGTGTTGGAGAATGAAGCGAGCCGAGGTCGGTCTATGCATTTGCTTCACTGCATTAATATTTCAGCATCAGTTAGTGATTTGGGAGTTACTGCGTTAAATACTGTACACTACTTGGTGTACTTGATTCTCTTGTTTTTAATTTTGTTAAAAAACACATAAACTGAAACTGTATATATAAACAATAAACCTAAATCAAACTTCAACACTGCAATTTTTTCTCTCCACAGAAATAAAAGATGCTTCTCATGTGACATCATTATTGCACTGCTCAAGAGCTGTCTGCCATATTGGATGCAGTTGCTAGGGAAACATATATTCCCCAACGAGTTGGCAGCTGACTCCTGGAAGTTGCTGGCTCTTGCTGGGTGAACTCCGTTTCACAGAAGGAAATACACCAAAAACCTCAGAGTGATTGCTTTGGTTGCTCGCAGACTTCCACAGTTGCCCGTACTTACAGTATGCTGTCTGCAAACACTCGCTAACTACTAGAAGAGCTGCAGTAAAATCTGGAAAAGTGTGGCGCACCTTTCATGTTGTCACTGCAGCTCAGAGTAGCTGGCTGCTGTTTGTAGACAAATCCGTCAGTTCCACACAAACTACAGGCGGCCAGTATGCTAGCAGCCAAAGCAATTACAAGGTTCTTGCCAATCAGGAGAGGAATACAGTTTTCCCAAAGGTTCCCAGCCTGTGTGACTCGTGCTTTAGCAATTATTTTTCAAGCACTGTCATCAATCTTAAGCAACCACTCACAACTCCTTCACAGCTCCCTCACGACCGCTGGTTGCCATATGGTCACACACCAGTCTGTACGCCTGTGTGGCTGGGGTCTAAGTCACATCCAAACTAGCCAACAAGTTTATGCGTTTACGGAACATGAAGGAGTGGTAAAATCCTTCTGCAGTGACGGGCTCAAATCCCACATGGACCTGTATACATTACATCATAATGTCATGCGTGTAGTACCTGAAAAAAACAACCACCTGTTAATACACCACTCTGTACGACTGTAATGAAGAGCCGTTTTCACCCATAATAACCACCATGTTAAAACGACTTCCACAAACACCACATATTGTTTGTATTGTACAATGAAAACAGTTGTAGTATCAAGCCAGTGCAAATCTCAGTCGTCTGGTATAGGGGTATTGCAGTTCCCATGATAGATATAGACAGGTCCATCGCAGCGATAATACAACTGAAATATGTCTCCGTATCCGTGATCCCTCCACCAGGTGCACAGCTGCCGGTTCCAGCCACACGCCAAGGAGTAAAACAGTTCAGGATGCTCCATTCCGATCATGGTAAAGAAGTCTTGATCACCCAGGTGGCCTCTAAAGCGATACTGGTCTGCTAGTTTGGCCACATTGCTGGGCTCCAACAGCTTATTGTAAAGAGCCGAGGACCTCATAGCACCTAGGTCCAACAACATCACACCGCTGTTGAAGCCCGGGAGGCCGTCAGAAGGAGGTTCCCCGACTCTGGTCTGAGGGTTCTCCTTCCGGTACTGCCAGAAAGTGTGCCTGAGGAAAAAAGAAGAGGCGCCAGAATAAGGATCGGTCTGCATGTTGAAGTGCATTTGGGCAAAATGTGTGTAATAGTCAAAACACTTAAAAACAGAAGAGGTTGAATATGAATGTAGCATCCTCTGTATACCAGCTGAAGGGTTGGAGGTAAAGGAAAGTTGCCTTTTTTCAGACTGATGAATAAACTGATGACTTCATTTGAAGAAGAAACATAAGTAGTCATGACCTTTTGTTTCTTTCCCTCATGCATTTGTCAGGAAAACTATTGCTGTGGTTTAGGCATCCCTATCAAATTTAGGGAGATCAGGATTTTTATGCTGCTGCTTGTACCATTTTTATTTTTAGGGAGTGGGGGTGGGGATGAAGTGTTTGCTTCAAGAAAGTACAAAATGCTCCTTCTGTGTACTGACAGCTGGTGCAAAGATGTTTCGTGCCAACTGAAGACGAGGATGAATGGAAATGTGCTCTTACTTGCTTGCTTGTGCACACGTACACACAGATACAGCTTATTCTTAGTTTGGGCCACAGAGGAGGAAAGCTACAGTAGATGAAATAGTAACGCAGAAACAGAAAACAAAATTAACCACTCATTTAATTTCTGCTCTGCCGACTTTTTGGATAAATAAATGCATGTGGGCGGCAAAAAAATGAAAAAGAATAAATAAAAATCACACACAGTATGCATTTGTCTTTCTCTGTGTGTGTGCAGTTTGATCAAATCTTGTGGGAGCAGGAGATTCTGAGTCACACTTTTGTATTATTACTGACCTATATTCGGCAGCTGTAGCTTATCCTCACAGTTTTATAGAGTGTGGTGGTTAGTGACTGGGGACTTGGGGCCCCTGTGGAGTATTTATCATTTTAAAGACATTCACTGTGTCTACGTGCACTGAGATGCATCCAGAGTAAACATGGTCAAGTCAGGGAACATTTACTTTTCTGTTCTGCTGCTTTGACAGAAGTATGCACTGAGTAAAATACATTAAGAACAATAAATTGCATTTTCTTCAGCATCATGATGGCCGGTAATGTATGACTTCTATCATAATAGTTACAGACATGACAAATAAGGCAACAGGACACCGTCCTTTTTTGGACAAAAATGCATTCCAGAGTTTATGTGAACCTAATATTAGTCAAAATTTTCCTGTTCTTAGCTGTCAGCGAAGAACAAGAAACTGAGGGTAGACAGCAGGGTCAGAAGCTGGAAAACACCATGAAAGCATAGATCCATTCTGCATTGTGCTAACGATTCGGTGGTGGCGGCGTACGCATCTTTTGATGACTGCTTCCAGCAGAATAACGTGCCACATGTCACAAAACATCTCAAACTGGTTTCTTGAACGTGACAGTGAGTTCACTGCACTCAAATGACCTCTACAGTCACCAGATCTCAGTCCAGCAGGGTACCTTTGGGATGTGGTGGAACAGGAAATTCGCATCATGGACGTGTAGCCAACCAATCTGCAGCAACTGTGCGATACAATCATGTCAACGTGGGAGAAAAAAAAATCTCTGAGGAATATTTTTAAGCACCTTGTAGAATCTATGATACGCAATGTTAATGGAGTCTAACCAGGCACTGGCAAGGTATATTCCCAAGTTTAAAGAAAAGCCCTTTAAACTTTAATGAAACGTTTCGCTCTACGTTTGGAGAAGGTTAGAAAACTGAGCAAATAATAGAGAATGGATCTCCATGCTGTGACACAAAGACTTTCTCTGGCTTTGTACCAGCACACTCACACCACATTCACTCAAAGTGAGCAAATAAGCTCACTAGCTCAGATTAGGGCTCATACTCTGTCAGTTCACACCTCCGTCCTCTCCTGCCTTGAATTTTCACTGCCAACCTTTCAAATCAAGTGTCTCTCTCACTTGTGAAAGAATGAAAAGTAGTAGCTGGTGACAAGGGCAGTCTGTGCTGCCATCCCCTAAAAATGCATACTTCTGTTTCTTCAGAATATGAAACAGTCTGGTTTCTGATAAATGCAAAAAATGTGCTCACCGACAGGAGTCTGGGCTGCGCAAATGAAAAGTCCGGCCCTTTTCATCTGTAGTTCGGATGCACAAAAACACATTAAAATTCCAGGATGGATGCAAAAGAGACGCTTTAATAGAAGACATGATAAAGAGCTTAAATTTAGAATAGAGTCATTAAAAAGCATGATTAAAGTCATTTAACACCGTCACGTTAAACAAGGTTTGGCGATTCTGTTGACTGAATGAAGGCATCATGGTAGACACGCTGTTCTTGATGATGATGCTGACCGCCAGATGCAAAATCTAATTTTATTAAGATCAATGACAAAGTGTCTCAGTGTCCGTGCTACATTAGTCATTATTTCATATTAAGCATTCGGTATCATCTTACAGCAAAAAGGGGAAACATGTGGGATGCATCACACAATGGAGCCTCAAAACACAAAGCTTAAAGAGAGCAATTTCCTCGCTGCTCATTGTGTGCGCCTGTGGCTGTGACACTTATGTAAGTATGTCTCTGGGGTTTTAAAACATTACAAAGACAGCTGCAAGGGAAGAGACACGGGGCATTTCTTCCAATAATGAACTTTTCAGGGGCAGGATGTGCTCTCAGTGTGGCTGGTGGGAGGATGCATTCTCCTGCATAATGCTCGGTCCATTAGCACCAAAACGCAGTGTGAGCTGAGAGCCCTCTCTCTGCTCGGCACAGGAAAAGAGGATGTGCACTCTGCCTCGCTAATAGCAAGTCTCAAAAATTTAAATATTATCAAGTCCATTAGCTAGAGGCCAATTAACAGGGCAGCATGCAGGGATAACAAACAGATAACCGATAGGCTTCTCCAATGTTCACTCAGTCTGGGTTAAATGTAATTAAATAAAAGGCTTCTTTCTTTTGGGGTGCAGAGTCAGTGCTACTTATTTAATTTGGATCATGCATCCTGACATTACACTCGTCATGACCTGTCGCTGCAATTGGAACAAAAACAAATCCTCAAAACAAAAAAAGAGAAAGAAAAACAATAAAAACTTGATTCTCTGTATTTTCTATTGATCTCAGTCAGTGGCTACAGCAATATCCTCCAGAATTTCAGTGACGCAAAAGCTAACCGCTGTCAACACTTTCAAATTTCCTTTAAAAAGGAAAGAGGAGAAAAATCAATTGCAGCTCGGGGAATGTGCTTTTAACCCCTACAAACTGCAAGACCAAATATGCCAGTAGAGCAGTGGTTCCCAAATTTTTTTGCTAGGCCCCCCTTTGTTTTACAAGAAAAATGTTCGCAGCTGTTTCTATATGCAACGTCAAAGGTATGTGCCTTTTTCACGTCACACTGTGCGCCACGTTATTGTTTACATGAGATGAATTGCAGAATGGCAGATATTCAGATTAACAGTATTTTGTCTCTATCTTCAGGTTTTACACGCTTACATATACACACGCAGTTACTGTCCCTCTATTTAGAAAGGCAGAGGCATCACGGTGTAATTATTTTACGTGTAGTTGTTTTTTTCCTGTGTAATAATATTCAACATCGCTATCAATACATTTTTCAAAAAATGCCTCTCTGTGGAAATTGGTTTAAAAACATAAACAGCTGTGGGATACTGTTTGTCCGTGATTTGAACCGGGGGAACAAATTGTGGCAGGGTCAGCCTGAAATTATTTGTATCCCACTGTAACTTTACTGTATAAAGAGCTAACATCTCCAAAATGTCAGGAGTAGTTAGTCATTATGAGAAGTGTTTGTGAACTAAAAATCAAGAATGTGGGATACTGTTTGTCCGTGATTTGGAGAGCCCAGCGCGTGCTCCCAAGGAAGGGAAAACCACTTATGCAGGGGAGACCTACCTCGGCACCTGTGCAGGTGAAACCAAACGGAAGATATGCTTCACCATATTTTCTAGTCTTTGGCTTAGAATGAAGTTGGTTTGGAAACATATTCAGCTATCCTTCATCTCATGCTTTGCGTTTGTGTGGGAGCCCCTTCAAAAACCTGTCCATTATGCTAGCAGTGTCCAAGCGTTGTTTTTTGTTTTTTTTCCTCCTTTTCATACCGCGCCCCCCCCTGCAATGGCTCTGCGCCCCCCCCTAGGGGGCGGGCCCCACACTTTGGGAAGGTCTGCAGTAGAGTGAGTGAGTCACATGTCAGTGCAGAGACAGACACTGAGCTTAATGTGGAAAAACTTAAGTTGATATACGATTTCTTGGTATTCTGCTGCTGAATAAGCCTGTCCAGGCCCACAGGAGGACATTAGTGGGGATTCCCAGTGTTGGTAAACCACTGGGAAGAACAGACACCAGATTTACTGATTAGCATGCACACACAAACACTGCTTTTCCACTGATGGCACTTGTCCACCACACATGACAAGCAAGCATCAATCAAATCATGAGAGCAAACAAAGCATTACAAACTGCATATAAATGTGGCTGTAGAAACGCATTCACTACAGAGGAATTTAACTTTGGTTGGCGTGAGTTATTAGGGGTTAGTCATAAGATTAATGCACAGGCATTGCAGAGAAGACGATATTAATATCACACTTGTCACCTTCAATATCACGTGCACTTGAAATCTTAATCTATAACTTCACGTTGACAAGATTTCCTGTACTTTATCATACACAAGCACTCTGTGTACGATGTGTAAGCTATGTCTAAAGAAAAGCCTGAGAAATTGCTGGTAAAAATTCAGTGAAGAAAAGGGTTTAAAAATAGTGCAAAGAAAGCAAACTTGTGACTTGTTATCCTTATTTGGCTTCTTTCTAAAATTAAACACTTTCCGATTAATTGTTTTATTAGCACACAGTCTTCAAGAGCCCACAGGAAACCACCTGCCCGTGTTTGTACCAGTATAGCAGCTGCTCCTGCATGAAACTTCCCACCTGGACTTGGCTCATTGAGTCTCACTATCTCACACACACAGACATCGACACACAAACACACAAGCACACACACACACACACAGTGACGTCCTGTTTTGATGCTGCGCCGGGGTGGAAAACAGTGAAGTAGTCTAAACGGACCTGGTGTGCTTGTTTTATTATCTTGGAGAAAACTGGAAAAAAATCAGCTGAGGAACAAAGAGCCTGAAAATCGGGGCCCTTGTTTACCTGTGTATTCACTCTCTCTCTCTCACACACACACACACACACACACACACACACACACACACACACACACACACACACACACACACACACACACAAAGCACTAAGTTAAATCAATGACTAAATGACTAAATCAGTGTACAGAGCTTGATGTGAATCTTCACAGAAATATAATTACCCTTTGCAGAAACACAGACCTCAACAACTATGATTGGTCAGTTTGACAGTAATATGCAGTAGTGCAGCAGCAGTGATTAGCACAAGGCTTGTACCTTTCTGAAACAAAGTAATTATAGGCTTGCTTTCTCATTATGCTATGCAACAGCTAGTATTTCGTCAATGTATCCATGCATTTGTCAGGTTTTCCTATCACTGTGTATACACTGAAGTCTTCTCTCCTTCATATGTTCCACTAAAAGTAACCATTTTTTAAGATTTGTTAGCGTGCAGCTCAGTTTCACTTCTGAGGATGCAGACACCAGTGAGTACGTTAAATACTGGCAACCCCTCATAAGTATGGCAATGCAGCTACCCATCACCCTCCTAGCAGACACACTTACTATGTTGGTTTGTTCTCAAGTTATTGCATTCACAACAGTTTCAGAAAACTTACTCTGACCTTGAGGTCGAGGTCACTGAGATTCAAACTCATCCAAGGTTTTGAATAGATGCACCTATGAGCCTTTCATTCATAAAGTTCATAAATGCAACGGTAAGAAAGCCAATAAAAGAATGCTGAAAAGACTGAGAGAACCTGACCAGACATCAGTTACCACATCTGCTTATTTTAACGCCCTTCTATGTTAATAAAATATAATGAGCATTTAAGGCAGTTTTTTTTAAACATGTTTGCAGAGCCGAGGATGACGGGAGGAAAGAGATTCAATCTGGAGTGCCACATCGGAGCGCTGGATCCTCATGTCCAAGAGGATTTAATAAATTTCCACTGCCTAACGAGGGCACTCAGAGTTTTGTACTGTATGAATCAAACTGGTCTGTTGCTGGATTCTGAGTCTGAGTGATGAACAGTTTGTTTACTCCTGGCAGTTCTGACAGAGAGACAGGAGATAAATATGAATTGCAGGACGAGAGCACTTCTTAACAGGTGACTCATCGTGGTTCCTGCCAAATCCTCAATTATTATTCTGGCATGAGAGACTCAAAATAACATTTTCACCATAGTGGTCATAACTTGGCCTTCTAAGTCTGACCTCATAGTTATGCCACTTGCAGAATCTCATTTTAAGCCAGTTATAAATCTGACTTATAAATCGGAGCAAGTGTAAAGCCACAATCTAGGACATTCCTCTATCAGCAGGTTTGACAACACAGCTTGTAACACTGACATCATCTCATAAACTTTACAACAAACCAGATTTTAGATCAGACAGAGTATTTAGGGACAGTCCGCCAGACTCCTAAACCATTTGACTAACTTAGCAAAGGCCTGTTACCACATGTAAAACCCTTTCCACCTTAAAAACTCTCCAAAAATTTCCATCTGAATTTCTGTATACTGGTGCTTTCAAAAGGACCCCTGCTGGTTTGACTGATTGTTTTATTCCCAGTGAAAAACGCTTCTTTTTCCTTCTCCAAAGATTTTTTTTTTTCTTGTATTTGTTTTTTAAATCGTTTTCTGAATCTTCGCTGTGAAGTGACAACAATTATTTATGAACTGTGTTATTTATTTTCAGTTCACCTGCTGTTTCTTGTGTATCTCATTGGACTGTCAATCAGTGGGTTTAATTTTCAGATTTCAGTGTTGGTGAATTTGTCTTTTCTTCATAGTTGGAGAAAAGACAAATGACAGATTAGTACCAAGCCTTGCTGAATGGCAAAACATGCTTCTAGAAACAAATCTATTAACGTGAACCTTTAAATCGAGGTATAGTTAAGACCTGGGTAGCCGGTCTGATTGGTTCAGCTGAGGTAAAGTCCAATACACTCTTAATAAATACCAGTTATGCAACGAGTGCTCGAGGTTCAAGTTTCATTTCCAAGTCCAGATGACAATATGAAAATAATAAACTAGCAACACTACTTGGAAACGATGCAAATAAGTTAAGCGCATTAGGATGATGTTGGCACGACAGAGGTGAAATATGAGTCTCTGCAGATATGAGAGCCTCATTTTACCACAGAAACAAAGCATTTCCCCTTAAACTGTGTTTGTCTCCAGTAAATGAAGTTCTTCCATATCTGCCAAACACATAACAGAGACGTCTTTTTTCCAAAACCCTGAAAAGGATGCAGTTTCCTAAATCAAATTCACCTGGTAAATTAATTTCAGATTCTGCAGGAATTTCGCCTCATGTCGATATTTCACAATCCAGCGTTTCATTTCACATGAAAATCCTGAAACTACAATCAGAAAGGATGCTTAAGTTCCTGTTAAAGGCTGCATTACAACTTTTTCATTTCTGCTTGTATCTGAGAAAGACACACAGTGTTTAGGTTCCTGTGAATCAGTCTGGACACCAGACTTCTGATGTTCCTTCTCACTTAGCAACTGTGAGAGACACCAACTGTGAGCATGCATGTGAGGCACAAAAAGGCTGAAATCCATCTGGGGTCAACAAGAGCGACTGAGATTTGTACAGCGTTTCAACCTGTTATTAATATTTCATTAAAAATGTGGTACTGGTGACCAAAACACATATAAAACAGACATTGATATGTATCCATATGTGTCCACATCTCCTCAGATCTGACATGGTCTGCCCACATTCAGGTCCAGTCCGAAAAGACCAGGCAGCGCCTGTACCACCTCCGACAACTGAGGAAGTTCGGGGTCTCGCCAGTGATCCTCAGGACTTTCTATGCAGGCACTGTGGAGAGCATTCTCACACAGAACATCTCATCCTGGTTTGGGAACAGCTGTGTTCAGGATCAAAAAGCTCTTCAGAGAGTGATCCGTATGGGAGAACGCTGCTGCAGGACCGCTCTCCCCTCCCTTCAGGACATCTACACCAGGAGATGCTGGACTAGAGCAGCTCAGATATTGAAGGACCCGTCCCATCCCGGCAACAATCTGTTCCAACTTCTGCAATCAGGCAGAAGGCTCTGCACCATCCAGGCAAGAACAGAGAGACTCAAGAGGAGCTTTTACCCCCCAGCCACCTGGGTCCTAAACCAGAACATGCGCACCCCCCCCGGCATCCATAAGTGACTGAGACGGGATCTTACTCCTAACAAATCCCAGCCTGACTCTTCTAGACACTTTAACACCCACTTGCACAATGTACATTTTCAGATTTTCACTTTAAATTTTCCAGATTGTCTATTTTATTTAATTCATTTAATGTACATAATTCACTTACTCGCTGCATATAATGTCCCCCTGTATATATTCACTAAATGTATCTAATGTTCTCTGTTGTACTTGTATAACTATTCATGTGACAAATAAAGAATCTTGAATTTGAGTTAAGTAGTGAAGCCTTAGTCACTCACAGTAGCACTTGGCATGTGCGGTCACCACTACTGATGAACAATCATGATTTTTCATGACTATGGCATCAATTTTTAAAATCCCACATTGCCTCATTCTCAAATTATCACTTTCACAAGATTTATGATTTATCTAACAAAAAATGCAGAAGCTAATTATTCACTAGTTTGTAGAACTACGATTAGTAGCAATAACTGGAAGCAGTCGCTTTCTGTATGACTTTATCAGTGTCTCACATTGTTGTTGAAGAGTTTTGGTCCACTCCTCTTGACGGTGCCATTTCAGTTCATTGAGGTTTACCTGCATTCGTTTATGCGTTGCTCTCTTTTGGTCCCAACACAATATTTCAGCCAGGTTCAACTTAACATGAAATAAAAAAATAAAAAAATAATAAAATAGTTTGGAACATTCCTATGCATCTCTGGGTTTTTGTCACAGCCGTGTGGCCTGGTTTGTGACAAGCGGGGGGTCGCCCAGGATTTGAACCCGGGACCTCTCACAGTCTCATCTATCCAAACGACATTATTCCAGATGTCTTGTGGTTCATTTAGATGCAGCTTTGCAAACCTACGTTGTGCTGCCGTGTTGTTTTTAGAAAGAAGAAGCTTTCTTTTTGCAACCCATCCAAACAAGCCACACTTTCTTTTCTATTTGTACTGTCATGAACATAAAGCATCATCTAACATGTTGAATGAGGCCTGTAGAGTCTGAGATGCAGCTCTGGGATTTTTGCAGTTTCATGAGCATTGCGTGGTCTCACCTCGGGGTGAATTTGCTGGCACGTCCACTCCTGGGAAGGAGTGTTAAATGCTTTTGAATGCTTGTGAATAGTCATTCTCGCTGTAGAATAATGGACGAATTGTTTGGAATTGGCCTTATGACCCTTCCAAGATAGATGAGCAGCAACAATTGCTTCTCTAACATCACTGCTGACGTCTTTCCTTACTGGCACTGTGTTAAAGACACACCTGAACGCTCCAGACCAGAAAACTGACAAAACTTCTCAATTAATCAAGTGCACTTAGCCGTTTATGACCTTCTTATATGCTCTTTGTTAAATACATATTGACACAATATAGTATATGCTGTGTGTCACTGTTAATCTGAGGTTGTAGTTATGACATTTTTAGACCTGCTAGGACCAGATGAATTTCTTTATTACATCCAGACATATAAAACCTTTGAATTGAAAGAGGGTGTAATTTTTTTTTGTCAGACTGACACCTGAATTTTACTTTGGCACAATTTAAAAACAAAGTGAGGGCGCTTTCTCGCCAAAAGTCTAAGCCCAGCAGTCGAGTCTTTCCTCATGACAGATGGTAGCCTTTGATCTAGCCTGAGCCGGAAATTATACTGACGTATTGAGCGAACACTTGAAAGCAAGAGCGCCGAAGTTAAAAGCAGAGAGTCTCACTTTTATTCATGAGCATGTCAAGATGCAGTAGACTGGTGTCAGTCTGAAGCTTCCAACAACTGGCAGGTTCAGATTTCCCTAGTAGGTGCTCTGTAGGTCTGCACTGCTTACCTGTATACTGGCTGCATCTCTCTGGTGATCCCTATAACTGCTCCTGGAGGAAACTGGTGAAACTCCTGAAAAAGGTCCCTGATGTTGGTCCTGTACTTCAGGTCCAAGTCAAGCTGCACTATGCGCGTCAGACCTGAAATGGAAACACAGAGGACAAATGCAAAGACTAAGTTGAACAGATAATGGAAATAAATTGTCTATTTTAAAAATGATCCCAAGAAAATGTACTTCTGAGTAAAATCTCACTGAAGGATCCATTTCCGTGACCACTAGCACATCATTCAGCTTGGATAACAACATTTAGTGAGAGAACTGACCCTTCCAGGAATACCGAGTTAGAGGAAATAAGAGCAGACACTGACAGAGGTTTTGCTCCGAGGTGGCTCGTTTGGCCTCTCTCTGTGCAATGTTAGCACTGACCTAGAAATGAGAAACATGCACGAGAAGAAAATGTGGAGAGGAATATGACGAAACGTGAACACAGTGGCATAGCATGCAGAGTAAATGCTTAACACTGCACCTTGTGGTCTGGGAAAGAGCCTGTAATAACAGTAACCAGGATATTCGAGCCCTCATCAGTTCATTGTTTCAGCTTCCTATATTATTCTGGTTGGCATAGTGATGAAAGGATGGGAAATACTCAGGAATGAGGCACTGTGGTCACAACATTATTATGAACTGATGAAAACTTAGACTTATGTCAATTTCGGATGTAAAGTCAACGATGAACACCTACAGGCTGTCGAGTTAACAACATCTAAAGCCGATGGACTGAAAAGATGATCTTTCTGAGATCCAGGACACTTCAGAACATACTTTCGTCTCGTTTTTAAATGTCTGGTGATTGCTCCTCAGTCTTACTAATGCGGTCGTACAATGAAAGACAGTGACCTTATTTATTTAATGTTGCCTAAGTCACTAGAAAAACTCAGCTAGGTCACACATAAACATATTTAAGTGCTTCTGTCTGTTAAAACAAGTGACGTGAAAAGACGATGGCTCAGCAGTGCGGCAGCAACCTGTTTTCTGTGCTCTCCAAACACGGAAGCTGCACATCACAATGCCCGAATGTGCTGTGGCAACACAGAGGGGCTAGGAAGCGTAATCTCTGCGTGGTCAGCGCTGTTTGTTTGTACTAACATGGCTTAACAAGCGTGAGTGTAACAGGAAGAGGGCCTTCAGTTCCTACATCATTATAATGTGGTGGGTTTGATGTTGGACCAATAACTCAACACAAAGTCCTCTGAAGGTGAAAGTGGAGCTGCATGTTTTCAAATCAACATTTATCCTTTTACATTTTTGAGTAATGATAACACAAAGAACCCTGTTGCAGCTCCTACATTGCTATACGTCTTTATATTATTATCTTATATTATTATCTAGAGCAGGGCGATAAGACCAAAAATATTTATCACGATATACATTTGAAAATTTGCGATAACGATATAACTGACGACCTAATTGACACTAGACAAAATACTTTACAACTCCACAACTTTATTAGTGCAAAACAAAAAAAACCCCATCAATGTATTTTCACTTAAACAAGCAGCTGTTTTTTATGTGCATTAAAGTTATATAAAAATTGAACAGTGCAAATGCAAATTCCTTGCTGACAGTTTAACCAAAAGGCATTTCCAGTGGAAACTGGCCGACATATCCTCAGCATAACCATGTATAATATCCACAAAACTTAAAAAGAGGTTATACACACACAATACGGTAATATTATGTTGAAGCACAGTACGTATCACTCCACGAGGCTCCTGCCTACGATAGCCGTAATGCTCCGACAATCCATCAAGCGGTGCGACTTCGTAGCTTAGCAAAGTCGTACTAAAACATTTGACAGATTTTCGAGCGCCGTGTACCACATAAAATCGTTTCGAGGTCAGTAAACACAACCAGAATTCATACATAAGGCACACGGGATTATAAGGGGCACTGTCGATTTTCAGAAAAATCAAAGGATTAATTTTAAGTTTGCCGTATTTTCCAAAAAAACACGGTAATAACGATGGCCCGCTAGCATGCTCTACCAAAAATAGTGCTTTGTTGTGTATCTGACGGACGAAAGCTAAACCAGTTCCACACCACTGAAGTTGCAGCATTTTTACAAACCAATTCTGGTTCATCTGTTTCATTCAACGATCCGCTTTCGCCCTTCTCATTCTCCGTCGCCGCCATGCTTTTTCCGCCATGTGCTAATGAAAACAAAGGCACTGCGCATGTGCGTTTTCCCATATTCTATCGCGATATTTCATTTTCTTATCGTTGCCCAACATTATACCGGTATTACCGTGAAAGGTATGATATGGCCCAGCCCTATTATTATCTTTAATTATTTATAATTATTTCATCCTGCTTTTAATTAAGCAAACTATGTTCTTGTGCTGATTTGTAATTCCTTTTTTCCTCCCCTAATTGTCGTAGTGATTGTTGTCCTCACTTAAGTCAACATCTGTTGTGTTTAAATGTGCTACACAAATAAACTTGACATGACTTCTTTTCTTTTTCCCTACATCTAAACCTAAATGTATGGTTTATCCAACCAACATGGATTAAGTCCATGTTGGTCCCAATGGCAGCTCTTGGGAAATAAAGAAACAGATCAAACTTTACTCATCTCATTCTTCTTGCTTCCTCCACTTCCGTACCATTGATTCATTAATGCTCAGATATTTGAAGTTTACACAGCTACATTGTCGCCTGAAAATATGCTAAAAGTTTATTTTGCGACCCAGAAAGAGTAATAAGAGTAATATTAAAACTAAGTAGCTGCCGCCATTGTTGGAGGCTGGACTTGGCTAGGCCGCGCTATGAATTTTGGGATATGGTTTTTCATTTTTGTTGTCCGGGTGGAAAATCAGGAGAAATTTTGGGAGAATGGTGGCTCCGGGAGATTTTCGCGAGGGGCACTGAAATTCGGGATTCTCCTGGAAAAATCAAGAGGGTTGGCATGTATGTGTAGCACATCATTATATACCAGCTAGTCCAACTTCAGTAACCCTACAAACGTCACTGCTGTTTAGTTTCCTGTCTTCATTTATGTTGGAAGTGATAGCAGAGCTGTACGTTTGAATTTTTTCAGTTCTCTCAGTCAGAACATGCTATATCATGTTTAGGTGGAAACTAGCGAGCTAACTTCCTGCTAACTTCTAACACCGTTAAATTTAATAAATTCTGTTTTCATGGATGCCTGGATGTTAAACTTAATTGTTACACCTGGTAAAGCAGCAACGCTGATCATTTTATTAAAGATGAAAGAATTTAGACAGTTTTTAACTCTCAGTGATGCTGCAGTGTTCGTTTGTTTTTGGGACCTGAACCGACGGAGTTTAGGACCCAGATGACTCCGCAAGGCTCCTGACTACAATAGCCGTAATGCTCCGACAATCCATCGTGGTGCGGCTTCGTAGCTTACCAAAGTCGTACTAAAACATTTTTGACAGATTTTTGAGCGCCGTGTACCACATAAAATCGGTTCGAGGTCAGTGAGCACAACCAGAATTCATACACAAGGCGCACTGTCGATTTTGGAGAAAATTACAGGATTTTAAGTTCACCTTATAGCCCGAAAAATAGGGTACTTCAAGTTTGAAAGTGGTCAGTGTACACATAAGTCAAACTTCAATGAAACTTTTATGTGCATTTCCTTAGTTTGATTTAGAGATGAGCACGAGATTTGTTTCAATTTTTGTTGAAAACCTCTCTTAATTATTAAATTAATTAATTTCTTAAACTTGTATGTACTAATCTCCAAGCAGACTGAAGGCATCTTTAACGGTATCTTTATATCTAAGATATGAAACATATAAAATTAAACACACTCATATAGAAAGAGTAGGAAACTTCTACATTGTTCGTTTATTTCAATTTAATTTTCTCTACATATATAATCTTTTGAAAAGAATCCGTCCCTGTGTGATCAAAATACAAAACTCTTTTTTCCCCCCAAACAGTTAAACAAAAAAATATTGTTATGTGGAAAATATGTGAGTTGAGGTCAATCTGGGCCAGGTGCGTGGGTGCTGCTTTTACTTATTTACTGCAGGAATAATGTCATTAGTGTGGCTTAGAGCCTGCCTGAGGCTCTGGTCAGATCTGGTCAAACTCAGGCATGGCAACAAAACAACAGAGACACTGTTACCTAACACGATATATATTTATTTATTTTTAAAGTAAGAAAGCGGGTCAACCTCATTAAGCTGTAATAATAGCCTTGATGTGAGTCTATTCGTATGAGACGCTGTTTTCTGCTTTTACCAAGATTCACTAGAAAATGCCACCAAAAGTACGTTTCCTGATTCAATATAAACGGTTTACTCCAAACAACGAGGTCCTACAGTCACAAACAGTAAAAATAAAATGTCAAAACAGGACAACAGAAAGCAACTGTACTGCATTCACAAACTTCATTAAGTCTAAGTGACAGTATTTTAGGCTTGCAAACGGCAAAACTGTAGACTTGAAACAAATTCCTGAATGTTACTCTCTGCCAGTATGATGCTAATAAGGTTAACATGTTAGCTAGATTGATGAACTCAAACCTTAACCCGTGCTGAGGATACTCAAGTCAGTTACTTGAACACAAACTGTAAACAGAGTTTCTGGTGTTGTTCAGTGTGATAATATAACCAGCTAGGCTCCACCTGTGTTCAATTAAGAGGCCTTCAAGACACCAAACACTTCACTGAAATTGAGCAGCATTATTACAAATCAGAAAACCTGCACACATTAAAATGTGTGACTTCACTGGCAGGTAGGTATACAGACAAAACCTTAACCCTACCTTAACCCTACTAAAACTGTCATCGATATGTGTGACCCTGTGTCAGGTCTTTGCTAGATTTTTTCCCGTTTCTTAATGACATGACTTTCAGATACTGTTCATCTGGTGTAGGTCGTTTTTCGGGTTTGCCGCTTCTTTTATTCTCCACTTGTCCAGTTTCCTCAAATTTTTTAAGGACACATTGTACAACACGCTGAGATATGCCAGGTTTTTGGCTGAGAGCTCGTTGGGAGTTACCTTGTTGGTGCAAAAATACCAGTTTAAGCCTGTCAAACTGTGTTATCGTTTTCAATTGTTATAGATTCAACTAAAGAAATGGGGAGGAAAAGATGTGTTCTTGCAATAGGCTGCTGCCTAAAATAAAGAAAAACTGGAAAACCATCTCTCAAGACCACTTGAAAAAAATTACATCTGGCATCTTGGAAGCAAAATATAAGCAAATGAGAGAGGTGGCTCAAAATCGCGGTTTTCAACAAAACCGCTGCTTCTTCCGGGGATTCAGATATCATCTTTGTCACTTTTTCAAAGCGGTTCGCACATTATCAGTGTCACTTTAACCCTGTGTGGAAAACAAAAGACGAGGTCGTAGCAGAGACTCAAGTAGCAGCACGTTTACCTCTCGAGGGGACACAAAAGCACGTAACACCTTTCCCCTAAACAGAACAAGTGTTTAGGAACCTTGTCATTAATTAACAGCTTTCCATTGTGCAATTTTATTTCTCGCCTATTCTCAAAGGACAGAGAATACATAGATCTGCTTTCAAGACATTTAATGACCTGCACGCTACACTTACAGAATAGAATAGAATAGAATAATCCTTTAATTGTCCCACAAGGGGAAATTTGGGAGTACATGCAACATGGTTTTGATGTCCTCATGAAATCTTTATGTTATGCTACTCTACTGTAGAATCAGTGTGGTGTAACCTGCACCTAAATTAATAAAAATAACATAAGGACCTCAAAAACATTTTGCATTTCTCATATGCACCAATGAAACATTTTCATATTCAGGCTGTGTACAGGAAACCGTAATAGTGCTGACAATTTCCTCCATGAATTCTCTTTTGAAAACAGCAACACATCTGACAAAACGTCCATCCTTCACACTTGTGCCATTAATCAGAAGCTTCTTTGTCTGCTTCTTATCTCGCCCAGTGATGAGGGCTGTTTTTCAGAGAAACAGTTACATCAAAGACCAGTGCCTAGAAAATAACCCTGCTGTAGCTTTGTGCATCACATACTCTCACCCCCACCTCTCCCAAAACTACCACATTATGCCCTTTCTAGATAAAAGCATTCTTTAAATAGAAATGTGTGACCACTTGGGCACACAGAGCAGACGTGCAACACATGGTTGATCAATAAGCGCTTTAAGGACACAATCTCCAGCGAGATTTTATTTTTTATTTGAATTATTCGCTTTAAAGTTTGAGCAGTCTAAAAATTAGACAGTTGGAACGAACGACATCTCTTAAAATGACTTAAAGGCTCATCTCGGCTCATCTCTTCAAGCTTTCAGCCTGGACAACTGCCATCACCAACCATCAAGCTGAACACGCTTCAGCTTCATCCCTCTTTTTCATGTTAGGGTAAATTTAAACTGGAAACGTTGAAAACATTTGAAAAATGTAAGCTGTTCTCTATTGTTGATCTCTACTGCATGCCCCATGCTGCACATCCATTGAAGTGATCCACAACAGTGCACAACAGAAGAGATCTCTGCCCACAGTCAGCACCCACACAGGAGGCACCGGTATGGACAGTAATGACAGAGCACATCCTTCCTTCCTCACTCCCCAGGGCCTCTGCAGCATGCCACGTGCATGTTAGATACCTGCCCAACCTGCTTTTTTCCAGCTGCGCACCAGCAAATTAAAGAAGTGAGTGACCAAGTTTATTTAAAGCTCGGTACGCCAGAGAACTAACGCAGACTTTTCTGACATATCGTCACCTGTCAACAACAGCTTGTAGCTCTATATGTGAAAAATGATCTGTTATGTACATTTCTCTCCTCAAGCAAAGGAACAACGTAATAACTGAGGGGACGGCTGCTGTCAGATAGGATAAGAACTAATAAATAATAAAATGTTCCACGTCTTACTTTCAGGCATGATGTGATGCATAGCTACAGACAGAAAGAAGATGGCGTCGCTGTAATAGGCTCCGGAGCCAGCGCTGAAATGCTTCTGCATGGCTTCCACAATAGGGAAGAGCTTCTGAGTCAGAGCCACGACGTCATGAAACACCACCTGCAGGAAAATATGAACAAAATTGAGTCGTGAAAGAAAGCTGGGAAAATAATATTGTTTTCAACAACTGGTGCAGCTTGAGGCCACTGTCTGCATTGTACAGGTTTAGTGAGCTCATCACCTTTAACTAAAACATTGTCCGCCACTTACAGTGGGGGTAACTGTCTATTCAAATGTTTATGTCATACTGAAATCCATTTACAGCACACTAAGCTATTTGGACTAAATTATGACAAATACTTGAAGCAGTGAGCAATGCTGAGCTACGCACTGTGATAAGGATCAGCGGTGCATGGGATATTTTCTTAACAGAAGATCTGGACTTGAACTAATGTGAAGTAAAGTAATGAAGAACCTGCCTATTAGCATGACCCAATGAAGTAACGCTGACTCCACTATGGAAATGCTCTGTAAACTCAAGGCTCACAAGTTCTGCTGAAATCTTTCCGTTTTGGTGATTTCATTTCATACGATGGCTGAAAACAGCTGCACCAGTCCACGACCCAAATTCCATTAAGTGCTGCCTTCTTATGTCCAAGTTTCCCTTCATGCTGCCTCTGCAAGCTTCAAATCCCACAACATCTTGTACAGTAGATATCTCTACAGATTAGGGCAAGAGGATTTAAAAAAAAATACACTAAGTAGTGATTATCATTAAAGTGTTCTTGCAGGAGGAAAAATAAGTAAGTCGATTTGGGCTGGGCTACTTTCTGTTAACGCCAGACACGTGTCAGTGTGGCAAGAAAAAGTCTTAACCCGTTGCAATTACCAGGACTTGTGCACTGATTACTGCAGGGTTAGACGACATGCATAGAGATTTTTAAAGTAGAATGGTAAGCAGAGCCTTCAGATATCAGGTCCTTTTTTTCTCTCTTTAAAAAAATGAAACAGGCTCCCAGTTTGGATTTAGGAAACATACACTCTCTTATAAGATTAGACTTAAAATGATCCTCTTTGATAATGGATATAGTTAGGACTGCATCAGGTGACCCTGAACCATCCCTTAGTTATACTGCAACAGGCTTAGGAAGCTAGGGGACTTCCAACGAGCTACTGAGTGCTTCTTTACTCACCTCTTTTCTCTCTCTTTGTGTTTATACTTTTGCATTTTATCATGATTAAGGATTAAATTATTCAATTAGCAATTTCAGCTCTCTCCCATGATGTCCCGTTAGAGGTTTCTTCCTGTTAAAAGGGAGTTTTTCCTTCCTATTGTTGCCAATTGCTTGCTCAGAGTCTCCCCTGATTGTTGGGGTTTTCTATTCTTTCTAATATTGTAGGATCTTCACCCTACAATATAAAAAGCCTTGAGGCGACTGTTGTTGTGAGTTGACGATATAAATAAAACTGAAATCTTAAAGCTTCAGGCAGAACATTTCATCTGTCGATAACTTGCCGTTTTAAAGCTGAACAGAGCAAAACAAGGATAGGACTGAGCAAATAAATAATACATCCTAAGGTGGCCCTGCCCTAAAGCATCCCCATCATAATTTACAGTTACAATTACATTGAATACGACATGAAAGCATTGACTGAGACCTTAAATCTATCAGCATTCACTGAGGTCAAAGATTAAAGGAGCTGTATGGTGTTTTTCCCAATAAAGGAATTAAAGGTTTAACTGTTTTCAACATACAGACGATATTTGATGACCTCCCCTGTACCCTTAAAGATGAGCTCTGACACCACAGCATACATCAAAGACGTAGTTTTAGTCCATTAGTATAGTTTCTGGGTTTTTTAAAAGGGTAGCTGCATAGAGAGAGACCACCCTGACTAACTTCTGATGCTAACCCAATCACTTTGTTCTATCAGCAGTCTTGAAATATGAGAGAAGCCACTCAGTTTAGGCTACGTCCACACTAATGCATTTTCAAACGAAAACGCATCGTTTTCTCTCCGTTTTGGCCTCCCGTCCACACTGAGACGGTGTTTTGGCTGATGGAAAATGCAGCGTTTTGAAAATGCTCTTGAAAACGCATACATTTGGAAACGGTGCTTTCGCGTTGCAGTGTGGACAGCAAAAATGCAGACTTTCTAAAACAATGACATGTTAGTCATATGATGCAGTCATGTGACCAATTAAACTAAGGTAGCAGAGGACATTATACAGCAGTTGCTTTGTTTGCTCTCAGTTTTGACAGCCCTATTAAAGATTAATATCAGTCTGTACATACTCCAGATAGCTTTTCTTCAAATTCTTTAATTCTCACTCGCTTTTGCAACTTTGTACTTTCGTGTTACTCACAGCAACAACTCCACCTCATTGTTAGTCCGTTTAAAAAACTCGGTGCTTTTCCTCGACATTCTGCCACGACGTTTCAAAGAGCCGGAAAGTAAATAAGCGGCAGACAGAAATGAGGCAGGTCGAATCTTCTTGCGTTTCACACATTAGTGATGTGTGATACCACTGATGTCCTTTCCGATCCGATACCAAGTAAAATTCAGGGTGGTATCGACGATACTGATACGATACCGATACTCTATACAAAAAACTTAATGTTTCATTGTATTTAATAATACAATATATAATTGCATTATGTAATTGTAATAATAATATAATAATATAGCTTCATAATGATTACAGGACATCAGACTACTTGTTCTTATAGCTTAATGATGCAGAATAATCATATAGAAATAAAAAACCTGAAGTTGTGCGCTATTTGAGCACCTTGCCTGCCTGCAGCACTAAAGGACTCCCTGAGAGACGTCTGTCTCACCCTAGCAGCACCTGTCCCTCTCCTCCTCTTCAGTTCGCCTCAACATAAGCTCGTCACATTCTGTGATATGATTTACTCTGAGGTGTTTGACGAGGTCAGTGCTGTTGCCACAACACCTCACTGTCTTGCCACATGTATCGCAAACCACGTCTCGGCTGTTTGTGGAGGTAAAATACGTCCACACATGACTCCGTTTACGCTCAGCCATTGTTGTGAGTGCGCACGCCAGAGGCTGCCACACATTTATACAGCCGTATTTCGCACATGACTATGAAAGGCATAAGAGGAAGTAGTTCCTTCCCATTTAGACGATCCGAATGATATAGTTTCTTTCCACTGTGTTCCTGATAATGAAAAACTACAAATTTATCCCAAAGTACTAAAATATCGATATTTTAATATGAGAATTGATTCTAGAACATAAATTACTAGCATCGGAAGAATCGATATTTCAATATCGATCCACACACCACTATCACACATGCGCAGGACTGGAACGTAAGCGTCTTCGGCCGTTTCAATGTGAACGCACAACTCTGTGAAAACGACTGAAAACGATAGTGTGGACGCGGAGCGTTTTCAAATCTATCTGGGCTAGTGTGGACGTAGCCTTAGAAGGCCGAGAGGCTTTCAGGAGGTAAAGAGTTAAGGGATTAAATGTATTGTTCAGGTAGATTTGTGAAGAAAAGGAAAGAAAAAGGTCATAAAAAGTCCCAGGTAATCTATATTGGTACAGGGAAACCTTATCAATTCCCAGTGCAGGCTTATGTGAAAGTACTAAAATACTGTGTCCTGGTTTAATGAACAGTAGTTATTTTTGCAACACACCCAGTTCCAACTTTCAAAGCCCCAAAAACTTCACACTGTTGTGCATGTTTATTCTGACACTCGTACTCATAAAATCTTACCTGTGGCACATAAATGGAAAGCCAGAGAGTTTTCACTTTTGTTTGACCGACAAAAACCAAGCAGAGAAACTCGAGCACATCATTCGAGCTCGGATGTTTTAAAATATCAGTTGATCGAGTAATATTAGCAGTGGACTTAAAAGGCTGGACATGTTTGGCAGCCGCCGTGTTGCTTTTGAAGGCGTGCCAGGACTGAGCAAAAGTTCCTTTTTTGACTTCTGTGGCCTGACTTGAGCAGCGCTCCCTTCAGAGAGCACAGAGCTTGAAAAGATTCGGACTTTGCGCTTACTTAATGAGCAATAACATGTTTTTGAATGAAAAGCTACAGAAATGATGAACATATGTAACCTAAACATGGAGGATGGATGCTTACAAAGTGGATTTAATAATGTGGACACAAAAGTCTCTGTCAGTATGACATTAACTTCAGGAATATGAGACATTAACCTCGTCCTTGAACCTGAACTTTACAGGATAAATAGAAATCAGTGACCTCAAAAAGCCTTCTTGAGTTTTATTAAATCTATTTTATGAGTTGATCTTGTGTTTCCTAGATCCTCCTGAGCGACTTGTTATTGCCTTTTATGTCCTCTTATCAGCTGCAGAATACTAACATATTGTACAATGGCTCCAACACAAAAACACCGCCATTAGGACGCAGATATTAACCCAGGAATTATATCACAACACTGCTTAATTCCTGCGAGCTGTTAGCACTGCATGACACACTGCTCAAGTGAGTTCCATGAAATATGGTTAGGGAGTAAAGTGCGTAACCTCTAGGCAGCGTGACTCTGCAGTCTTTCTGTTGCAAATGTCAAGTGGGTCATTTAATGTGCTGCTGCTGGGAAGCAATGTAGCCTAAAATACATACTTATCTAATCCTCGTGCTCCTTAAAGTTAAATCATTAACAGGAATGAGCCTCAAGATGAGCAGACAAGGATGTCAACACTGCCCTTGTCAGACCCCGAGGAGTCTCTGTCCCATCTAAACTGCTGGTATACGTTTCTGCTGCTGTCTCTAAGCAGGAGAGACAGCGGCTGTACTCGTGTCGGTGACGGCAGAAGGCCGTTTTATGATTCATGATCTAGAAACTTTTTTTTTTTTTTTTTTTAAATCGCTGGTCTGGAATGATATTATGAGACTGATGAAAAAAAAAAAACGACTTTGAATGTATGGAGCGTGTAACTTAGATTTAAAAAAAACAACAACAAAAAGCACTGTCAAGATGTGTTTACATCAGAGTAAAGGTGAGGGGGTACTGCAGTACAGAAAGCTGCTGTGGGTCATTTAACGTCTTCATGTGAGAGCATACTGAGAGGAAACCAGGGGAGAGAGGAGCATGAAGCATACGTGGCAAGCCAGAGATGTTTGTGATAATTACAGATTTGGGGAAGAGGTGGCTGGCCTGAAAATATGTGCACAGCAGATGAACAGTATCTGAAAGTCATGTCTAAAAGGGAAAAAAAACAAAGCAGAAAAGACCTGAAACAGGACCTGAGAGATGGATCTGGTGCTTAGTCGATCCATCTACTGTTTACTAAAGCCTGATCACAAACAGTCTCAGTGGAAGGGTGGCTGTCAAGAAGCCGTTTGTAATGAAAGGAACAGGAGGAAAAGGCTGAAATACGTCAAATTACACAAGAACTGGACTGAAAACCAGGAGGTCAGGAGAGAGGTACAACAGTGGAGCTGCATTTCAAGCGAAGGTTTTGGGGATCTTGTCAAAAAGTGATGGAATCGTGAATGCAGACTTTGCTCCACCATTCAAAATCATCCGTGAAGTCTCAGATTGGCAACTTCAGTTTTCAGCATGACAACGATCCCCAACACACTGCCAATGTAATAAAAGCAAACATGGAGAGAAAAACACATCAGCCGTCGATTGGCCTCCGCAGAGCACAGACCTTAACATTACTGAAGCAGTGTGGGGTCATCTTGACAGGGAACAGAACAAAGAAGAACTCTGAATGTCCTTTAAGAAGCCTGGAGAACTATTCCTGAAGTCTACTTACAGAAATGGGAAGGAAACTCACCCAAGTGAGTTCAGGCTGCTTTGAAGATCGAACAAATACTGACTTTGAAGCTCATTAGAATTGTTTTTCCCTTCTATGCTGTACTTCCATGTGTGTTTGCACATGTTTCAATGAATCCGTGCACCCATTTTCCTAGCCAAATATAAAGATATGAGTGGTGGCTCAAGACTTTTGCACAGAACTGTATCTCTACAGTAAGAAGGACATAGAATTGTGACACAAATAGTAAATGCAAAAGGAAAAGAAAATACCCACAAGTCAGGTTTAGCATTTCTGCACCAACACAGAGGAACTCTTGTCTGACCAAGTCCCTGCTAATGCTTTAAGCAAATATAACCAAAAATATGTTTTTGACACAACATTTTTCTAATATTCATGCAGCAGTCCTCTGAGGACTTAGCTCTGCATAGTAAAACTTGTCCACTAGAAAAGTCTGAGTATGGTCTGATTGCAAAAGAATCATCTGAACGGGATCCGATCCAACCTGCAGCCACTAAACTGCCAAGATGCCAAGCCGAGCAGATCCCTGACCAATCCCAGCAGGAATGCGATCAGCCTAAGATAAAACAGCAGTGGAACATCCACAGCAGATGTTTTATAAGATGAGACATTCCTGAGAAAGGAGGCCCTGCCTGTCGAGGAAGATCTGAAAAGGGAGATTGTAGTTTGTAAGCCAGTTTACGATGGTGTGCTCTGTGAGAAATACAAAACAGGAGAAAGTGGGTAAAATATGCATGTAACAGAAAGAGCACAAGAGGGGGGAAATAATCCTGTTTTTTGGCAGGAAGAACACAATAAGGGAGGGATATTCCCATGTGTGAGGCATCAGCTTGGCAGGAAAACACTGCCCCCCTGTGTTTCAACTGTAAATAGCAAGTACAGCCGATGTGTTTCTTAAACGGAAGGATTTTTGATTAAAAGGTCAAGTAGCTTCACAGGAAGTACTTATCAAAGGAAAAAGCGCACCAGCTCTATTCAGTGATTAGTCAAGGTGTTACAAAAGTTAGACATTTCTATCAGAAGCTCCCTTTTTAAAAAAAATAAAATAAATCCTTCTCACTCATTCAGTGCAAAAATATAAATACCTTCCCAGAAAGTGTGTGTGGATCATGAGCATTTTGGGCTCTAAAAATAGGATCTGTTACCCACAAGAAGAATTTACATAAACATATTTTTTGCCCATCTTATCCCTCCCTATTAGAAATAGAGATATCTTAGAAATATAAATCAAGCTGAACACAGTCTGTCTGTCAAGTGTTTAACTGCATAAATCACTTACTCCTTTGTTTTGTTATTAACAAACCAATATGTCAAAATAAATATATACTTGGTCAGAAACACTAATAAATAAGTTAACGGCATTTACTGGAGTGAGTGTCGAGAAATACCTCGTATTTAAACGTTGTGTCAAGGAAAAGCTCCTGCAGCATCCTCTTGCCCAGTTCTTGGCTGGCCTGGTCACTCACAAAGTGGAGAACCAACACCTCTCCTTCCAAGAAGTGTCCGTGTTTCACCATGGACAGCATGGCCACTCGGAATTTATCCTGCAAGCTCCGGCTCTTGTCCACTTTGGTGAACATCATTAGCACGTGGTAATGTTGGTAACCAGCCTCACTGTCTGCTTTCCTGGACGTCAAAGCGTCGCCGTCTCCTTCTACACCTCGCTCTTCCCGTCCTTGCTCCTTTGGCTCGTCCGGGTGCGAGAGCCTGGTGTCCACGGTGAGGTCTGCATCGTTTCTGTTGGTGTTGTGACTGGCCTGGGTCTGCTTGATCCTCTTTGTGGTACTGGAGAAATTCTGCCTCTCTGAGCCAAAGTAGTAAAAAGCTACAACAGCGAGTGCAGCAGCCAGGAGAAGCACCAGCTGATAGGACCTGAATGTACTGATCCTACCCATGATTCTGGCTACTACCCTTAAGAAGCCCATACCTCCCTGCTGGTGTCATGAGAATGGGAGCGTGAGTGGGAAAATTTTCACCATTTCTTGTTCTTTGATTTCATAGATTTTCCGCATTCTCCTGCAAGAGTAACAAATACAAACATCTGCTTTAGTTTTAAGCTTTGGCGTGTACCATGAAACTAAATATCACCTATCAGCCAAATCTAAGTGAAGCATTATGATTGATGATCTATTCTGGCTAAGCCATTAAAAGATCTTACTTCCATGGTCTTATAAATTCATCTTTGAATGTTTTTCCTTTGAATTAAATTCAATTTTTAATTATATAGCACCAAATCACAACAACAGTCGCCTCAAGGTGCTTGAGCACTGCTATTCCAATCCTGGGATACGCAACAAGATCCAGAGTAGAGTCCAGGGGCTAGAGGCGTTTGCTTTTGCTGTGTGTTGGGCGGCATTATTATATTTCAATATTATTAGCCCCCTGAAAAACTGACCATACCACAAACCACTGTTGTGCTTTAACTTTGTAATGCTCAAACTGAGGCTTATCTTTCAATGTGACACAACAGTGCTGTCAGTTGAGAAAGCATCACGCCAAAAACAAACAAAATCAGTTTATAATTTAGAAAAAAAATTGTTTATGCCCACAAAGCAGGAGATGGATACACAAAGTTATCACGGTGTTTTCAACTGTGAAGAAACAGAAAAGTGAGAAGTTGCATCAAAAAATTCAAAGAGAGTCACAGAGTACAGAACAAGCCTGGCAGCCTGTGAAAGGTTTCAAAGACTCTGGAAAGAAAACAAGTGAGAGATGTGTCTAAAGACCCCAGAACAACTGCCAAGGCACGAGTGAATGACTTAGCCAAGTTGGGAATTGTATTCTCAAAGAAGAAAATCAGCATAACCCTGCAAAGGAATTGGACTGCAAGGTTGAAGATTAAGAAAAACTTGACTTCGGATGAACAGATATCCTTAAGACAGACTGAAGTGTACTAAGAATAACCCGAAGAAAGATTATGCATAGTAGAAGCAAGTCAGATGAGAAAAAACTAGAGCACCGAAGTAAACATTACAGGTTGGTCTGCACAAAGCCTGTGGGTTGAACTGAAGACCAAAGTCCATGCCAAAAGACCATCAAAATCTAGAGACTCACCAAAGAGAAGAATAGGCTGGGATTGTTGAAAACTACAACACACTATTACCACCAAAAAAAGGCTATTATCATCAAAGGAGCTATTAATTTTGACCCCGGTAGTTGTTTGTTAAAGTAAGATCATGTAGACATCCCAAATAAAACTAGGATGCTTGGAAAATCTGCTAAAAATTCCTTGTCCTGTTTAACAGCACTTAGGAAACACTTAAAAAGGCAAAATCTTTCATGTAGGGGCTAATAATTCTGTGCTCATCTATGCGAGTGTCTTAATTTTAACATGTTATTCTTTGGATCAGTGCATTACATAAAGAAAATAAATCAAATTAAATATTGTTGTTGGGCAAACAGTGATTATATTCAATGTAAACACCAACTCTAACCCCAATGATACAAAATAAAACACAGAAGTGCATCCACTTGCCTGTCTCATGTTCTTGATCTCTGTGGTTCAACCTTATCAGCTTATCCAGGGAGTAAGCTGTCCTGAGATCTCCTCGGTTTAAGTGGCAGCTTCTGTCTCATTTACTAAATTGCCTCCTCACGTTTTGAAAGATAAAATTAAGACAAACACTACGGAAACCTGTTGACATCCCGCCTAAAACGGGTGCTAAGCTAGCCAGCAACGTGCCTAGATGTGGGTCGTTGAGCAGCCCCTACAGCGATGATTATTCAGCACACACATCAAGAGAATTAATAAGGGTTTGCTTGTTAAAATTTTCGCTGTATATGCGCAAATCGCTGTAGCCTGAAAACGATTTGTGTATAATAGCATAGTTTAGGGTAAGGAGGTAAGAGAATGCACTAACATCAGATGGAGAAGCCACCAGCTAACAGCCTAGCAACAGAATCATGTGACACAACCTTAAACACACCCACCTGGTTTCAGCCGTATTCCGACTCGTGTTGCCTTTATGTGGTGTAGGAAGAAATAGAGCTATTTACTCTCCAGCGCATTTCTCTTATTTCAGCTTTATGAAACACTATTTCATTTATTTTACAGAACATTAGTCAAGTTTATTTATATATCACATTAAAGCACAACAGACTTTGAGAATTACCTGAAAATGTTTAATTTCGAGATAGGTATCAATACATTTGTGTGCACTACCTTAGATTCCACCTTCAAAACCAAAGTGCCAGAATTTTATTAGTAACACAGTGCAGTCCACTATGATCAGTATAATTTTACTCCATCTCTTGAAAAGATCAAACGTACGGCATATATTTTGACCCTGTGTGGATTTGAGAAAATCCAAAATAAATTAAAACTTGTGCACCCCCATTCTTATTTTTTTTGTTATAAAAGGACAGTTCAAATAGGTCATTACAAGCCCAAAATGATTATGAAATTAATGCCCATGATGAGTGTATATTAACTTGTGACGACTGTACATGGAGGAAAAATTCTTAAGTACGATTCTACAAACAGTACCTGAAGTATCCAAAGCAACCTCACGACAGTTTGGGCAGTGGCATTGTTGTTCTGTGCTCACTGTTGTAGGGCTGTCCGGAGGAAAAAAACTAAACTAAACAAAAAAAAAAAACAGCCACCATCTATCTTTGGGGAAGATGCTAGCTTTTGTGGTCGCCTGATGTTTTTGTAGTTGTGAACGTTTACAGTTTTTGTCTTTTCTGTTTAAGATTCGGGGACGCTGCTAGCATATAGCTAGCTCGACTATAGCACTCGCAAAAATGAATTCCAGCACGCACGTAATCCAGGTGACAAACGTTTCACCGAGTACGACGTCCGAACAAATGAGGACTCTGTTTGGATTCCTCGGAACCATAGAGGAGCTCAAACTGTTCCCGCCCGAGTGAGTATTGTGAATTATGAACTGGTAAATTATCCTCTCCTCCACAATCTATGGCGGCTCACGCGGGGCTCTTGCTGAGGCCTACAGCATCGAGCAGGCCTCGCTGCACGGTAGTGCTAATGCTAATGCTCCCGCGTCTTTGGTGAACGTAGCAGCGCTTGCTTCTCTCAAATTAGATATGCATGTATTTAACAATGCTTCAATTCTTCATCGCATCTGCTGATTATCGCATTTGTCGATTAAGCAATCAAAAATTGGTAATCGTTTGTGTAAGTCGGTTATCTAACACATACACAGTAGGCAGCTATACATCCTGTTTATCGAGTTATCTGTAATCTCTCTGTCAGACAAAGTAATAAAACTATACACGGGAGAAATAAGCATGAATGGCTTAATTTTAATAATCACCAGAGTTGCTCCTAATTATTTTGATTTCAAGTGGGACTTATGTGGCAGCTTTTCGTATAAAATGAGCTGTTGATTTGCATCCTAAACCAGCGACAGTGCAAAAGAACAACTAATTATGACTCTTAATGAGCAGTGGGACATTTGGTTACATGCCTGGTTGAGCTAAATTGGAATATTTCCTTAGGTGCATGCTTTGTTTAGATCCACAGTGGACAATAATGAGCTACAGTACACACTGCACAGTGTTTTCTTACCTTAATTCTCTCTGTGTTGTGTTTTCTCTGTTGAATTACACGTGGCTACTGGACAGGTATGAAATAATCAAGAAGGTGATTTTCCGGGTAGATGTAGTTGCAACAATTTAGTAACTGTTTGAAAGTTTAATCGCCACCAGTTTTATACCAGTATTGAGGAGTGCAACAGGATCAGAAATGGCTGAAGAAAAAGGTTGTGTGTCACCTCTGGATGATACTGTGTTGTACTATGCAGAGGATGCAGGGAACAAGAGTCACTCCTGTGCTTAGATAAGTTAGCTTTCTTGTCCCTGTGGACACAGACTGAGTATGAAGAAGGCATGTTGTCTCCCCTTGTTTGTATTCTTTGCACAACATATCTGTATTTTCTTCCAGTGACTCTCCCTTGCCTGTGACTTCACGTGTCTGTTTTGTAAAATTCCTTGAGGCTGAGTCCGTGGGAGTTTCCCAACACCTGACGAACACAGTCTTCGTGGACAGAGCCTTGATCGTGGTCCCTTTCGCTGAAGGTGGGTGTCTGTTTTATTCCTTTGGCTGTGGTCATCTCTGAACGTACGTCATAATGCGTAGGTGTATTTGTTAGACTTGCAAACACTAGAGACATTGAGGTTTGTGTTTTTCCTACTGCCATGAAAAAGCAGCTAAGCTTTTCAGTGCTTGGCATTTCTAGGTATGTAAAAGGGAAATGTACATTTGTGTCTGTGTCTTACAATCTAGCTGTAAACTTCTCTCTCTGTTATTTGTGTTGTGGTTTTCATAGTGGACAAGTCATTTGCAGAGAGCCCCTTCCTTGCTGGCTGAAAGTGGTCCTCTGATGCCATCAGGAGATTAGAAAAAATAATGGCACCAGGCTCGCAAGCCCCTTCTCTCTCTTGTTCTGCAGTAAAATATTAACTTTTTTTTCCTCTCTGTTCAAGGCATCTTTTCTTGAAAAAAAAAAATAGCCTCACAACTGCTTAATCAAATTAGGGGATTTGGGAGGGTGCAGGGAAATCTAATGTCCTCACATGTTGAAAGGATTTTAATATTCTCAGATACAATGTGTGTCATGTAGTAGGCATTCACCAAATAAGGGATACCCCGAGCAAGTAGAATAGTGTCAAGACAATCCAAACATATCTGAACCATTTCTGATCCTCTGTTTATATTTTAACCTTCTGCGAATCGAAATTCGGCAGCAATGTGTCATTAATGTTGTCTGAGATACTGTGAAAGCCATCAGATCCACAGTGACATTGCAGTAAATGCTCTGCACGTACACATAGGTGTTTTGGTTATTGGTTGATTTGACCATGTTATTAGGATCGGCTTGGGCTGTGATGGTTGGATCGCAAACTCTAGGCCAGTAGGTGCAAGAAAACCAGGAAAAGAGTTAGGGTGAAGCTCCTGAAAACTGGTCTGATCAGCCTAATAAGAGAAAACACCTGTGTGGATGTTGAATCCATCCCCTTCAAACACACACACACACACACTCACACACACACACACACACAAGTCTCCAAACTGAACTGACTTTTTTCTTCTTTTTTTTAATGTAAATTTCTTTAGCTGGGAATTTATCACACAGCTACATAAGAGGGAAAATATGAATACCGGATCAAGATTTGGGTCTGTTTCCTTTTGTTAACACTGATCAGACTTTAAACCAGTAAAAGAAAAGAAAATGTTCGGGACATCCCTACACCAGCACAAAGCATGCGAAATAGAAGAACTAATCAGCTGTGCATGCTAGACTAGATTTTTGAAGGTGTTTGCCATCATCTGAGTTTTGGCCAGCGGGTGTTGTGGCAGTTAATTCTAATTTGGCTTTTGGTCATAATAAGCACAGAAACTGCCTTCAGCATTTACTTGCTTTATTTCCCAAAGCCTTGTATTATTGTTATTACTATATTATTATTATACTGTAAATTTGCATTCCCAAACTTTGACTAACACAAGAGATAATTATTGTTTTAAGCCTCTTGATGTTGCCGTAAAAATGCATTTTTATTAACTTAATTTTTTAAATTGACCCTCTCCAAACATGACTCTGAACGAGTTGAGTGAATCTCACGTTTAACAGTGGTGTTTCTTTTGTTGTTGTGTTTTACAGTTCTTTTTCCTGGTTCAGCCAGCCCTATTTACCAGGCCCCGCTGAAAATGCCACCAACAGTTTTGTCTTCTGCAGCCTTATCCTGTTTCTCAAGTGTCCTTTCTGTTGTGTGCGTGGGTGTGCGTGGGTGCATGTCTCCCCCCTCTCTCTCTCTCTCTCTCTCTCTCTCCCTCTCTCCCTCCCTCCCTCTCTCCTCCCTTCATAATGTAAAGAAACATGTCAGATTAAAAAATAGCCTGTTTTCAGATTGCACAGCCATGGATGATCATCTCATGAGATTTTTTTTTCTGTCATTTTTACCGTTTGGTTCTCTTCAGCTTTGGGAATATTTTTCTTATCACTACCTTTGCTGGCAATAGCCTGTAATTGTTCAGTGTAGATTATTGTTTATTTACTATATTTTTTGTGACATACTGTTGGCTAAAACCTGTCAGTACTGTATTTGATTAGCAGTACTTTACCTGGTTGTTAAGTGTTTTTTTTGTGGTGGGGTTGTACAAAAAAAAACAAAAAGAGAGAGAACCCACCAGAAAAAGGCTAGAAAAGGTCAAATGAGTAAGCCTTTTCTGTTTTTTGTATTGGTAATGGTAAGTGATGTTGAAATGTACCCTTGTGTCTACACCCAAATCATGAACTTTGTTTTCTGTATCTCAATGTTTTTGTGTGCTTTATAGCGAAGCAGCCGGCGCGAGTCGCTTGTTCATAAAACATCTAATGAAAGTTGAGAGCACATCCCACGGGACAACTGGCTGTGCTTGCTTACGTTTGGTTCATGACTTAAAAAACAAGTACAGGTGATAAAATCTTGGCAGTGTTGACCACAGTGTGTATTGTGACTTTGAAACTTATAGCTGCTAATCCTACAATCATATTCACAACAAAGCAAAACAGCAACAACAACAACAAAAGTCAGGGATCAAGATTTACAGACAAGACAAAAAAGTGGATTTTTGTTTTTCATTCTTTTACTACAGTGTAGTTAGACTGAGGTGGCTTGTCTGCAAGTCTTGTCTGAGTGTTGTCGTCGTCGTCTTGGAAGATGTACTGAGATGTTCTTGGTTTTTCCTCCAGGAGTCATTCCCGATGAATCTAAAGCTATGTCGCTGTTGGCTCCAGCCAATGCTGTGGCAGGAATGATGCCCGGTGGAGGCCTTCTTCCGACACCGAATCCTCTGGCATCTGTGAGTTTTTACATTTTCACATAACATATCATACAATAATATTTAACTGTTATTTGATCAGGGGAAAAAAGAGATATTTTAGATGTTGACGATTTTCTAAAACTGCTCCTACCTTCTCTGCAGCCATCAATCAAAATTTAACTTGGAAATGGGCATGAATCTCCCTTATTGCAATAAACAAACACACATAGCAGGCTTTTTTTCTTCTTGGTGGGAATATTTGGTAACATTTATGTCTAAAAGCACAGTAATTCATTCAAACTAAACAAGCGGCTGGTGGTTCAGAGTAGGGCTGCCACAAACGATTATTTTGATAGTCGACTAGTCACCGATTATTTTTGCGATTAGTCGACTAATCAGATCATGCATCCATTGGACGTAAAACGTACAGCTTATTGCACCAGCATGCATCTGCTCTTATATAACTATCATTAGCTTACAGCTTTAAGTGTTTAAGGTATGTGCTAACTAAAAATAAAGACAAGATGATAGTTTATTAAATTTTAATGAAATTTGCAGATTGTTTCGGTGAAGTTTGATAAACTCAGCCGTCTGCTCCTTGCTATCTAAAATATAACAGGACACCGGAGTAAATTCTCGAGCATCTCACACTTCTGATAATCAGTTGTCTGCTTGACGTTTATTCAGCTGTGTAAAAACTATAACTTTAATCTCAGCCAAACCGATTTACTCAGGAACAAATAAAATACTAAAAAAAAGCCTAACAATAACATTTTTAAGTTATCTAAGTGACTTATATATGTTTAACCTGAGTAGCGAAAGACGGCGGTGGGTTTGAAAACGATTTGCCGGGAGTCCAGTGTTCTCACGGGCTCTAGTGAGCCTTGCCCCCGGCTAGCTATCGAGCTAGTGGGTAACAGACGTCTCCGAAAACGTCGGAGCGCTTTTGAAAATATGTGGTGTCTTGATAAACTGAGCAGATATTTGAGGTTTAAACAGTTACATTCTCGCCTGAAAATATATTAAACGTTTATTTTGTGACCCAGAAAGAATAATAAGAGTAATATTAAAACTAACTAGCTGCCGCCATTGTTGGAAACTGAGCTGGGCTGCGCTATGAATTCTGGGACAGAGCTACTTCTTCTTCTTCGGGGTTTAACGGCAGCTGGCATCCTTGTACATGCAGTGCTGCCATCTTCTGTTTCAGTCCGTTATTACACTCTTAAATCCTACTACTTATTCCTGCGTCTTTTGTGGTCTTACAAAGCTTCAAACGACGCGTCGACTATTAAATCAGTCGTCGACGATTTTGATAGTTGACGTAATCGTGACTAGTCGACTAATCGTGGCAGCCCTAGTTCAGAGTTAGCAATGCTACTATTTGATCAGATTTAGCTACTGGACCACAGATTTTGACTAGCAGGAGCTTGGACCCTGCTGAACACACTTTTCTCTGATCCATCACAAAGCCTTAGGCCCATTTGCAAGCACCCCTCTTCTTTCTAAAGCACAATTCTCTGAAAATAATAAAAACAGTACATCTAAAAGTATCCTATTAAAAAAATCCCCCCTCCAAAACATTACATAAATAAAGCGTGCTATGTTTTTTACCTCTACAATATATTCTAGTGTCTATGCTCAACATTTCAGATGGGAGCAACACCATTTGGCGGTCTTGGAGCTCCTAGCATTGAGCAGATGGCTGCTATGGGAATGCCCGGACCGAACATGAACCCCCAGGTGAGGATCAGTTACCATCATAGCGCCGTTTAAGTTCAAGCAAAAAGTTCTTAGTTCTTAAAATAATAGTAATATCCTTGTCTTCCTTTCTTTCCAGGCTCTTTCCGCAGATTTCCTGAAGCTCATGCAATCCATGGATCCCAAGTAAGAAAAGTGCAGACACAGACAGGTTGTGCAGTCCAGTCAGCATACATATTTATTTGAGCAGTGTATAAATAATTGATGCCATTTGCAGATTGAACCTTGCAGCTGGATTGAACTTGAGTCCAGGGCTGAAGGCTGACGCATCGAATAAGGAGATTGAAGAGGCCATGAAGAGAGTCCGAGAGGCCCAGTCTCTTATTTCTGCAGCTATTGAACCAGGAAGTGAGCACGGTTTCAAAGCATGCTTCAAATATAACTGTACCAGAAATACTTGCTTCATATAGATTACGTGTTATCGGAAATTACTTCTCAGTTTACCTGTTTATTGATGTTTAGAGAGCAGTAAGTAAATGTATAATACATGTATAACTTTGTCTTTACTGTTGCAGGTAAGAAAGATGACAAGCGCAAACATTCCCGCTCCCGTTCGCGTTCACGGCGCAGACGAACCAGATCTCGTTCAAGACACAGGTAAAGATGCGTCTATGGCAATGTCGGGTGAAGCCTTTTTAGTTTCATAATTAATATATTTTTTAATATTAATTGTTTGTAAATGTGCTGCTGCTTATTTTGAACAGACGTTCGAAGAGCAGATCTCGGCGTAGGTCTCATTCAAGGAGCAGGAGGAGGTCCAAGAGCCCACGGAGGAGGAGGTCCTACTCCCGGGATAGAAGCCGTCGCAGTAGATCTAGGTCAGCAGCACCGCTGTTATCCTGAGGAGCAAAATGGCTCCTGTGTTTCATTTCATTCAGAGTGTGCTTGGAGACCAGAGGTTGATCATTTCAAAAATGAAATTTGTCGAAAACATTTTTGAGCTTTGTTTTTTAATGTTGGCAGTGGGCAGCTCCAGGTTTTGAGACTTTTCAGGCATGAAAATGTTTGGTAATGTTTATGTTTGCTTTCACCTCGTACAGAGACAGGAGGAAGGAGGAGAAATCCAAGAAAAGATCCAAGACACCCCCCAAAAGCTACAGCAGCGCCAGGAGGTCTCGGAGCATTAGTCGGTGAGTAGTCTTGAATACGGTGTGATAATATGATGAAATGCAGGTGAGCCAATTTACAGTGTGAAAGACCAGAAGCTATAACTCTTCTATTGACAGCAGAAAATCAAGTAAGTCCTGAATAAATGATGAGGATGTTTTTATGAATGTTACTTGTTTTACTCCTTTGTGTATGCACTTTGTGTGTCTCAGGAGACACAGGCGAAGTCGCAGTGCTTCTCGCTCCCCTAAGAGAAGGGTCTCCAGGTCTCCATCCCCCAGACGGTGAGCTTTCTCCATCTGATGTACAATGAAGTTTATTTAATTTTGAGTGCCACAGTTTAAAAATATTTTTGTTATCTTTACAGCCACAAGAAAGAAAAAAAGAAGGACAAGGACCGTGAGAAGGAAAGGGACAGAGACAGAAGGGAGGACAGGGACCGCAGCAGAGACGAACGAGAACGCTCCAACAGTAAGAAAAAAAAGAGCAAAGACAAAGAACGAGATCGGGACCGCAAGTCCGACAGCGAGAAAGGAGATGTTAAGGTATGTAGAGCAGGGCACTGTTTAGAGACAGGTGGCTGGATGCATTACTCTGCTCGTCATTAACGTGATTAAATGCGGCACAGGTGACTCGGGACTACGATGAGGAGGAGCAGGGTTATGACAGTGAAAAAGGAGAGGAGGAGGAGGACGAGAGGAAAAGCGACTCTGACTCCATCTCGTCCCCGAAAAGCCAGGAGGAGATGGAGAGACCTGAGGGCCAAATCCCCAAAAAGTCCAAACTGAATGGAGATGATCACCACCAGGAAGACATGGAGATGAGCGACTAAAAACGTCCAAACCAGATAGCATCGTCTTTTCACTGTCCTTTTTATATTTTTAATATAGGCCACGATATGTCTGTGCCTGATCGCTCAAAGTTAAACAGATTTTGTCTTAACTGTAGAAACACTGCAAAGGAGGGCAGGCAGTGAGGTGTACGGAGGGGAGGGGGAGGCAGAACTTTTGTAAAGATATAAGAAACAATTACTAAAATATGAAGAACATGAAACTTGGTTTTAAATTGTCATTGCTGTACTTTTTAAAGATTTTGTTATTGGAGTTTCTGTTTGTCTTTCTGACAGTAGAATACGCAGCAGTTTCCTCTAAAAACGCAGCATCTGTAAATATTTTGCTGGTCAGGACTTTGTCCTCATTCACACTGCTCGTTGTTTGCCACTCAGTTTTATTTTTTCCAAACGAACAGTTTTGCTTTAACTGTGTAACACACCCAGCTGTGTTTCATCTCTACTGACCTATTTACAACCCTTTATTATTGTACATTGTAGATTGAAATGTGTTGTGACAATGAAATATGTTGTCTGCAATAGAATTTCCAAAGGACACAAATAAAATTGGGGTAAACTGTCAACTTGCGCCACAAGGGTCCTTATTTTGAAAAATAATTGCTACGATGGGATTTATTCTGTGGTTATGTTCTGGGTGCCTGGCAACTGTTAAGGTGTTGTCACGTTTATGGTTCAGTCCTAATCTCTACATTCATGGATTTTGTTTCCACTGAAACCTGAGGGCTAAACTATACACACTTACTGTTGCCATGTACAGTGACTTTGCCTGAGAATTAAAACAGCTCAGTGCATTGTGTGTGAATAGGAAGTTTGCAGAGACGCATCCTTATTTAATGAAAGAAAAGTACTAAATTAGAGGCATGCATGCAGTGGTGTGGAGAAGTCATGAGCCAGCCAGTAATAATAGATATAGATATATATATTTTCTCTCAACCACTTTTACTTTGCAGTAGTTAGAACTGTACAGAGGGTGGGGGTGTCACAATTCATATTTGTAGATAAAGCCTTCCTCCTGCACCTATTCTTTATAAGCCCCTCCCACCTCAGGTGCAAGTGCTTGTTTGTCAAAAGTAATTTAATTCTTAAACTCTTGAAAGCTAACAAAGAGTAACCCTTGAAGCTTTTTTTCCCTGAACTGGTGGGTTTCTGACTGTTTTAGGCGTGCGTATAGAACAAAATAACTGAATGTGCATCAGAAATTAGTGAGGATGGTCTCTGCCTATGCAGCTACCCTTGGAAAAACCTGGTAACTGTTCCAATGGTCGTCAACACTCACCATTAAGGGTACAAGACAGGTCATCATGTTTTACTTTATATCAACTTTTTCTTTTTCCTCTTTTTTCTGCTTTGTTTCAGAAACCACGTGAACAAAAATATTCTGAAAGGCCGCTGCGGATTCTCTTTTCTGCCCAGTCAAGCTAAAAACCAAACTTTCTATCGCAGCTCCATTTTAGTTGAACAAAAACTGAAATATTGACTATTTGACAACCATGTCTTGGTCCCACTGTCAAGTAAAACGCAAAATAAAGACTTATAAACCCACAAAAGTTAAAGGAAAAAAGAAGAGGAAGTGTAGGATGCCCCAGAACGAGCTCAGAACAAAAGGATACCCAGATGAGGTGTCGTATCCGTGCCATCCATGTTTTAATATGACCAAGTTAGAAAAAAAACACAAGAGTGCAAACATTATTAGATATGTGGCTTTTTATTTCGGTACATTTTATATGAAAATAGTGTCGCAGACTTATACAACAGTTTTTGCTGTACAACCGACATTTAGACATGGATGAATCATTTCCTACAGAAAACATGTCAAATCCAATCAGCTGAATTCGGGAAGGAGCATCAAATAAATGTAGAGCATTATGTCAGTGAACAGGCACACTTCCACTAGCTGCGCCTGCCTGTACTATGGAATGGAATGTGAAAAGTCAAACTGCATTTGGTTATCATACTAAATATGCATATGTAAGCACGGTGTTTCAATAATTAGGATGCTGAACAACTCTGAGCCACCAGTACAATAGCAACATCCCACAGAAAGCTGTCTGTATCAACATTAAGAGCTCATGAACCATAGCAGCACCTACGAAGACTCCTTAGAGTTAAACCCTTCCTTCCTTCCTTTTGACTTTTTACAGACTGATTTTGAGCTTTTTCACACAGCTGACAGGTTACTGTTTCCACACATCTCCAGGGAGTAGGAAGAAAAAAATCCAACAAAACAATTAAGAGATTCTTTTTTTTCTTGTTAAAGCAACATAAGTATGTACAAAAAAAGCAACTCCCACCATTTACAAACCAACAGTCTCAAATTATGTCACATGATGCTCCATAAAAATAAAAAAATTACACAAATCTTCTTTTTGCAGAGGATGTCTGAAACCCATAAACACGTAGGAATAAAAAAAGAAAGTAAAAGACAAATCAATAACTGAACATGTATTTATATAGTGTGCGGTGGAAATGCCTGATTTTTGTTAAGTGTAAGAAAAAAAAAAAAAGGGGGCATGAATGCTGTACTTACTGATTCCCAGACACCTACTCACTGTACAATCCCCAGAGTTCCTCTTTTAGCAGAACTGTGCAGTTGGTTACACAGTTAAAAAACAACAACAACAAAACAATATGATGAAGTAAAAAACAAAGGGCTGGGTTAGCCTAACTTACACTGCCCTGTCACTCAGAGACTTCGCAGTACCATTAAAATCTGCAGCATCGCTACCACTGCCGCCATTAAAAGTTAATATTTCAAATGCAGGTTTAAAGATTCAGCTTCACAACATGAGAGTCTAAGAAGTCAGCTGGAAGGCGAGTAGGTGTAGTGGATCCAAATAGTGCTTCAAATATTCACTGACTCTTTGCCAGTAAAAATCATCGCTCTCTCTCTCTCACACACACACACACACACACACACACACACACACACACACACACACACACACACACACACACGTTAAAAATGTGCACAGTTAAAGTGGAATTCTACGGAAAACTGATTTTTTTTAAGGATTTTTATCTACAAAAAGTACTCAGCCTTATACAAAACAAACTTCTCAAAGGATTATAAAGGCCACATTAAGAAAAAACTAATTAAATTAACCTCACATCCCAAGAATATCGTTGAGTCAAATGTCAAGCTTATTCTTGGCATTTCAAACTTACTTCCAAATTAAAATAACAGACCTTTCACTTTCTTGTTTACTTAACATGGCCGTTATAATCCATTGTATATATATATATATTTTTTAGGTAACACTTTTTTAGTAATAATTCGACCCCTTTGGACATTTACATTTCATCCTTAATCATTAAATAGGAATAGTCTAGTGTGTTCTTTAATAGAGTTCTTACACAGGCCTGTAACATAGATTAGGACATAAATTATTATATTTAATTTAATAAATGTAAGATCATAAAATAAAATAAAATAAAAAAGGCTGATGATTTTTTACGAGTGTTTTGAAAAGTGAAAAATTGATCTCAAAATCAATTTCAAGTGGAATTCCTCTCCAGCGTCTCTCACAGTCACTCAGTGCTTTAACTACACATCAGTTTAAAACAGTCCCTTTATGAACATTACTTACATACTTAAATACAAAGCATCAGCTGAGCTGCTGTTTTTCGTACTCGTACTCAATATACAGAAAATTCACCTGCTGTGTTGTTTCTCATATTAACTCCAATGCCCCTTCACTGATGAGATGATGAGATTCTCACAGTCACCTGCACTTCCTGCCTCGGACGCTGCATCGAATCAAATCTAAAAGGTAAAGTTCAAACCTGCGACACGAGGAGATGTCGAACAACCCGCTACCTCTGATTTAAATTTAGGTGTGTTAGGCCGTCTGGTCGCCGTCTGTATTCAGAGTCGGGGCGGGCGAGGGGTAGTCGCAAAACGCAGTTTTTATTCCTCATGTTTTTTGTTTTGTTTTGTTTCTTAAATTCAAAAAGTACCCTCTGTGGCATAATGTTGCCTCGTTGCTTGTTTGCGGTTCAGTGTCCAGTGTGTGAGGTTAAAGGTCGGGGAAGCGGCTAGGGTCTTCTTTATAATCATTGGGAATGCTAAAAATGGATTCATCAAACTCATCGTAGCGAAACTCCTGAAACGTCACCGTGGCCGTGATCGTAGGAAACACGGGGATGTCTGCGGGGAGCCGAGAGCACAATTATATGAATGACATGAAGAACACATCACACGAAAAAGTCATGAACATCAATCAGCAGACTACTGTTTGCAACACCATATAAAACTCTGCTTACCGAGCTTGACGGGAAAGCCAGGGGGGAGCTTCATCTGAACAAACTCCCTGAGTTTATTAAAGTGCTTGAAGGGTGCAATCACTTCCAGAACATTCAGTAACCTGAGGGACACGAGAACCCAAATCAACAAACAAAAACAAAGTCTATTTTACTAAAGCATTTAGGTCTCAATGAATGAATAATTTCCCCCCTTTATCCCCACTAAACAAGCCCGGGAAAATACCAATAGAAAATTATGCTGCCTGCTTTTTAATAACCATCTGGAGGGCAGCTTAAATGAAGACTTACGATTCGATGCTCAGAGGGAAGTCTTGACTCATGGCTATTGTGGCTTTGAAGTTTTTCTTGCTCTCCTTGCACACCAGCTCTCTTCCTAGATGAGGAGCTCTGAGACAGAAAATTTTATCCCACGATGAAGGCAGTTCAGTCAGGAAGAGCTCACAGCTCATTAATGCAGACATGGAAAACTACCAGTGTTTTTCCAGTAACTAAAACATGTCAACCTATGTGAATATTGCATTTGGCACACGTAGAGATTCCTGCTTTATTTATTCCCAAACACTTCAGACACCTACTTTCCATTGTCAGCCGTGATGTATTCTTCCCAGGATATAGTGTTGGGTGACGGGGGAGTTAGAGATTGCCTTCTTGCTGGCTAAAAGTCAGAAAAGAGATTAAAAAAGGCTAAAGTGCAAAATACTGAAAGGTCACACTTAAAAACAGCGAGTGAAACTAACAAAAAAAATGTTAAAACTGATCTAAGTTATGACATACAGATGTTTTTTGTCATTACTTTTATATCAACATTAGTGTTTACCTATACACCTTTAATTTTTCCCCGCAGAGCACTGACATACACGGCACATGCCACTAGAGGGCCCCAACGCATCACTAAGCAGTATACTTTTATTCTGACATAACAGCCATCCAACAACAGCAAAGTAACTTTATATAATAAGCTAAATCAGTAATTACTAAAAGCAGGAATCAACCAAACTTAATCTAGAAAGTCCTAATTCAGTGATGAAAATGTTAAATCTTTAGTTAATTCAGCGGATGAGCATCACAAATTGTCACAGAGAAGAAGGAGGCGAAGAGTTGTTGATGCTGTTGTGCCGGCCTTGAAATTAGATCCTATGTTATTGTTCGTGGTTGATAACAACTGTTTTGAACCAGTGATCTTAACTGAATAAACGGGAGCTGCACAGTAAACAGCCTTCAAATGTTAAGCCTTCATCCTTTGTTGAAATTCAGCTGTAATGCTGCCGTATCAGATTCATTCACCAGATCATTTTTATCAGCTGAAGTGAGTTACTCTTCCCACGAGCAACGAAGGATCAAAGAGAACTTTCTTCAAAAGAAAGATTTTTTTTAAAAAAACTAAAAATTGGAAACCGTTTGGCGCTTGGCCTTCTTGATTTAATGTTCTTCTTCGGTGTCAGTTCATATTAAGATTGGACGATCTGTTCTGGATGACTCTGAACTACGAGGTGCTTTGACAGTCTGCTATTCCTAAATATTTGCTCCCTGCTCCTGCCAGAGTTCAGATTTTTTTTAAATCACTATTAAACCAGCCGATCTCTCTTTTGTAAGCTGTGGTTGAGTACGACAACTAGGGCAGAAGAATCTGAAAACAGGTTCTGGATGACGAGACACCTCTGTGTCAAGAGATGGCTGACATAAGGTGTGCAGCCTTATTATGTGCTCTCTCACACTGTGTACCAGGCCTGGCACATTGTTGTGATGAGGACAGAGTACACACAGGCTGTGGAGACCTTGATCTGCTGGTATGCCGGACCTGCTCCCCCATCATTCCACGGCACCGGGGAGGGGGAGGGGGGGAGGGGGGGGGGGGTTAGCTTTCATCCGTGTGATCAATAGTGTCCAGCTCTGTTCCAAAGCCTCCCACGCTCTGCCTGTGTCCACAGACTGACTTGTTCTCTCCTGCTGTAGTAAACACAGTTGCGTCACAGCAGCTGCTTATCTCATCCACTTCCCATGTATCATTTTCCACAGGTGTGGAGGCGAGACTATTTTCACATCAAAACTAAAACAAAAAATTATATTTCTTCAAACTGTTTTCCCCCCACTTTAAACAAGAGCAGGCACCAATTCACATCAGCACAAAGGTCTGACAGACAACAGAGAACACTTTGACGAAACGAAGCCCAACACAGAACACAGGACGGTCAAAAACAAAACAAAAAGCAGTGAGCGTCCATTGTGTGTCGAGAGGCTTTATGTTCACAGAGTGGTTGTGTTTAGGGCTTCCTCTCGAACATACTATAGTGAGGGGATGGTGGGTGAGCGATGAGCAGATTAGTAGCTTTCACCACTGGGGGGCAGTGGTAGAATTTCAATCCATGCAGAGTGGCTCAGGGGGCATTTGTTCATTCTGTCTTCAAACAAATAAAAACATCAAAGGAACATCAGTGGGGATCCAGTCAGGAATTTTTCAATAAACCATACAAAGTGGCTGGACAGGGTCCGTTTCTGTAGGATTTATCTTTGTATGGATACGGGGGTGAGGAGTACTGTGAGGTTTATTTTGTCTGAGAGGCTCGTGTCCTACCCCAATGTTCCAGCGGGACAGGACAGTTTCAGGATTGGACTGGTGGTTACGCTGCAGGTATAAGTAAAGACAATGTTTATCGACAAAGTGCTCTGACTAGTCACCTAAATGCAAACTTTTGCTGGAGGTGTACAGGTGCACTCGATACACTGTTCTATTGCTCTCAGAGAAAACTACCAAACCTTTCCCGAAGACAAGGATTCATGTTAGAACAAACTGACCCAAGTTAAAGAAAAAAACTGTAACACAAATTTAACGACTTTAACTTCACTGCTGATTGAGAACCTGTGGGAAAATAAACTAGAGGAGAAATGTAAATTAAGTACATTTCAGTGCCTATCAAACCTGCAGCACTGTATCTCACTGTAGAAATAAAAATGGTTAAAAGAAGTATGGTGACAAACGTATAGTGATAAAAACTGCATTTCCTGGCCCAAAACCGAGTCACCCTTCACAGATTCAGATGTTAAGCACCTAACTTCAGTTTATTACCAAAAACCTTTGGTCTCCACTTCCCTTTTCATAAGCGAGAGGTCTTTGTTAAAATGTACTTAACTCACCTATTTAAATCTTATCAGGACCTAAAGTTTGAATTATTGGGAGCACGACCACTTTGAAGGACGCCTGGATGCTGTTACAGGCAGCTGTAGCTGGTAGCTGTCTGCTAGACTTCATGTCTCCAAATTCAAGTCACTGAACTGGACCTCCCGACTATGTGTTTGTGTATTTTGTGTATTTTGGCTTGATGTGCGGTTAACTTTACAGTCTGTCCAAGAAGTCTGCTGGATTCTAGCAGGATACTAGTTCATTTGATGACTGTTATTGTGTGCTGCTGCAATATAAATAAAATTGAACTGAAATGTTGCATAGCACTCCATAACTCTGTGCCTAATAATACAGTCACAATTTATGGATGCAGATAGCTAAGCAGCTTTTTGGCCATAGCTCATAACTTATCAATCCAACCTCAAGTCTAAATATGCTGAAGGTTGGCTCTAAAGAATCGACATGGCGATGCTATAATGCTAAAGTTAAAGCTTCAAAACAGGACTTCACAAACCCCCCCCCCACCCCCAAACAAAAAAAAACCCATCTTGCTGTGGCTATGCCTATTTTTATGTGCAGCTGAAGTTATCAAACAAAGACACATAAATCCCAATCTTAAAAATACAAATCAAGTGAAAAATTATAATAAAACTGATTAAAGTGCTAAGAAATCCTTAAATGTACAGAACTACTGTCTGTGAGATGTCATAGGGCACTGCAGGACTCGGTAAAGTTTAACTTAAAGGATTGCAAGTTGTATACCACATGTACTGCTTTTTACACGTTCAAAGAAGACATATGTGAAGCTTTGAGCACAGGTCCTTCAGCCTTATAGCCTTTCTTCTGTTTAAGTACATAATTCTGCTGAAATTATTCATGTCAGTGATGCATGACTCACCTCAAAGTTCTGCTCTATGAGGTTCCCTCCTTTGCTCAGACTCTCCATGATGGCTTTGTTCCTCAAGATGTCCTCCTCGCTCAGATGCTCTCTCCTCTTCCTGGACTCAAGCACCAGGCCGTTCACAGAGTAGAAATCAGCCAGAAAGTTTCCCACGCGCTCCTGGAGATTAATAAACAGTTAGATAAGTCCCCCCCTGCCACAGACTGACCAATTTCCCTTTCAAACAGAAGTCAAAAGGACAAAGGATTGAGAGGGCAAAAATCAATACTGTCATATTTCAGTCACTAGATTTGTCTGTGTTGTTTTGAACCCCAATCCTGTCACCTGAGCTCCCTTCCTGGGGTCATCACTGCCTCTCCGATTTATTTACCGCCTTTCCTTCCTGGTGTGGGGGTTACAACAGGAAATATGACTAGTTGGGAGGGGGGACTATGTCACATAAAAATTATAACAAAAAAGACAAAGGCCTCAATATGAAGATGGTATGTAAGCACTGAGAAGCTCTGCTACTACGCCATAAAACATGACATGATTGCTAATATCTGATATAACCGATTTTCCCCCAATGATGTATTTCTAGCACATCATCAAGAACCTGATTAAATGTAACCAGCCACAATATCCACCCTGCCAATAAATCAGTATTAGCCAATATCACACATTTCTGATATGTTGGCACAGGAATTTGAATTTGCCAATAAATAAAAACGATGAAGCTAAAGAAGAAAAACACCTTTGTTATGAATTAACACTGATCAATGTCACGTTACACACTGATATATCTGTGAAACAAACCATAAGTAAAGTTCAATTTCATCAGCTTTCCCATTCATCCCAGCCAACTGAGTTATAAAGTACAAGAATTGGGTTCAAAAATTGACTACAGTCGTTATGTCTTAAACATTTAAAAATCCCTGAAGGTCCACAGTCAGGTACCTTCTCAACCAGAACAGAGTTTCTAAAAGCTGACAAATGACACCTACCGTCTTGTCTTCCCTGAACAGCCAACCAGTCTGCGCTCTAGAGAACGTGATGGATTTGGTGGACAGTGTGGCGGAGTACACGTCGCTGCTCATCAGAATATCCACTTCTTCTTCTGTTTCCATCTCTGACTCCTTAAAGTGTACAATAAATAAATAAATATAGCACATCATTATGCATCATGCATAGTGAACACTGAACAGCCACATCCTAGTGTTGGAAACCATGATGTCAGTCGGTTCCTCCAACTCTTTCTGCACATTGCACAAGATGTTGAACTGTTGTAGTTTCCCAGAGGGTTACTTCTGTTAACATTTAGATGCCCTGACCTTTTGTCTAGTGCTGTCATCAGGTCAAATATTCCTGCTAGACATAAGAAATACCAAAATATGTAGGGACACTGTTATATAATTTACTTAAACACATTCATGCTTAGCAGGTGAAAGACTACTTTAGACTTAGTTGTCTTCACTGTAGAATCACAAACCTTGCATTTTTCAAGTCAATGACAAAACTTTAAATATGCTGCTTTGTTCTTAACAGACATCACAAATTCAAGGGCCACTAGGGTTTCACACACCTCATGGTGTATCCGCTGGTAGACTTTCTGTTCATTATCCAGCACAACAAAAGACTCTGAGGGAATAGCATTGCCATTAAAGATGAAACTGAGGTCACCCCGCTGGCATTTCATGTCAGTGAAGTCTATCAGGGTTGTATCCAATCTGCATAAACACATCGTGAACATACATAGAGGAGACAAAAATCAGGATTATTGTGAGCTCAAGTTAACTTTTCAGGCAAGCAGCACAACAGTGTCAAAACTGTGAGCGAAGACAAAACTGTGCTCGATGTTACACTTTTGAAAGGTCGGAGACAATGTGTATGGTAATCACTGCCACGGGAGTCCAACAGCACTTTTCAAAATTTTCTTTGTGTTGTCAGAGTGGGTAGTCCTGAAATAAAGCGTGACGGCAAAGAGAATAAGTGATCTGCTTGTGAAGAATGCGCACAAAGCGCTAGGTGCTACGGGTAGGTATGATAGGCCTGACACACTGTGGAGCTGGTATGTAAATGAACTTGCTGTGACAGTTTTTTTTCCTTTCACCCACTCCGTCTCTCGCTCTCCCTTTTTCTCCCTACAACTTCGGCATAATAAGAGGGCATTTTGAATACCAAATTAGACAGCCAGGAGCGGTTTCACAGAATAATGACAAGCTCCACATCAAGGTTACCTCATAAGGAAGAGTGAAGACACACGCAAGCACGAACACACACACACACACACACACACACTTTTACAAACTCAATTCAATCCTCAAATAGACTGTGTTGATATAAACCCAAATGTAGAGGCATCGGTTTACGTGCGTGATAAAGGGGTGGCATGATTTGTCACATATGTATGAAAATCTATGTGCATATGCTGTAAATGTGGAAGCCAGCCCTCAAGCCTGCATAGCGTTAGATTTTTGCCTGAAAGGCGCTGGAGCACAGCGGCATATATTCCGACTGTAGATTCACTGTTGAGACTGTGTCAGCATGTGTCAGGGTGTGACGAATTTCTGCTGATGCTCTTTGTAAGCGAGCTACTCAGCACAGTAGACTGTACAGTAGCTTCATCTATGAGACTGTGATTTAAAGCGAAACACAGAAGGAAGAGTTGTGCGCACAGAGGGATCGCTGTTCGGCTTCCTCGTACTGCTCATACTGCAGGCGCTGATTTCACACTCTAGTTAACAAAACTGAGAAACTGGAAGTAGAGAAAAGAAAGACGAGAGGATGCTGTGTACAGCAGCAGTTACAAATAAATCAGCAAGCCTTAAAAACAACAAAGTGCACGAATAGCAGGCTTTCTCTGGGAAATGTTTAATATGGCAGGGCTTGCATCTTCTGGTTTACTTTAACAGGCAGCTTCAGAAGTGACTCTTAGTTTTGAAATGTCAGAATGTTATTTAAATGAACATTTGTTGACAGGACTTGCCTGATGTTGATGCCTTGTTTGTAGATCTTGCAGGCATCTGAAGGCAGGATTCTGGAGAGCAAAGGCACTGCAACATGAAAAGATACAGTAAGGGTGTGTAAAACGTCTAAATTTAGAAAGCACATTTGAGGGGAAAAAAACTGCAGATTTCAAAGCTTTGGTGGCATATAAACCTGGAAACTAGAGTGCCACATACCAGAAGTAGTTCAACAGCTAAATATTTAATAACTCACAGTCCCTATCGTATTAAGTAACTAAAGGCATGATACTCTACTTGCTGCTCCAAAGTACAGAAGAATAGTTTTGCATTAAAAAAAAACAAAAAAAAAAAAAACAGAAAATAAAGACCAGTCAATAAGCAAGATGTGAATCTGATACAAGTCTGTGTTGTTCTCTGAGCACACAAACCTTAAAAATATAATTTTCACATTAACTTTCACTATTACACCATCTCAACTGGCAAAAATATATCCTTATGCAACTATTTTACATTTTGTTACCATCATGTGTGTATTACATAACCCTATTCACCTTGTCAATAATTCACAAAGATACACTGAGTACACAGAAATCAGCCCAGGCCTACAGTCCTGGGTTTGGTCTGCAAACTAAGCAAATGCTGATGCTTGAGCTCTAGTGAGGGCATTTCGTCTATCGCCACACACTGTGCTCCATCTGTGAGGTCTGGTGTTATGATGTTTTACCTGATGAATCTTTGAGTACATGTATTAGATCATTAAAGGTGAGACATCCATTTTAAAGAATGGCGTATTGGCTCATTTCAAACAGGCACTGTCATTTTCAGCTTGACGTCACTCAAAGTCCCTCATGATACACGGTAATCCACCAGTAACCACGTGAACACTGACTAAATCTGTTCTTCTCCCTCAGACTCCTTAGTGTTAGTTTTTCAAAACGATGACATGTGATTCATTTCCACAGTGGATCAAATCTGAGAAACTGTCAAAGGACAGCAGACAGAGAAACTTGACTCACCCCAACTTTGGAAGTCCCAGTGAAGCTCCAAGTAAAAGTCTCCAAGCTGTGAACACAGATAAAGAAAAATCAATAAGGAGTAAGGCTACGTGTTTCTACTGCTGATTATTTTTCCACAGATCTGATGAAAGGGCCAAAAACCCACAATGTCGGAGTCTGTCTCTCAACACTCTCCGACTTCCCTACCCTCTCTGTGCCTCACAGCCACCAGATTGAAAATAAATAAATAATTAAAAATACTCAAAAATAAATAGTACTCCTACTGAGTTAAACCACAAGGTTTTGACAATGACAGAACAATTCACCCACTGTAACAATAGTGACATAGCGAGCTCTATGCAACAGAAAAATAAAACCACAGACTTGGACACCATATTTGGTTTTATTTACATTTTCATGAGATTATAAAAGTAGCAAGCCAGCGTTTCACTTTACATGAACCTGAGTATAACTGAGCCTCTGCTTCTTTACATAGCAAATCCCACCTCAGTACAGTCTAATTATCTTGTAAGGCTTGGATCACCGCCACGACCGGTGGTCTCAATCCACACGTCAGTAATGATGTCAGGCTGGCCGAGGATCATCACTTCCCAGAGCTTTATAATCTCAGAGAGATGATGACACAGGGAAATCGCCAGTCTCATCATTTCAGGGAAAATACAGCCTTCGAGGTCTGTCAAGTACTCGAGACTTTAAAACTTTTACAGTGAGGGAGGAAGGTCAGGTGAAGTGGTATAACCTCTTTAAACAAGATAAAACGCAGAGTTTTATTTGCTCGTGTCCTGTTCTTGATTTCCTCGGCATTACTGCACAGCTGACCTCGAGGCCAAAATCTCTAAATGATTAACGCCTACAGTTTGGCTACATAACTTCATGTTTAGCAATAACACCACAACAACACTGATAAACATGTATGCCAGTCTGTCTATGTCTAAACATTTACAGAATGTATTTAAAAGTGATATAAAAAGGCACAAGAGACCAACAAAGCTAAAGGGATCATTTCACCCTGATCAACATGTCTGTGACTAGTTACATGTTTACAGTTTGTACATATGATGTCATACCACGCGGTCACAAGAGCATCAAGATCTTCCACTCTCACCATCTGATAATTTGCGTCCTTCCTGGCTCTGCATTGCAATGACAGTAATTTGTGAATGACAGACTTGAATGAGGTGTGCTAAGGCTGTGCTTGCAGAATAGATCCCAGTGAAAGGAAAAAAAAACAGGACAGAATTGAATGAGCGCACACTGAGAGGTAAAAAGATCTGATGACCATAAAACAAGATATCCCATCAAAGGGTCAGGAGCAGCAAGGACTATCAGAGACATTATAAAAGAGAGAAATGGTACTCGAAAAATCCTGTAGTTTAACTGACACAAACGCAAAGCAGAGACTCACTGCAATTTCAGCTGTGTGGTGGCAGGCATATCTACTTGTTACAAAAAAAAAAAAAGGGCTGGTTTTATTGGTTTACTGAATTGATTAGCATGACATTAGTGCTGTGGTGAGAGTCATCGATGGTGTCAGCACTCTGGAATTAGCCATTAATGAAGCTGTAGAAGTATAACTTGAAGGTAAAAAGACTTTTTAAAACTTAATTTGAGCAAATGTATTTTTTTAATAGTCCATTGAGCATTTAAAATAAAGTTACGGCTCCAACTCAGTTCGTTCAAGGCAGAGGCCTCAAAATAGCGGCCAAAAAACAAAAACAACAAAAAAACAAAAAAACAAAAAGAACCTGCCTTCAAGCATTTCAAAGCTGGGTGCAGAGTGGCAAAACTGGCTTCTAGCAGGACTACGTTACCTCTTTGAGGGCTTTCAGCAGTTTGGGCCTCTTGTCCTCCACGCTCTCTCTGGACTGTTGCTTCAGCTTCCTCAGCAGCGCTGTGACTGAGAGCGCGCACAGAAAGATGAGAAGAAAAACAGAAGAGAAAAAAGTGATACACCAGCTTTTTCTATACAAAAACATATTAAAGTTTAATTGAAGTTTATTGTGGGGATAGGTTAATTGGACAAAACCAAATTGCCACTAGGTGTGAATGTGCGAGCGAATGTGAGTGTGAATGGTTGTCTGTCTTTGTGTGTTGGCCCTGCGACAGACTGGCGACCTGTCCAGGGTGTACCCCGCCTCTCGCCCTATGACAGCTGGGATAGGCTCCAGCGCCCCCCGCGACCCTGAAAAGGATAAGCGGAAGCGAATGGATGGATGGATGGATGGATGGATGGATGAAGTTTATTGGATGGCACATTATTTTTTGCCATGAGTATTTTTTATAACCCTCTGTTTTACTGGATCTGATCCCACTGCTAAACTTAATAAATATTCTACTGTGAGTTGATCAACCATGTTAAAAAAAAAAAAGAAAAAAAAATTTTCACAACCATGTTTTGGCAAATTTGACCATTTTCTCCACACGCCCTGAAAGACAGGCTGTCCTTAATCATGATTACTTGAACATTTCTAAAATTAAGGGTGCTGGGCTTCACTTCCATATGGCATCTTTCAAGATTTCCCACAATCTGAGTGCCTTGCAGAACATCATCAGTTTTATTCTAACATACAGGTGGTGATGAGACTGACAGATACTGTGCTTCTCTCATGCCCCAAAGCTAAAGTCGGGCTAAAATATCATACCATCTGTTTTTATGCTGCACAGCAAAGGGCAGACCTACAATATTGGTAAGGTTAAAGTTTAGGGCAAGCCATTTTTAACGTACAGGAAATACTGTGTGCTTAACGGTTTCTCTAAGCGATTCATGTCAACAATGAAAAAAGTGCTACAGGCTACAGCAATTTTTACTGAGATTTACCAGCTTCCTGGAGCCAAATGGGGCACTCCCAGCATCATCCAACCAACCCTGATGCATAGCCTGCAGGGATCAAACCATTCCAGGAAGTTCAAAGGGAGCAGCAATGGCAGATACAGAGCTGCCTGTTAATGAGCTACTCCTTTAACCTCCTTAACGAACTAGGGGAGAGGAACGCTCACAGGGGGCTTTTAGCCATGATGGGTCACATTAACAAGCGTTCTGCACCACTGGCTACAGGAGACTTGTGAAAAGAAAACTGTTCCATGCAAATTTACAACAACTATTTAGATGTTATGTGATGCTTATTAGGGAGTGGGAGCATCAGTTGCTCACTGACATAACTGTGGTGCTTTTGATGAAGCCATGAAGGGAATAAATGACAACAGCTATTCCAGTGATTAAGTCATGGAAGCAGTTAAAAAAAAAAAAAAAAAAGGGGGGAAAAAAAAAAAAAATGTTTGGCCACTGAGAACCCGCCCGTCCTACATTTTAATAGGACTAAAAGCAGCAGTGCCCATATGGCATAGTCATTAGCCTGACCATCTCCTGTGCCCTCCTCCATGTCCACGTGGCGAGTCAACATAGACAATATGAACAACATGTTTGTGTAACTGGTGCTCCCCATGCAGCAGCACAGAGGGGCAGAGGACTCAACGGTAAAACTAGGCCAAACGAGAGCACAGGAACGCACATGTGCCAGCCGGCACAGACACAACTACAGGATGAGGGTGTCTTTGTGGCCTGGCTGCCTAATGAGTGTAGACAAGCTCTGGATGGGGCTCCTCCTGATCCTCACCGCCTCGCAGCAGGACAAGGAAGGGAGTAAAATCTCACCATCTGGTCACAGACCACCCAGCCAACACAGACTGAGAAACCGATGCGGGCCGTTTCAACACTAAACCCAAGTGACTCTCCACGCTGGCATTAATTCACCGAGATGCTGATCGGGGCACTTTGCTGGCACTAATTAGTCGAGTGATCTCAGCAGTTTCACCTCCACGCTAATAAAAAGAGACAGAGTCAAGACAAAAATTTGCTTTTACATTACCACAAAGGGCAACTATTTAACAAGATATGCAGGTGGAGGGCTGCTGCTGGCAGGTCTCCAAGAATGTGGAAAAAGTTCAAAACGACACAGGCCAGAATATTAAATAGATGCGAAAACTTGCTGAGGTCGACGAATTTTGCAAGCTAACTCAAACGGCCGAGTTAACTGAAGATGACATATCACATGTAGGGAGCTTGATTCAATTTAGTTTTATTTAAACGCTCTGAATCATATCAGGAAAACGTAATTTTTAGACATAACAAATAATTACAAGCTGAAACAGAACTCAGTTGTTCTTTATCATTGGAGCCTGTGCGGTCATATTTTTATATGCACAATAATTTTGCTCTACATTAATTTGTCAGTGAGGTTATAGTGAGGCTATAAACAAACCTTTGTTTGCAAATAAATGTAGAAAAATTGACTAGTTACAAGCTAAAATCAAACCATGGCATCTTTTAATTAATAAATAAGAAAATGAAATTTAAGAATTTGTGTGCTTTGCTATGGCCTTAATAAACAAACAAACAAACAAACAAACAAAAAACCCCACAACACATATCACCCGAAAAAGCAAAATGTAAAATGTCATTCAGTCAGTCAATCAAGATAATAATATCCAGAAAAAAATCCATCCAACTGGAAATGTTCAAATATGCTGGTGATAGTGTTGTTGGTGGTGTCTTTTCTTTTACAGGAATTCTAACCCTGACTCTTCTGCACAGGTTGGAGGAGTAATATAAATCTCCTCATTTGTTGCTGAATGTTGCCTTGTTTTGATATACACATGCACTATAACAGGTCTTTCAGGTCAGTCTGTGGAAATCGTTAATAGCATATACTGCAACATATACTGATAAGAAGATGAATTTTATGGATAATAATGATTCTATCTACAAGAAAGCCAGTTAGTGATTATTTGTTATAAAGAAGGGAGGAGCCTTTGTATTTAGCTAAAACATTCTGGAAAGAGTTCATAATGTTCAGTATATCAGTCTGGTATGGTAACCTGACTGTGGAAAGAGAAAAAAAAATGGACGTAAGAAGCAATGGGAGAATCAAAAAAAAAAAATCATTGGTCGAGAACAAATCTAATGAGATAAGCTCTTCCGTCTTAAGGAAAACCCGGTCATGGTTGATTTTATTCTGATGTTGAACTTATGCCCTCAGGGTGATATAATAGTAAGGGATCATTTCAGCCAAAAGTAATTAGTATACAGAAAAATAAGACGCTGTGATGTATTTCTATAGTTTGAAATTTTATGTACATGTACGTATGAATGCTGCTGATTGTTGGCACTATTTCTATTATGAAGTGATCTATGACTTGATGAATTATGAGTTATTCTAATTCTAATCTATTCTAATGCCTTAATCATGGATATTTATAAATGACTCCTAATAGCTCTATAATTTTTGAATACAGGAAGAAACCATGTGAGAAAAATCTAAACTCAAGCTTATTACAAAGACACAGAAAGAGAAAAGGATCTTCTTAAGCCAAACTTCTCCAACTTAAACTTTTCTTGCCAAGTCTGGTTGTTTATTCAGGCTAGTGAGACCATTACTGCCTGACACCCACATGAAAAAGCGGCTCCCTGCCTAACATACAGTAATATGACTGAAACTCTCTTTGAACAAGTCCCTGAAGCTGACAACACAGCTGTGTGGCAGAAAGGCGAGCGAGGACTGAAATAGCCCTTTCTGAACCAAACACATGACAAAAACTATTTCTGAGCCACATTTTGTCTCCTCATTCAAACAGAAAGCCACACACCCGGGTAACAAACGCACTGTGTCGCAACAACCGCACAACAGACGTCAATAGTAATTTGTCACTTCATCAGCTAAAAATAACAATTAATCACATTCAACCAAATGTTTCCTTAGAAAAGAAAGAATTTATGTAATACAACTTGTGAAAAACTACTAAAAACCAGATTTCAGAAACAAGATCAAAATGTTATCCTGTTCTCAGCACTATCCAGACCTTGATGTTTGCCTCACTGCAAAACAAACAAAAGTTCCCAGGTCTCCACTTCCTTTTCAAAGTCCTGACAAACGCTGAGTCAGCTCACACTGAACAGAGCTTTGCTAAGCCTGTGAAAAACATTTATTGCACTGTACAGAGAAAATAAATTATAAGTTCCCTTCAGCACCTTTCTCCTCTATATCATCATGACAGCCAAGTAAAGTTTTAGATATCACATTCCAAGTGGGAATTTTTTTTAAATATATATTTTTTATTGTGTGTGGAGTCAGCTTTTTGTAGCTGTCACAGCAGTGGCCAATGCCCTGCACTCTTGGATTAGCATTAAAAGACCTCAGGCAGGCAGAGTTAAACAGTCCTCTGTGCCTACATGTTTTTGATTCAGTGTGAAAGAAGCTGAAGTCTCTCTCGGCTCTCCAAGCCTGTCAGTTGATTCGGGTGATCAGCACGCTGACCTGACCCAGGAGTTTAAAATCCTGCCGAGTTTTGTGTTTCCCTGAGTGCCGTTCTATAGAGAGTTGGGCTAAAGCCTCGCTGCACATGTACAGGGAAAATGAATGTTAACTGCACCAGCAGGAAAAAAAGGAGCAGAGAATAGAGAGCTACACCCTTCTTGAAAACCTTACTGCAACATGTACCTGCATGGTCATCTGCACAAGAAACCTGTCAGCTGTAAGATGAAATGTCATTAGAGTTCATTAGAAGCTTCAGTCAACACACATACTTGGAGTCAGTTCATTAGAGGAAGCAGTCGATGGAGGAACTTAAAGCTGCCTCCGTTTATGACGTAACATTGGTGCGAAGTGGCTGTGTGGATACATGAATGAAAGATCAAGCTCTTTCATTCATGTATCCACATGTACTAGGTTAGCAAAGTCATTTTTTTAACTGGAACTTATTAACTTATATGTAAAATCCAAATGCTGTACTTGAGATGTTCCAATAGCTGAGAATAAAGTGGGCCAATCAACACCTAACCTGGTAGTTCTGTAGCAGTAGTGAAGGGTTGTAAAATAGTTTTAATACATTCACCACAGCTACAGACCCCACCACACTGAACAAACCTCAAGCCTTCCTGTTTCTGGCATCAAAAGCTCTAAATAGATTGCAGGTGAAATTCTCACTAGCAGAACACTACTAGCAAAACTGTAACAGCTGTCATTCAATCCATTCTCCCTCAGTCATTACAAAAATCTAATGTGACTTTTTGTACAGTGCCACGGGTACTCGTGACAGTGAAATATTACAAAACATTCTCACCGTTTCAAAACAAACTTTTGGGCCATTATGAAACGTGGGACAAAAACACGTGTGATATGGGCTTGAGCATAATCAGCCTATCAGGACTGAGGGAAATATCTAATGAATTGCTTTTCACTGGAATACAAAAGCCAGAGGGCCTTGAGGAATGCCCCCCTCTCTGAGGGACAAAAGAGCCAGGCCGGTGTGGTGGCCTCACTGCGAGGCGGCGGCGTGGAAGAATGTGCAGAGCCGTTTGGTGATTTGTATCTGTTGATGAAAACTTCTCTCTCTCGCCTTCTCCCACTGGTGCAAGCCTGATGCCTCGCTTTAGTAAACGAGTTCACTGACCAACATCAGTTTCAAACCTCTGCGTGAGTGTTTTATCGAGCAATGCCAGCTACTCAGCGAGTCAGAGATACTTACTCATCTGTCGGTCTCCGTAGCTAATGGCCTCTGCGAGGGGGCTCCATCCCTGAGCGTTCTTCACCTTCACTGGTGCATTGTGGGCCAGCAGCAGATGGGCACACTCTGCAAGGAGGACAGTTAATCACTAAACACCAAAAGACAAACAGAAGGACAAACTGAAAACCCAAAAAGCCATAAGGAATGTGCCTAACAAACATGACTCACTAGCAGTACCACAGACCTAATAGTTTTCAGTCTGGCATCTTGAATTGACAACGGGCTGAAGGATGATTTCCTGACCAGAAATAGTCTGAAAATGTGACAGCACCCAAACTTCATAGTCATAGATATTAGGAAATTAATGTTCCAGTAACTAATGATAAAAATACACAGAAGTAAAAGGTGCTTTGGGGTATGTTTTGTTTTTTATGTGTCTTGATTTGACATCCTATTAATATGAAGCAAACACATAATACAATATATGCTGAAAACAAAACAATAAAAACTAAAAAAAACAAACAAACAAAAAAAAAACTACATTGATATTTTATGGTGACTGCTTAATACACAGAAGAAAAACCCTGCGTCCAGCTCTAATTATGTGTTCAATTTTCAAACCACAGAGGAACTGAACAGAAATGAGATGCAAAGTTAAACAGCTTTACTTCTCCTGTTCTGCATGTTTTATCTGATGTGTTTACCTTAAACTGACTACTCTGCAGTACAGGCATCATCTGTTACATAGAACACATTTCTCACAATGTATCCAGGGTGTCCAGAGGGCTAGTATGTGTATAGAACTTTAACCAAAAAGCCATACGGGACCTACAATTATGCAAGACTTGGAATCTTTCCTTTTTTTTTTTTTATCCTGCATTGCTTTAAATTAACGAAGGATTCTTAGAAACTAAATTTTGAGCAATAGGAAAAGACATCCCTTGGTACTATGTAGTCACCCTCCGAGCTGTGCTTGAATTCTAACACCTGGAAAACAGCCAAAGAGCTTCGTCTCTTTTCTATGGTGAGATCAGCAGTAAGTGCAGCACAAAATCCCGCCGCTCTCCAGGCAGCGTGTCAACAAACTACATCCAGCCAAAGCTGAAGCCTGTTGTTCCGGCTCAGCTGTCAGTTTTGTTGTGACATCACTCATTATAATGTTGGCATCTGTACAGCTCTGTCCCAGCACTGGCCCGAAAAAGTCACAGTCCTACAAATGCTAAGCAGGGGCTAAGTGCTAATGGTCCACTGCTGAGTGCATATGTGGGGCCTTTGCTCGTTGGAGCCGGAAGTTAGTTGGTCGACCGGTCTTTTTAGTCATGGCTGTATCACGTGAACTCATTCAAATCCTCCTGACTTGTTTTTCTGCACAGATGATAACAGCAATCAAATACATCACAAAACCACATGCACCATATACATACTCCCCATGTTTCATTAATGAGAAAGAGGCCAGGGTAATACAAAGTCTTAATGATGGAGGGGAATACAATCTGAAACTCTTCCTTATTAGATGCATTAACCACACAACAAAGAGAAGCACGTCTCTCCCAGGAGTGTAGTTACAGAAATAAAAAGGGCAAGATGTGACATCAACCTAAGCAGTTAGGCTACATGCTCCTCATAAGCAATTAACAGCAACACCAGTTGTGTATAGTACAGCAGACATCAAGATGGGAGCATGGCAAAGAAAATCGAGATGAACACAGACACGGCGCTGGGAAGTCATTATGGTCACACCAGTGATGCAGAGTTTCAAAGACTTGGCTCATTACTAGCTTTAATGGATTTTCTTGGTAAATTTCTGCTTGATGCTGAATGCTGTCTGAAAGCTGACCACTTCAAAAAGATTGACTAATACTGTTCATATCGCATGCTTGAATTAAATAAAATAGCTGCATTGGTAGCAGGAAGATAGCTGAAAAGTGAATGAATAATGCAACATTACAGCAAACCCCAGTCTTTACGCATTAGTTCAAACTGTCACTCAGCTCCAGGACTCAGCCGCTGATAACAGAAGTTGATAAGGAGGTAACACAGGCAAACAAACGGACAAGCGCATGCTTTCTGATGTAAGCTTTGCATTTCCTCAAGGCTTTGACCTATATATCCCTCTGCTAAATCCAACGATTGTGTAATGATAACGACAACATTTAGCAGATATGCATTATATAACCACGAGGAGAACAGCCAGGCCGTGTGTCCTGAGCCCCACACCTTCAAGCTTCTGGTCTGAGTTTTGTGCTTCAGATGCAATAAGCAGTGTATAGTGTGGCATCATGGATACACTTTTGTTTTAAAGGCACACAACACTTGAGTTCTATGTCAGTTGTTTATGATGTGAATTAAATGCAGAAACTAAGTTAATCACCTCGCACTTTAAGATAAAAATTACAAACAGTTGCTATTTGAGGATCGACTTTGATACATTTCCATTACCTGTGAGGTAAGCGGGACATCACAGCACAATTGTAGCTACATCATGTTGAGATAATGAAGGCTTTTTGTATCAAATGTGATGGGATACAACACTAACAGCAAAGACACGTGGCTATTCCACTGACTAAAGTGTTTGTTTAAACTTGAACATCCAGGCAAACATTTGTAATTCCAGGTTCAAGCACTTGTCTCCTGTTTGCTCTTATTGGTGAAAATAATAGCATTGGTGACACATTCAAGTTGTTACCAACAGTTAAGTAAAGACTGAGCTATGATATTGAGCCATGGCTGTAGATGAAATGGCTTCAAACAGCAGCAAATGAGGATCGGTTTAAAAGCAGGTCAGGATGAAGGTGGCATATGCCTGTGTGTGGCAGGCCACCATTTGGTTTCAAGGACAGTTTCATAATCAACCATCAAACATTTTCTCAGAAAGACACACACAGCAACATGGCAGCTACATCCACAGAGGCACTTTCAGAGATATCAAAAACTTGCATTTCTCTCAGGGATAAGTAACAAGTCAAACTCTTGGAACAGCCGAGAGTTCTGTTTTCTTATCGTAACAAAGTAACATGCAGGACCTTTTTAGTCGATTTACACTTTATCATGGACATGGTGCTCAGGTGGAGACAAACAGATACTGTTTTATCTTTCACTGGTCACTACAGAGTCAAGGACAGACAGACATACACACCCACACACCTTTTTTATGAATTTCCTATTCCTTTGGCTCTCTCCAAAAGTATCTTACCTGATAATTCTGTGACCTGAACATCATATTTTTCCACGAGAATCCTAACAAATTAAATTTTAATACAATAATGTTTTGATTAGTATTTAGTTATCAGAAGTAGTTTAACTAAATTACTCAAATAAATCAGTTATGCTTTGTTTTCTGTCCATCATTCAAGAATTTTCACTTCCGAATTCATTTTTATCAGAGTGTCCAGAAACTCTCCGAAAAGCCTGCAGTTGATCCAAAATGCTGCAGCAGACTAGAAAGAGAGAGGATATTTGACCCATACGGCTTCTCTTCATAGGCTCCCTCTTAAAACCAGAATCAAATTTAAAATCCTTGTCATGAGATACAAGGTCTTGAATAATAAGGCCCCATCCTATCTTAAAAACCTCACAGCACCATACCCACCCAATCATGCACTTTGCTCAAAGACTGCTGGTTTACTTGGTTGGTGGTTCCTAGGATATTTAAAAGCAGAGCATTTAGCTTTCAGGCCCCTCTCAAATGGTAAACTCTGAGCACTCAAAGCGCTTTTTACAACTTACCTCATTCACCCATTCATACAAGCACTTTTTTCCTATGCTTTTTCTATGTAAGTGCTTTCTAACATTCACAAATATTCATACTCCGATTAATGCAGAGTTAGTATCTTGTCCAAGGATATTTGGTATGCAGCCAAGGATCAAACCACCAACCTTCCGATTAGCAGATGACCTGCTATCTCCCCTAAGCTACAGCCTCTCCTGTGGAAGCATCTCCCAGTTTGGATTAAAGACAGAAACTTTCTCTACTTTTAAGATTAGGCTTAAAACTTTCCTTTTTTGATAAAGCATAGAGTTAGGACTGGATCAGTTGACCCTGAATCCTCGCTTAGTTATGCTGCAATAGGCCTAGGGTGCTGTGGGCGTTCCATGATGGCTGTTTCTTCTTCACACACTATGAGCTTACACACACCATTTTGCATTTCATCATTAGTTATTGTTAATCTCTGGATCTCTTCCACAGTGTGTTTTTGTCCTGTCTTCCTCCCATCACTCCCAACCTACTGGTTCTGCTGGAGGGTTCTTCTCGTTTCTCCTTCCCACTGTCGCCAAGTACTTGCTCAAAAGAGGTTGTTTGACTGTAAGGGTTTTCTGTGTATTACAGTCTCTAACTTGGAATATAAGAGCATCTTGAGGTGACTGCTGTGGTAATTTGGTGCTATATAAATAAAATTAAATTGAATTTTATATAACCATGATCAAATCATGACAAATTTGGGATCACTTATCCCAATTTGGGTGGCATAGCTTCTCTACAAAACAGCTATAATGTACTGCTGTGTGTGTATTTAGTGTTTTAAATATACAGAAAGTTAGCCGACTGGATAAAATGACTGCTAGGCTGCTTGTTATTAGCCACCGTTTGCTGTCTTGTTCGATCTAATATGCACTTGTGTGAGCATTGATAAAGGAAAACTCCCTGTGGGCTGCTGGGCTGATTGCACGTGCATCAGCTGCACAGACGTCCTGCTTGAGTCGCATTCAACTCATGAGTGAGGGAGCAGGATGGTGATGTAAAGCACTTATCTAATGCTACTTGCTGTGCACTGGCTACAGATGGGGCTTCTGTCGAGAGGATCTGATTGCTGTTAAAACTCCCTACCTTCACCCTCCAGTTTTGATTAAGTCTGAGTACATTTTAAATGTTGATCTGGCTTTTTTTTTTTTTTTTTTTTTTTTTAAACCATTATTTACATACTCAGCAACATTTGCAATAGTGTATTTGAGTCAAACAGGAAATTATCTTTTCCTGTTTGACTCAAATAGCCTATTTTTGATTAAAATAGTGTATCTTAAAATACTCCATGAAATGTGCATGTGTGTGCCACTTTAGAGTATATTTTTCCAGCCAGGGTGGCCCACTAATGTCAAACGCTCACTGGAACTGTATCTTTCAAAGCCATTTTTAGAATCTCACCATTTTATCTTTCATTCACACCCATTGGACAAATGAAACAAAAAAAGAAAAAAGAAAGAAACAAAAAAGAAACAAGAGTTTTCTTTCAAGGCACATGACAGGAAGCAGAATCCAGACAAACTGTCTTACTCCTCTGACAATGACGTCAGCTTTCAGGACTGCATTATGCTCTGCTTTGGATTTTCTTCATCTTTTAAGTTAGATATTCCACCTGTGCAACTATTCCGGTCATGCAAACGATCAGACAGTAGACTGCTGATATGCACAACTGTCATTACCACAATGGCGGACATATATGCAGAAAAGCCAGAAACAAAGAGAGCCTTGTCCTCTGCATCCCAACAGGCCAGCCACACCCAGGCTGTGATCTCATGCTGTAGCCTTCAGCCCGTCTGGCCTGAGCATCCCTAGAGGACCAGGCAGCAGCTCAGGCAAGAGACAGGCAACCTCATTAGCAAAATCAATTCCATGGCGTCCCGTCCACGACAACACTTCGGTACTCTGCTATCTGAATTACCAGTAGGTAGTGGCAGAGCCATCACACTGACAGAAATTGAGCTGTGCGAATGTGAAATCAATTGAAACCCGTGCTTCAGTGACAAACACCACAAATGACAATGTGCAGCACGGGTAACCCTATGCCTGAATGGTTGATCAGGAGCTGACTGCAAAAAAGGCTAAATTAATTTTTCAGAAGCATGTTCTGATGTTTCCTTGTCATATTAAAATGCAGGCATTGAGTCTCGAAGGGACAGCGCTTTAATGTTTTATGTGGATGCTTTCAGTCCAGCCAGAGCAATTCATTCTAAAAACAAACTCATGTAAGATTCCTACATTGCCTTGATACATCATGACATATTCATTATATACTCTTAACTCACAGTTATTCTAAGACGCCCAGATTTCACTATTGTGCAATTTGTTATATGTTCAACATTCTGAGAAAATACACATTGCTGTAGCCTCTGAAACACGTTCACTTCTTTTTCACAACCCAATTCGAACCGATCACAAAACCAAAGTAACCTCTTTGGTGCGAGAGACACTGGCAGATAACTAAAAATAACAGACTAAGCAAATATTATGGGCACTGAAAATTACATCGCTTATCTCAACTAATTACCTCCTGTGCCAGCTTCAAAGTTAAAGTCTTTCGAGCCGGCAGCGTTACATCAATCATAATGAGACTTTAACTACTGAGAGGGGCCTAATTCTTGCACTATCATCATTATCCAGTACTCACTGATTAAATATGATCTAATAATCCTTTGTGAATCTATAAAGTTGGGGAGAAAAGAAAAATCGCTCTTAACAGATAAAGAAGGAAAGGTCTCTTGTTCCATCGTGATTTTGACCAGGAGAAAATCCATTAACACAACCTCTTTATTCATGCATGAGCATCTTGCCTTCTGGGATCTATGTGGTGATCTGTGACAAATGTCTGGTGGTGCTTAGCCTGGCAAATGCACACACAAAGGGAGGGAAATAAACTGAAACACACACAAACCAAAGATGTACGGGCCTACAGAGAGGCATGTTTAAAAAGCCACGGAGACAAGGAGAGAAACCAAAATAAAGCACGTGGATGTGAATGTTTCAACACTACTCACCTTTATGTCCCATCATGACAGCAAGATGCAGCGGTGTGTTTCCTGAAGAAGGGGAAAAAAGAAAACAGAATTTGTGTACTGCATTTAAGAATAACAAAAACGAGCGAGAGACTTCGAAGAGCATTTTGCCTTTAAGGCTGTCACAGCTGGAGTGAATTAGATGTTTAATCTGGGAGGCAGCCTTTGCTAAACTCCAAATGATATGGTAAGTCTGTGCTCACTGTGCCTTCTCCTACCATGATGGCAATACCACTGATTACTACCCAACTGCACCACAAAGCAAGCTACATTTCAGAGGCAGGGACATGGCCTGCTAACAGACACAATGTATGTGGTATATGGTAATCATTCAAGAGAGAAATGATATTTGTGGCAGGTGTGCAAAAGCCTCTACCCACTATCTGGCCAAACTGTAGGACCAACTCCTTCAGGCTTTCCATTACAGAGGAAGACGGAGGTAGGCAAGCATCCAAAACAACGTGAAGTAAATATGGGGAAATGTGCCAAAGCTGGGGTTCAGCTAAAAATCACAAGGGATGCTGTGATGAACAGCAGAAAGATTTGTTTTCTGTGTATATGAGGATGTGAGGTCTGAGTTCACTTACAGCCACCACTGGTGGCACCTTTCCATGTAGACAGTTTCAAATAAACCACTGATATTTTTTAAAGCACCAATCCAAGTTCAGCTGAAGTAAATGAAGTTTAATCTGTAAACAAGCTGCATTTTAACTCGTCAACAATGCAGTGTTACGAAATTATTGTCTGGATTCACTGGGACTATTCCCTCCCTCCCACAAGCAAGTGGAAAACAATTGTTTAAAGGTATTTCTTTAAGCAACTAAAAGAAATATCTTCCTTAAAAGTTTTCTGGAAAAAAAAATCATAACAAAACAGCAAAGTGAATGGATAAAATATAATGGTGTTAATATACATATCAAACAAAGCCTGCCTTACTTCAGTGATTTGATGGTCCAGCTTCAACTTATATCCACTAGAAGCTAAAATATTATGGGAATAAAGCCACGAATTCAAGATACTGAGCCCAGGTAACCATCATCCGAGAAGGCAAAAAGGCTTAACAAGTTCAGATTCTTCAACATCACCAGAGTAAATGCCCTCCCCTTCTGCTACGTTGTTTCATTGCAGCATGTCAGTGTTTTGAAGACAGAACACATTCCAGAGCTGACAGTAAGCACAGCCCATCCTTTTTTCTTTACATGCGAACCGGAACAAACCGACGCTGTAGATCTGTCAGTTAAGAATGCGTTGATTTGGAAAATGTGGCGTTATCTGAACAGACTTTGCCCTGCAGATGAGTTGCAGTCAAGTCTGGGAATCCCAAAGTTTCGCACAACACGCCTTGATGCGTCAGCCATAGGGCCCTGAACCAACTTATCATCCAGTGTTTAAAGATGACTCATGTCACAAGGAATACGTGATAAACTTGAAATGTGGACTGAAAGGCCGCTGGGACCTTTCCTTATGCAGGCTTGAAAGAAGTGAATTTGAAGAAATTACAGGGTATTGACATTAAACTGCTCCCCAATTTGGATATCAGTTATCCGGGCCTTGGCAAAAAGAAACCTCGCCTACATCTAATGCTGCCGGAGAATGATGGCCTATTAGCTAAAACTAAGCTTCACTGGACCTTGAAATTGGCAGTTCATTGTGGGCTTTATAAAGGCAGCTGAGATGAGCAGTTGTTAAACTCACCATGGACGTCTTTCTGGGCGATATTCTGCGTCCGTATGAGCGAAGACAGTCGTCGGACATCTCCTTTAAATACACATTCGTGCACCGGAAAGTCCTGCCCAGTTCGGATAATGGGGTTTTTGTTGTTGTCATCGATAACATCGGATGTTGACAGTGTGTTGGTGTTAGCATTAATCTGCGACTGTTGGTTCTGCTGCTGCTGCTGCTGCTGTTGCTGTTGTTGTTGTTGTGTGGATGAAGACTTGATTAACTTGTGGTTGCTGAAGATTTTACTCGCTCTGCTCTTGTTGTTCGTCTTGGAGGCTGTAAACGTCCCGGTCGCAGCCTCTTCGTCCGGCTCCAGTAAGTCCTCGTCTTTGCTCGGCCTGTGGTCCTTGCGCAGGGAGCGGATCTTCTCTCCGGTCATTTTCTAAACGGTCGACGCTGACGGAGCAGAGGGTGTCGTCGCTGACGATGACCCTCCGGGCGAACTGATGCGATTCGCCAGTTGGAAGTCTTCGCGCAAACACTGGAAACTGCACAACATGAAAACACTTACTTCTCCCACGGACACACAAAAACCACAGTTTGCTCGAGGACGAACAAGTAGCACCCCCCTCGTGCCGGTTTCTTATGAAAACAAACAGTCCACTCTCCTCCTACCGCCCCAAACTGTCGACGGCTGCAGTACAACATAAGCGGCTCCAGTTGACTAGTACGAACGCTTCGGCTGATATCTTCCGGCTCGTATTATCGCGAGAGTTTGGGAAAGGTTATTACCGGCCACTCACTGAAGCCGCTCCTATTTTATCAAAACAGAGCCTACAGTAGTGTAAAATAAACACGTTTTCTATTATTTTACTCACGTATTTGAGTTAAGTCCAAATTTAATAGCCATATATTTTACATTTTAATCTAAAATTACATCTAATATAGCTACACGAACACCGAAATCCAACTCCCACACACATCAACTACCCATCAGCTTTGGCCTTGTAACTGAAAGCGTTCAGATTGCTCGTGAGTAACCAAATTCCTCAAAAAAAGAACAAAAAAATCCCCCCAAAACTACAATTAATTCTCTCGTGCAAAGTCTTTCCTCGCTCCTCTTTAATTTTTTAAAATTAGTTTTTATTTAATTTTGCTTTTTCCAGGCTGTTAATTCTGCCGAACTGGAGGTGGCAACTTATTTAAAATCTAAACATATTTTATTTTTATTATGTACTGTGCATGAAAGCACTGCATTCAAAAATATATCAACAAGGGAGTTACACTTCCTATGATTTTTTAAAACTTACATGACACATGGAAAACAGCCAGCAACACCCCCCACCGCAGCTAACATAGTCTATTCTCGTTTATCCCAACAATAATTATATATATTTTTTATGTATGTAACAAAAACTGTCTGCTCATAGGGGCTTGTCTTGTTTTATATTTTCATAAAAGCTGTGTGTACAGTACAGTGTACTTACCACCTCTTTATGCTAAATCACTCTAAAATATTAGTCTGCTCTCTTGTTCTCTTTTGTTTTTGCAGAAAACAAAAACTTGGATGAAGGACAACATTTTGTAAAGTAATAATTTAACACTGTGGAACTACTATTTTTATTTAACACTGCACTGTTTGTTTGTAGAGTTACAAGAGTTACAAGCATGCTTGTTATTCATAAAAAGGAGCCTATTGCACTCATTATTGGATTTTAAATTTTTATACTGTATTACTGTGTCTTCTGCATTTTATTAAGGTCTTTTACCAGTGTGTAATCTGCCCACGTGATCTGCAATATATACTGAGTAATAAATTCAACATAAAATATATTTTATTCAGTAAAATGTTAAGGTACTTTAATTTTTTTTAAAGGTCAGAATCATACTACAAAATACATCAATGTACATCGATGACAATAAAAGTTCTACATTTTAATGACCACATAGTACATCAGCTGAATGTTTTTATATGGAAGTGTTCATTTCAGCCACAGCCCTCAGCTTTAAAACTTTAAAAGTTTAGTGCTGGAGATGGAAATCTTATGTGTATCATACTCTCTGTGGATCATCTGCATTGAATAGCTCGAATAAATAACCAGGAATATTAACTCTCAAATGAATCTATAGTGGAAGATCTATACTAAGAAGAACAGAAATAAACATGTATTTAAAATTGCACCCAGATACCTCAGTGAATGCATTTCTTTATCACCACTGTAAGTAATTAGTTTATAATCTATTTCATGTTATTGTTTAAAATGAAGTGTGTGGCCAAAAGCCTGAGTGAACAGTGAACATCAATCCTTTCTGACAATGATGGACTCAGTGCTTCAGGAAAAAAGAAAGGTATTTAAAATACAAGAAATATGACAGATTCCGTTTCATAAATAGTCATAAATATACTTAGACAAAAGCAAAACAAAACACAACGGTCTCTAAGCCCTTATTTACAGAATTTCTGTTCAAACTGTAGCGAGTACTTTGCCAAAAAAAAGGCCATAGCAGCAGCAGCAGCTTGATTTGTTTGGATACACGCAAAACCATGAAATGTCCACAGTTTCCTAAAACAAAGGTGATATCTTGTTTACAGTAGTCACAGTCACGTGAAGTTTTCATGTGACTGTGCATTCAAACTAAATACACCCTTTCTGCTTCCACAGGAATTATACGAGTAAGTACCAGCCAGATACTAATCAAATGGACTTGATTTACTGATTATCTGGAAGTGTAAAAGCAGAAGTTTTCAGTTTGTGTTAAAACAATGCAACAGTGTTTCCAAGAGTGGATTTCCAGTTCAGACTGTGCAATGCTCAGAGAAACTGCAAAAAGCCCAAGACCTACTCTTCAGATTCTGCAGACTTCGGTTAACAAATTCAATGTTTAAGTTCATGACAGTACAATTAGAAGAAGACTGAACAAATATAACTTGTTTGGAAGTATTAACATATGAATAAGAACTTCAGCACTCACAATTTCATGTATAAAATCTTTAATATTACTAGATAATAAGAAAAAAAACAAATGCATTTTAGCACAAGGCTTTCCTCAGCAGTTCTAATGCACATGTGGGCGCAGCGATCCACAAAACACTACCGGGACCTAATCCCTAATAGGCACAGGTGGTAACAATTAATAGTTTGTCAGCATGCAACACTGGCAGTGCACTCCGACCACAGACCTAAATTATTGAAACTTGTACAAAACAACACGCTCCATTAACACTGTCTGAAACACACAGCTCCCATTAAATGTTTTTATTTTTTTTGGGGGGGGGGGGGGGGGGGGGGGGGGGGGGGTTGCAGTTGAGCCTGTTGGTTTTCTTATTTGCACGGGCTTCCAGGAGAAAGCCTCTACTCTGTAAAAAGGTCATGGCAGCACAGCTTGGGCATTTAAAGAAACCACAAAATTTTTTGAACAATGTGCTTTGGACACACGACACCAAAGTGGAGATGTTATAATTTAATAATGCACACACAAGCATATCAGGACAAACACCTCATATCAACAGTGGCAGAGGGGTGATGAATTGGACTTATTTTCACCTGGACATCACCTTTATGGGTACCTTGCATTCATCGCATCGACCATGAACTTCTCTGTAAACCAAAGTATTCTAGAGTCAAATATGAGTCCCTCACGATCCCAAGCACAGCAGAAAATCTACAGCAGAATAGCAGGGAAAAAAAAGAATCAAGGTGGTTCAGGGGCCCAAAGTCCAGACCTCAAGCTGACTAAATACTGTATCAGGAACTGTGCACAAACAAGTGCACACAGAACTCAATGAAGTGAAGCAACGCTGTAAAGAGGAGTGGAACAAAATTCCTCCACAACAATGTGAGAGACTGATAAAGTCACACGGAAAACGATTACTTCAAGTTACTGCTGCAAAAGGTTCTTCTTTAAGCTACTAAATCACAGGACTGCACAGAGTCCTCTGTTTTTCCACAGATCGTTCCATACCAGAGCACACCCACTGTCTACGTGCTAAATCATTACTATACATAAAAGAATTCATGAAAAACAACAACAAATACTTAAATCTGCATCAAAAACACCTCTATCACTGACACCAAAATGTTGTGACTACACCAAAAAGATAATGTAGTTCTGATAGAAAGATTACATTTGTCGTTTCCATGACAGAAAAAACAAATAGCCAGAAATGTTCCTATATTTATTTGATTTTGTTTCCACTTTGAGATCACACTAACTCCACGCGCTTGTGTGAATTTGCTCAACAAACTGAAGAAAACTGCACACAATAAAGCAAAGCGGACTGTTCTCGTTCAGAAGTCATTACAGAGCACTTCCTCCCCCTGTGGTTCACCCCTGGAAACACAGCTTCAGATACAAAAATGTTTTTAAAGAAGAAAAGAAAATAGCGCTAATAATAATAATATGATTGGATAAAAAAAATGCACCAGATTCTGTGAATTGTGCCACCAACACAAGAACTTTTATTGCGGTTGCTGAAAAATCGAGTACTCCCGCCAAGTCAGTGTTATTGTAAACTGACTCTGTTGCTTTACAAAACAACATAAATCACAGCCTCTGGGTAAATATGTGAATCATAAACCCAGAAGGAAACAACGTGCAGTAGTACATTCGTGTTAAAAAGTAGGCACCGTGTTGGAAAAAGAGTCGCGGACCCTGACTTAAAAAGCAGGAAACATTGCATCACGACGAACAGCGTAAACAACGTGCATGGCCACGTGGGCTGGACGCCCACTAACCCCCAGCAAATCAGCGCCACTTCGCGGTTTGTGTCGAGCGCTGATTGGCTCCGAGCGACAAGCGCAGCGCACGGCTCCATTAAATGTCTTTTACCATTACCGGGCACGGGTAAAGCCTACTCATCTTCAGCCCGCTGCGGTCATTTTTGGAGCGCACTGCCATGAGTAACACGGACAAAAAAGAAGAACAAAGCGATTTATTCGCCGGTTTCCGCACGGCTTATAAATCCTTTGCAACAGATGCCATACACGTCGGTCAGGAGCCGGAGCAATGGAAATCTATGGCTGTAGTACCGCCGATTTCCCTTTCTACCACGTTCAAGCAGTACTCTCCAGGAAAGCACGCTGTAAGTACCCCGTTACTTTAGGCCAGGTTAGGATCAGACTCGTTCCAGTGTTATGGACGATATGAAGCCCGATGGTTTCTAAGTGTTTGTATATTTTTAGGTTATTCTTATTATTCTACTATTATTATGTTTTAGCTCTGTATGGAGGCGTGTCTTGTATTATTTTAGCATGTATACGAATGGCTCTTTAGGTAAGTAAAGTTAACGTAAAATCTGAGATTTCAAGTGTTTTTAACCCACTGCATGTGACTGACTGCGCACTCTGTTAAATAAGAAACTACCCTCAGTCGAAAGATGGAGCTTGACTTGTATTGTAATTCCTTCCTGTGTGTGATAACCAGCCCATGGCCATCCATTACTGGGAGTCTAGACTAGAATCCGCCTGTGTTAGATAAATATTGTTTTGTTTCCGCTTTAGCATCATTATCTCTCCTTGTTTCAGATTGTTAAAGTCGTTTTTTTCCCTTCTCATTGCTTCTGGCATTGATTGGCTTACAGATGACAGATTTCTAGTACTACACTGACAAAAAGAGGCAGGACATTACACAGGAAAGAAATTCTTGAGGGCAGAGGTCACTAGTGTCAGTTTTCATTCACAGTTGTAAGACTCCTCATATGTAATGCATTACCAGTTAAACATTTTTTTAATTTTGTTGTTTTTGCACTCAGGTCTATAGCTTTCTTCACACAAACCACTTAAACACTTTGTTTAAAGCATTCGTTTGATTTCACAGGGAATTAATTATCCGAACACGTCCTTTTAATTATGTGTTTTGGAAATTACAAAGCACAAAGACACAGCTTCTATGATTTTAAAATCATCATAATCATCACTACGAAGACTTTGGTTTTCTTAATTAGCCCCACATCACCTCCATTAGAAGTGGTATTTTTTTTCCTCCAAAAATTAAAAAACGTATTTTTTTCATTTCATTTACATCTTTCTGATCGTAGCTAAGCAAACAGTGTTTTTCAAAATCAAGGACAAAGAAGGGAAAAACCCGACTATGTTTTAGACGAAAAGGGTGTAGGCAGAAGCAACAGCTTGTATGTACCTGCACCATATATATAATCCAACCACAAAGTATTTTATAATAACATTAATAATAATAATAATAATAATAAGTCAAATATCTATATCTGTGTGTGTGTGTGTGTGTGTGTGGGGGGGGGGGGGGGGTGTTAATACTTAAACTTAACAAAAGTGCCACATACCAAGTCATCACTGATCACTAAATAACTGCATCCCCTTACTGTCTGAACAGGTACAGGCAAGTATTATAAATGCTGACCGTGGTGATGGAAATGTAAAAATCTTGTGTTGATGTAGGGGTTCGAGTACAGCCGGAGTGGAAACCCTACCAGAAACTGCCTTGAAAAAGCCGTAGCTTCACTGGACGGAGCAAAGTACTGTACGTCAGCCAATCGAATTTCACAGCGGTGAATTTAAACAGCATGTCATCGTTTTACTAAATGTTTAACGCTTCAAAAATGACAGAGCCTTCCAATTTTAGGCTTCTCTGACACGATGATGAAAATAATTCCTGCTCTGGACAACTTCTCGCACCTTTACCTCTGCAGGCCTTGCTCTCGCTTCAGGACTGGCGGCCACGGTGACGGTCACTCACATGCTCAAGGCAGGCGATGGAATCGTCAGCATGGATGACGTGTACGGAGGTGAGAAACCACTTTGCAACTTGGCCAAATGTAAAACAAACTCGTTGAGCTATGAGACGTTACCTTGTTTCCTAGATTACGTATTCATGATGTGGTTTAGTGATACTAACAGAGATTTTTTTAATCACAAGGCACAAACCGTTACTTTCAAAGAATCGCAGCTGAATTCGGCCTGGATGTGTCTTTTGCTGACTGCACAAAACCACAATTGCTCAAGGCTGCCTTGAAGCCAAATACTAAGGTATGTCAAAGCAAAAATTACATTTCAGAAGATTTCAGAACATGTTTTGTTTGTTTTATTTTGTTTGGGTGCACCTTTTAGGAGACGTTTCCATTTTATCTGCAAAATAAACACATGCTGTTGTACTAGTGTCTGGTTTAACTAGTATGTTGCATAATGGGGCGTGTCTTTAAGCTAACTGAAACGGTCATTGTGAATCAGCAGTTCGAGTGATTGGATGATTTCTCTTTTTCTTCTGGAAGTTACCCCCACCCCTCCGCCCCCATGTTTGGTTTGACTTATACAGTAAAATGACATCATCTCTTTGCTCACGTAGCTGGTGTGGATTGAAACACCCACCAACCCCATGATGAAGGTGGTGGACATCAAGGCCTGCTCCGACTTGGTCCACGAGCACAACAAAGACATAGTGGTGGTCGTGGACAACACCTTCATGTCGGCCTATTTCCAGGTGAAACTTGACCCACGGTGCATTTTGTGCGCTGTTGATTGTGTAACAACAGTTCGATAACCTCCTGCAATCAAATTCCAGTTCATGCTGGAATAATTCAGGAAATGATTTACTCTTGTTTCTCTTGTGCACCTTTAGCGCCCCTTGGCTTTGGGAGCTGATATCTGCATGTACTCAGCCACCAAATACATGAATGGTAGGTTCGATTTTACTAACCTAACATTTGCATTAGAAGTCGATGCAAACATTTTGTGATTTTAGTCACATGATCTGTTGCACGCTAGAAGGGATTAATTACTTTAGTCCTAAAATGTCTCCAAAATATACCAAAGTAAGTCTGAAATGGGTGAAATAAGATCTTAAGCTTAAATGAATAATAATTGTAAAACATTGCTAAAATGCTCACATTGCCCATCTCTACGATTAAAACAGAGCAACACATGCAGGGATCACCAGTGAAATTAGAACTTTTGTCAAGGTGTTTGAATTTGATGCTCACCCAGTTAGTTTTGCCCCATCATCATCACATAGCAAAGATGCACCAGCTCAAACACAAAAGTTCAACAAAGTCAACTCCAGTATAAACTCTCTGTGTTTTGGACTTCTCTTTATTGTTGTATAATCTGTTTGGCAGGGCACAGCGATGTGGTGATGGGACTCCTCTCCATGAACAGGGAGGATCTGTACGGGCGACTGAAGTTCCTGCAAAATGGTGATTAAATACAAAGAGTGCATCATGTGTGGGTTTTTTTTTTTTGTTTTTGTTTTTTTTAATGGAAATATACAATAAAACTCTTTATATGCCTCCATGCCACACACTGTATTTGGAGGCTAAAGCTCTGACCAGTTTAAATTCTCTTCAGTAGGAAAGTATTTGTTGATCTGGATTTTGGGAGGCTTTGTTTGTAACCTCTTTGGATTTTCCTTTTCTTCATGTGATCCCGCCTCTGCGTCAGCACTGGGTAGTGTGCCGTCTCCTTTTGACTGTTACCTGTGTAACCGTGGATTGAAGACCCTTCACCTGAGAATGGAGCGGCACTTTAAGAACACCCTGGCTGTTGCCAAGTTTCTGGAGGCTGATCCGAGGGTGGAGCGCGTCCTCTACCCAGGTGATTTGCTGTAAACATTTTAAAATCACACATACCACAGACTTGTGAAAACATGCCCGTCATTATCTCCAATCTCAATCTTTACAAGGAAACTCTTGCTGATTTACCTTTAAGCTTTTTTGGAGGAGCCTGCAAAACCCAAGTTGCACAGTTTGTTGCACATTGTCTTTTTAGGTCATTTGAGTTCACATTGACCAATGGTGACCTTCCCCACTGAAACACTCTTTCTTTTTTTTTTTTTTCACGACTCTGGTGGTCATGCAGTTAAAGGTTTTTAAATATTTTTAAAAACCTCCTACATTTGTAGGAGTTTTCCTTTATTGTTGTTTTCACTGACACGACAACATTAAACCAAAGAACCATTGTTCTTTAAACCATTGTCACTGTCGGTCACTTGAGTTCACGTTGCTGAGCGGTGACCCGTCGCACGCTTTTTTTGTGGTTTTCTAGCAAAACGCAATCCCTGCCTTGGTAATGTGTTGCCCTCCTTTTCTACATAATAAATAAATAAATAAATAAATAAATAAATACATAATTTTCTATTAAAAGTAGCCAACTGAATGTGTCTCATCCATAAAAATTTTTTGTCCCTCCTCTTTGCTAATTTTTAACTAAGCAAACTGATTAATCAGCACTTTCCATCCAACTTACTTTGGTGTTCATGGGTAAATAACTAACTTTCATCTTGTTGTGCTGTTTTTGCCAATTATTTACAGCTTTTGCCTATAAAATATCATTTAGCCAGTTCTGCTTATTTAAATTAAGCCGTACGTTACCAAACTGTTTCTTTAAAATTATATTTGAAATATGTCTTCCCTCTTTTGACACAGGCCTGCCGTCTCACCCCCAGTACGAAGTGATGAAGAGACAGTGTACTGGGTGTCCAGGGATGATTGCCTTCGACATTAAAGGGAAACTTGAGCATGCTACTACCTTCCTCAATAACCTCAAAGTAATTTGGCTCAAAGTTTTTATTTATTCTGGCCTGTTTGATTTTGCATTTAATAAGCAGGTTGCTGGGCTTTAGGAAAATTATGTGAGATGTAGCGCTGTGAAAAACTAAATGAACCCTTACTGTGTTTGTAGGGATTACAAAGAAATGGTTTAGTCGAGCTACTATCTCTTCTGGCTTCCTGTTTGGACCTCAGACACTATAATTTCACTTTCTTCTTATTTCTTAGCTTTCTCAGCTGCACCTAGAGGTAAACCTACTTCCTTATATAGAGAAATGTGGGCGGGGTAGTGTGCAGATAGGTTGCAAATTGTATGAAGATTAAACAAGACTGTTGGTCATGAACGATGAACATGCGGACTGTGGTAAGAACAAAATAGGCCAGTGCGACTGTTTCATAAATCCAACTGCAATTTTGTGTGCAAACTATTATTTTGCACAAGATAAAAATGTTTATCACAACAACTGTCAGGCACGGTGGTGCATGGCTGATGATTTGGTCTGAGCATCTTGCACGCACCAAGTCGACCATGAACTCCTATATATACCAAAGTATTATGGAGTCTAATGTGAGGCTATCTGTCACACGGCTAAACTGGGTCATGCAACAGGACAATGATCCCAAGCACAGCAGCAAATCTACAACAGACCAAAGAGAAGAAAAAAGGTGTCGCAATGGTCCAAAGTCCAGACCTCAACACGACTGAAATACTGTGGTGCATGAATGAATGCCTGCAGACCTCAATGTAAAGAAGCCATTTGGAAAACGATTACTTCAAGTTGTTGCTTCTAAAGGTTCTATAACTACTGAGTCATGGGGTGTACTTAGTTTTTCACAGGACTGCATAGAGTCTGTATCAGGGACAGATGCCTTCACTGACCGGACACACACAGACACAGTGACATTTTCAAACGTTGTTTTTCTACAAGACACATTACAAACTTTCCAAGTTGATAATATTTCACTACATTATAATAGCCATAATTAACATGTGACATTAGTTTATACTTGCTGCCAAATTCATCACATTTTTTTCACACTGGAAAAACATTGGTTTCATGTTAATTTGACCAGTTTTATTGTAGTATTGGTTACAAGTGGACCATTGTGAAGCAGCATGATCCAAGAAGAACAGATTGTGGATTTCACTGTGTGTATGAAAGGCCTACGTAAGCTTGCTGTTAATGTCTGAAAATGATCCGGACCACAAATAACAGCGAAGAGTGCTGCTTTGGCTTGTTTCTGTTGTGGGTTACTAATTGTCTTTTTCATTTGTTGTAATTCCTTTGAAACTTTTGTGCTCGCCTGTACACATTGCGCGCCGTGCTTCACTTCATCTTCATGTCCTTTGTGGTCTTATTTCAGATGTTTGCGATTGCAGAAAGCCTTGGTGGATACGAAAGTTTAGCAGAACACCCGTAAGTGTCACTGTAGTGTTTTTATTCTTGGTAGTGTTAAAAGTACACTCTTCTGTAAATGGTTTACTGTAAGCTATGCTGCAGTTTAACACAGACCACCACAAGGGGGCAGCAGAGACCAATAGATGAGCCCTATCAGACGCTCTCAAACTAATTGCAACACTTTATGTTCATTATAAAGTCACTGTCTATGCTCTCCATTAGAATCTCAGCATGTTTTTCTGCACACAGCTCATATGTAATCCTTCTCTATCATACCGTTCAGGGCGATTATGACCCATGCATCGGTGCCAGAAAATGAGAGGAATGTGCTGGGCATCAGCGACACCCTGATCCGGCTCTCCGTTGGCCTGGAAGACGAAGCCGACATCATCGAAGACCTGGATCAGGCACTGGCTGCTGCTGTAAGTATCAGACATTAAGTTTTTGTTTTCTTTCTGTGTTGTGGTGGCATCAAGTTTACGGGAGACTTGAGTTGACTTCCCGAGAAGGTTAACTTTACCTGTTGGGCACTAACCAGTTTAAACATTTTCAGGGAGTTTATTAAATTATGACTTGGACAGAATAAACTAGAGCACAACAACATGTAAGTTTATTTAGATATGTCTTCTGTCCTTTTTCTTTGTTTCTTTTTCCGAAACAAATATCCAGTGGAAATATAAACCAACTGAAAATGTCAAGTTTTCATCCTCTGTTTTGTGGCTGCACTTGTACCTTTTATGTAGATTATTTGAGGGCAGACATTCAGAAGCATAACTAAGGGTTTACTTATCAGGGTTTTTCCTGTCTCAGAATATGTGGGTAGTCAAGCTAGTGCTTTAATGAATAAAATATTCACTTTTTTCTACCAAAAACCTCTTTTGGATACCCTCTCCTCAAATGGATATTTGCTGTTTCTCAGTGTATACAGTGGAAATGTTATTTTTAACTTCTTCGTTGGTTCAGCAGAAACATTGCCGTGTTCCCAGAATTCATTTTCAAGTTCATTACTCAGTTTTAAGCTGTCTCACTACAACGCAGTGCTGTAGTGCATCGCTCTCAGACTTGGCAGGCTGTGTCCAGACATCTGCATCTTCATCACATCTCGTCCTCTGGCGGCTGGTGTCGACGTCTGACGTTTTAGTACACCTCTCTGACTGTCTCTGGCCTGAGTTTATTAAATGTGCTTTTCTCTGATTCATCGTTGTTCTGGTTGGCGTGGATAGTTTAGGGATGTGAGTTCTGATGTATTTTATGAATGGATGCAAAACACCAACAACTCGTTCTGATTTACGTTCACCCAAATTGGCCATGATTCTGCTGCATTAAAACTCCGAGCTCTAGCGCGCTGGTTCGGGATGATTCATCGCTAATTCCCATCCTCTAACTACGCTGTCATCAGCAGTGCATTTGAATTTCCTAAAATCTTGTTACGACCTCGTTTAGTTGTACCCTACATGGCACTCTGTACCTCCTGTCCTCAGCATTCAGATAATGCTGCTGCCTCCTTCTGCTGCCCATCTGAAGAAAATGGATATTAAATGGAGACAAATATCTCTAATGACTGTCTGTGGTCCCAGGAAAAGGCACCTCTGATTTGTGAAACATTTAATTGGATAGGATGGCAGGTCAGATGGGGGCAGATGGGTAAATTTCCAGTTGAGTTTTATCAGGAAAAAGTTGGCTGTGGACATCGGTTGGTCAATTAGTGATGTAGTATATGATGATATTTCTGTAAGATCCTGGGTTTAGATTAGTGACTGGTTTTGTCTTTGGCCTATATTAATCTAATTTGGGCTTGTCTTTATTGCAGTCATTTTGGCATCCCGTCTTAGCTCATCAGAGAGTGACCTTTTATTCTTAGGAAAAAAAAAGAGAAGCTGGATGTGGATTGTACATTTTATTTATGTATTTATTTATTAAATTATTTTAATTCCCCCTCTATCTTCTGTTCTCTTTAATAGCATCCAAAGAAGTGAAATGTCTTCAGATGGCATCCTTGAGGGTGGAGGAGTCAAATTTGGGATGGAAGACCCGAGTTTCCAACATGTGGGACCTCAACTCAGTGACATTCGCCTGTCAGGGAAGCTCGTTCTTGGGAGGGCTGACTTTTAGGCTGGTTTTACTTTGTTTTCATGTTTGTTCTGTGCTTTGTTATAATTAGGATTTTTCGAAGACAAAGTCCTGCTCAGTTAAAATTGATGAAGCACGAGTTACTGCTGGAACAATGTCAAACAGACATTTTTCTGAATAACCTTGCTATGAAACTGTGTCTTCAGGTTGATTCCTGGTATCAATGTGCAGTTTTTTAGATTACTTTATATGCACTTCCAACTCACAACGTAAGTCATCCACCTCAGGGCACTTTAGGTGGCAAGGTAGAGACTTCACACGATCATCTGCAATCTGAGGCTCAGCTGCCACCTACTGACCAAATGTTAGAAGTGATAGTGGCTCTCACAGTTTTGGACAGATTTCTTTTTCCCATGCAGAACAATTGTTTTACTCAAACTAGAAGGTGAACAAAAAATACTGCATGTCCTTTTTGTTTGGCCAAAACTTTGATATAAATAAACTGTCACTAAGAGAGGAGGCAGCTCCAGATATTTGCTAGTAAACGTGGGAGGGTTTGGTATGCACAAGTGAAGAAGTTCCCAGCAGTGACTACAGTTGAGGTCTGTGTAGAAATGGCTGAATGTTGTTACAGGAACATCTCGGAGAATTATGCTTGATAAAGAGCTTTGTGTGTTTTTTAAACAAGAGGTTGAGACATGTCAGAACTCTTTTGGGGTTTTATCTGTGTGACAACACACACGCCATTTGTGCAACCCACAGTACTCCCACATCACAGCTCATCATTTACTGTAATCGAAAAAATCCATTAAAATCAGTCAAAGTACAAATCTGTGCCTGTGTCATTTCCTCTCAACCATCCTGCTGTACAAGCACAATCTCATTGTGAGTTTAGCATCAGCAGTGGGGTGGGGGTGCATGGTGGGGTGAGGTAGTTGGCATCCTAAAAAACAAACTATTAATGCAATTTCCAACTTAAGGTGTCAGTTCTTCTGCAGAAGACTGATCCGTACCCACACGTGCAGTCAGTAATTTTATGTAATTATTAAATGGAGAAAAATGTATCATGTTCATCAGGATACAAAGATTAGTTTGTGTGATTATGTCTTCCAACAAATAGTTGCTTTCTGATGAACCTATAATTTATCCATTAAAAATACACAGGAGTAGGGAAGTGGTTTGTGGAAACCACCATGTTTGAAAGCAGTGGGTGGAAGCACCTCTCCTTTCCAACTAACCGTTTTACGCCATAGAGACTGGCCACATGGCGGCCGCCTGCGGTGGAGGGACATTTCACTTCATGCCTGCACCTTCAGACTTGAGATATGAAGCATCGTACCTGTGTTTTATCGTCAGAGATTAAGTCCCCCTCATCAAAGAAACAAAAATGTGAAGAAAGTACTGCTGCCTCTTAATAAAATGCCATGCTCTTCCTCCTCACCTCAAGAGTCATCTCCTGAACTGAAGTCAGGGCTCTAACACGTGAAAAAAAAAGTTTGCATAAAATAAACATGCTTATTTATTGTCAATATAGTCACAGTTGATTATTATCAGCAGATAAGACACACGACTCTTCCGTCTTTGGGTAGCTGACAAGAGCTGTCCGGGACCGCTGGTTCTTTTTTGCGCCACGGACCGTGTTTATGTGCGACAGTATTTTCACAGACCTGCCTTTAAGGTTTCGCGGATAAATACAACATAATAAAACAGTACCGGTACCCCCCCCCCCCCCCCCCCCCAAAAAAAAAGAAGAAGAAGAAGAATTATTCATAACACACGGGAGAAGACCCAGGGAAACCGAGTTAACGATAAAAACGATAAAAAATAAAAAAAACAACAACCCCCCCCCACTAAAAATCGATAAAAAGCCTGAAAACCATGAATTTCACACCCGAGCCTCAACTCTCGCGGCCCGGTACCAAACGGTCCATGGCCGCTGGTCTAAACGATAGCTGGGTAACATTATTCTAGCTAATGTTGCCAGCTAACACTTTCCGTCTGATTAACAGTTGATTATTCTCACATCATATGAGAGTTGATTCACCGTCAGAGTAACAGTGTTTCACTAACAGCAGCAAAAACAGTGGCCTTACTGACAGAAAAAGTTCAGCATATCCTCAACAACTCACTTCCGTATTGCTGTCATTGTTCAGAGGAGAAGTCGTTTACCTAGTTTTATTCCAGACTAAATAAATGTGGATGCTTCTCACCTGTCATTGACAGCTGAGGTAAGCGGTGGACTAACAGCCCTCCACAGACAGGGATAAACTCTGGGGTCTGTCTAGTTTCAGTCCAAAGTAGCAGAAACATGCTGGGCAGCCTCGGCCATTATGGGGAACAATGTGTATGTTTAATGTTTTTGATCTCTTTTGGCTAACAAAAACACGTTTGTCCCATAGCAGCTGTAACTATGATTATGAACTTGAATTGAGAGGGACAAGAAAGCGGAACTCAGTGGACTAATCTACAGACGTCTAGTGGTGAAAGCTTTACACACTGTAAGGGTTTGTTTTGAGTATGAGAATATTATTTCTGCAGCAACCATTTGCCAAAGTATTTAAAATTTGCCGAAATCTTTAACAATCATCCTCACACAGAAGCCTCACAGAACTCGTTTAACCTGGCATGTCCCATTAGCTGTACCCGTGTGAACTCAGGGCTAAAATGGAAATGGGACTGGAAAACAGGCTTTGGATTAAAAGTAGAAGGGCTACTGAAGTGTTTTAAATTCAGCTCTGAGCCCTTTTATCCGTGACTTGGCTTGAATCTGTCACTCAGTGAGCGGTTAAAATGGAAAACGTAAGTACACATCTGAGGTTTTCAGCTTCATTTCCCCTCATTTAGACAGCCTTTTTTGGGGGCAATGCTTATCACATCCACCTTAACCTTCAATAACAACCCTGGACTACTGTGGAAAGATGCCATTTCTGTGTGTGGCTCTTGGTGTTTATTTAACAAATATGACTAATGGATTAGATTTCCTGTTAAATATAGCATGTGCTGTCTTCATTTTAAACAAATCGGGACTGAAAATGTGGACAAAGTCTTCATTGTAAACACTGTAAAAATGACTGCTCTGACCCTTCCATTGTGTGCTTTCAATCTGTTGCACCACTTACTTGCCTTCACTGGAGGGTCTCTGCTCTTCATCATGTCTGACCAACAGTACTTTCGTGTACACAAATCTGAGAATAAAATACTTGGAGTTCAGATGTCAGCTTGCTCTGTTTTGAAATATGAACTCCAGTTCCCAGAAATTGACTACAAACTGCTCAGGCGTGTGTTTCAGTGTGGGCAGCGGTGTATTACGGAAAGGTATCAAAAAATGATAGAAGCAGAAAGACACAAGAACTGTTTGTTTATTTTTCTTGAGAAAAATTCTGTATTTTCTGATCTTTGATGGATTCTTTTCACCTCCAGTAACCAGTAGCCTTTGAGCCATTTAAACTTGGACCATTAAATGAACAGCAGCATGGAGAGTAGTGATCTTCAGTGTCTTGTCAGTCAAAAGTGATGTCAGGAACATGCTACTGTTAGCCAGGAAACAAACAAACACAAACCCTTCATATAAATGGAAACGGTTAGTCTTACACTTTGGAATTGTTACAAACAAGATGTGCTGTCATGAGTTTTAGAGGCGCTGGAACATCAAACTTACGATAGAAGAAGAAGCACTCCAAGAGCACAAACCTTCGCCAAGGGAGCTCACTCTCTGGGCCGTATTTAGGTTTAAGAGAATATTGTTATATTTTGTATATATTCAATTTGTTTTCTTAGTTGTAAGCCAAATTTTAATGGACTGTTAAAGTGATCCAGTTTTACACTCATACAAGATTTTATCAGAATTTGTTCAAAACCTTCAAGCTATCGTGTTTACAGACAGAAAGAATGACATGCACGCAAACATTACAAAAACATAGCATGTTTTGTAGAAATCTTGGCTATGTCCTCATTTAGAGTCCAACTGTTGTTAGATTCTTCTTACTGTAGCTCGTGCACGAAACATAAATATAACCTGCCACCTCCCCAGCCTTACAGAAAGACCCTTTGTTCAAATTTCACATTAACAAATTTTATGTCTAGCATGCCCAAAGTAAGTCTGATGTGTTTAGTCAAAAAGCGTCTGGTTTCAAATTTGACTGAAAAGCGGAATTTAATTACACGTTAGCATGGTCATTAAAATGCTGTTAGAGAAGGGTTTAAAGCAACCAAGTCACTGTTCGTTCAGGCTGCTGCCGAGACAAAATACAGTAGTAGCTTTAAGCCAGACGTCCAGATGCCTTTTGACCTGCCTATCACCCTATTAATGTGTGTGTAATGATGATGAGGCTCACTTGGCATTCACTTTAAAAACTTTCTAGACCACATGGCCAACCAGAATCCAGTCTTCACTCTGCTAGCTGTTTGGTCTCTGTCTAACATTAAGACATACTGTAACTCCGAACTGAACCAGTTTGTTTGTATGATGCATGTGCCGTGCTGCCCATTTGAATTACTCTGCGTAAATGAGCTTGTTGGTAAAAACTGCTTTGTGGTTGATTAAAGCTCCATCTGTTTCCAATGTCAGCCAAGAGCTCTAGTGGAGAATAACTGCAGTCAGCTCTGGCATTTTTCACACTGAGAAACTGTAAACAGTCTCACACAAGACAAATTCTAGGCAAGTAAAGCTGGGTAGGACACTGGAATAATTTCCACACAGTCTACAGCACTGAAAACAAGAATGATTGTTTGCAGCGAGTTTGCATAGATTCTGGGAAAGCTTAAATATCCGCATTTTTAATCAGCACAAACAATGACTTTAGTTACATTTATTTTTAGGTCTAATGCAACTAAAAGAATAACTGAAGCGATATTGACAGTGTCTTTGAAAAGGAATAATTACATGTCTGAAGAGTTTGTTGTTGCCATTTATTTCTCAGTCTCTACGTTAGGCAGGCAAAGAATATAATTGCTCCTGTATTGATTTTAAATAATGTCAATGACGTTGCTGTTGTGGCAAAACCAGAAGCTGCAGCAACTGCTGTTGTTGTTGTTGTGCGTTATGCCAACAACGGAACTGCAGCCAAGATCTAAGGAAAAATAAATAAAAAGACAATAAAAAAACAATGCGAATCAATCAACCGGCAGTACAGTCTGGTCAGTCTGAGTAAAAACAGGCAGAAATTATTCTGGCAGGAAGCCAACAGAATAGTGCTGATGCATGCATCATTTGGCTGAAACGTCTGTCTGTTGTTGTTCACAGACTTCATAAATTTATGCTCAGACAATTTCAGAAGCCAGCAGCAGACAAATTAAAGTATATTGCCTTCTTTTTTTTTTTTTTAAAGAAACTGATTTTCTTCATTTCGCACTCATGCAGATTGTAAAAACTAAATAGGAACAACCAACTTCAATATTATTGATCATTTTATTAAAAAGTAAATACATTTTTTCTTTTGTTTTTAAGTACACAGACACAAACTAACAAACATGTAAGCATAGCTGTTAAACAAAAGCCCAAACCTTACTTGATAATTTATCTTAATACAGATAGCTGTTCAACATGAACATGTAGGGATGCAGTGTAGAAAAACACAAGAACTGTTCTTTTATCAGACGTGGTTTTGTTTGCATGTGTTGAGATTGCATGCATAGTCTAGTTCATTTTATCAGTGAAAGGATTTTGCAGTTGTGGTCAGAAGTTTACATGCACTCAATCATCAGCACGGATGTTGTAGTGATTTGGGGCTTTTTTGATTTCTTTGAACTCCGCGTGGAATAATTGGGAAACATGCATCTTTAAAAAAGAAGAACTGAGAGCACAAGTTTGTATTTATTTGGTATTTTCTCTAATCCACACAGGGTCAAATGTATAACTATATCCCTAATATAATGTCCCTTAGCAAACTGCCCCTCAGCCAGACCTTTTTGGTAGCCAAGCTTTTGTCTGGATATTTGACCACTCTTGTCAGATTAGGTAGAGTTATCTAAATTGGTTAATTTCCTGGCATAGACCTGGATTTAAGCACAGTGCAGAAATTTTCAATAGGTTGAGGTCGGGGTGAAGGTCATTCTTGATGCTTAATATTAGCCTGCTTCATTTGAAAAACCAAGCTTAAATTGTTTATGGGATCATTGCCCTGCTGGATCACAAGTCTATTTATTTTCTCTGTGAAGTTGTATAAAATAAATTTTATACATTTTTATACAACAAGTATGCATTTTGGTTTGTAGGAAATGTTTCACTTTTAGAGGCAATCTCAAGTAGCCATTCCATTAACTGAAATAACCACTGGAATAAAACATGAAAGCAATTTCATTTGTTCGTTTGAACAAGACTCTTCCATTTATGTCATAGCTGAAAGGCCAGACATAAAACTGGAGTGAAAATTGAGCCATCATTGAGCAGCGAGATGTGATGACCTTTATCAGTAAATACAGTCATTTCTGGAAGGTATTAATAGCACTGCATTCAGTTGCTCAAATTACAGAAATAGAAATATATCATACATAAGCTACAAGTTCACACTGTGGTTTCTTTCTCCCCTTTGCAACAACTGCCCACTTTCTGTGTAAATCGAATGTAAATGTCAGCTTATCAGTTTGCAAAAGGTAGGAGGATGACCTCTTCAGCTAAAGGTTAGAAGGATGTGGGGGAAGAAATTATTCTACTCTCCAACAGTCGGGGGACTGTGAATTTTAGAAAACCAACCTACCGCAAAAATTATAGCTTCCAAATATCAGTCCATGTCAAAAACAGCTTTGCAATGTTCTTTGAACAGACAGGACCAAAGTGGAGACATTTGGCTACAATGCACAGCGCCATGTTTGGTGAAAACCTGACAGAGCAGACTGGTGTAAACACCTCATACCAGCTGTAAGCATGGTGGTGGAGGGCTGATGATTTGGGCTTGTTTTACAACCACAGGACCCAGGCTTCTTGCAGCTGACTGTGAAGGCCTCTGCTGAAGTCACACTGGGTCATGCAGCAGGATAACAAGCAGGAGCAAATCTGCAAGAGAATGGCTGAAAAAGAGATGACTCAAAATGTTACAAACCTCAGTCTGACTCAAATGCTCTGGTAGATAAGATAGGATAACTTTTATTAGTCCCACACATGGGAAATTTGTTTTGTTACAGCAGAAAGTGGACAGTGCAAAGTTAGATAGCAAAAATTAGAAAAACACTGGAATAGGATAAGAATAAGATACTGTACACAACTGTACACAATAGAATAGAATAGAATAAAAATACTATATACAACTGAGTAAAATACAACGTTGTCAGAAAAAGAGTATTGCACTTAGTGTTATTGCTATTGCACATGTGTGGATGTGTGTGTTTGGTCAGTTGTGAAGTCTTTGTTGTGGAGTCTGACAGCAGTGGAGGAGCTGCTCAGTGCTGTCAGAGTCTCCTGCATGTTCTCCAACAGGGATGACAGCTTAGCCACCATTCTCCTGTCACTCACCACCTCCACTGCGTCCAGAGGGCATCCTAGAGCAGAGCTGGCCCTCTTAAGGCCCTCTGGACCTTAAGAGTGAGACTGATGCATAAACGAATATCCATAAATTTCAATGAACTGAAGCAAAGCTATAAAGGAGCGTGGGCCGAAATTTCTCCACATTAACTTGAGAGATGAAAAGTTATGCTGAAAATAACTACTTTAAGTTATTCCTACTAATGGTGTTTGTATAAACTACTACATCATGGTTTGTACTTTCTTTTTCACTTGACTGTTTATGGTACTGAGGCGTTACCCTTCCAAGGTCAGTGAGTGGGGTTACATCACTTGAGGCTAAAATCTATACCAGCATAGCATGACTTCTTGTCATTTCATGGCAATAGATCAAGCAGAAAATTGCCTCGTTTTTTATAATTACCCTCCATCTGCTGGTTATTGAGACTTTATATGTTTTCATAAGGAGCCGTCATTATATTGATGTTTGTGTTGCCTCTCCAAAGAGAACCTGGTTCAGCAGGAGCACATCACGTCACAGAATAGTTACTCCTATAGAGTCATTCCCGAGCAAGGAAATAAGTTGTCAGTGTTAACATGGAGGAGACGGCTGCATTGGTGGGCTGAGATGGAGGGAGTTGTTTTCCCCTCTTCTGACCTTGTCACGGGGAGGTATCCTATCAATTATTCACACTCAGTGGTGTGTTGTGTTCTGTTTTTGAGTGAACAGAACAGCTTATTTCTCTGGATCTGGTTCAATGTGATGTTATATTTGTTTCCCAGAAGTCCTTGCCTGTGCTGCTAGAAATTCATCATCTTGTAAAAAAGAAAAAGTAGTTTGAGTAAAGTGCACCCGTCTCTCTCCTCAAAGATGAGTCTTACCTCACTTTTTTCTCCTGCCTGTCAGATTTATTCTCACTTTACTACAACTTTAAACGAGCCACGAAAAGTATTCATCCCCTTACTAATTTCTTATTTTGTTGTTTTGCTGTCATGCTTACATTTTTAGATCATTAAACAAATTTTAATATTAGATATTAGGCAGCTTTAAAAAAAGAGGCAAAGCAGATAAAGCTGGATTAGAAGCACCAAATATCCTTTATGTAGTGAAGCAGATTCAGCAAAGTAACTCATGGACAGCTTAAACAATTTGATTCAGTTTCATTTATATAGCGCCAAATCACAACAACAGTTGCCTCAAGGCGCCTTATATTGTGAGATGCTGAAAAATTTCTTTTAATTTTTTTTTTATTTAATTCGTTCTTTCTACCTTGAACTTTAGCCAAAAGTTTCTTTGTTGAAAGAAAATCTTTCTACAGAATCACTCCCAACAACTATTTTTGGTTCCAGCCAGCACCTTTGTGTTTACCACAGTTCATGGGGACAGCAAAGCGTTGCACATCTCGATACCTTCCATAAAAACACATGTTATTCAAGGTTTGCTTGGCTCAGACATACAGAAATGGGCACTGACAGCAAAACTTACATAACAAATAACACCGACTGTATATTTCCTTAAAATCAAATTTTGCCAGGACATTTCTGCCTCTAACACAGTGGTTCTTAACCTGGGTTCGATCGAACCCTAGGGGTTCGGTGAGCCGGTCTCAGGGATTCGGCAGAGCCTCCACCGCAGAGGTCACAGAGGTCCAGACACACCCGAATTATCGTGTAAATGTGTGATGACACGCCCCCTTCTGGCCATCACTGGCTGCAGACTGTCATGCTACACTGCTTGGCCAATCAGGGCTGCGGGGAATGTAGCGCGCAGTAGTCAACAGGTGAATGTCGTGGTAGTACTTCGTGTGATTTATTTTAACATTTTAATCCATACTAACTATGTCGGGCAAAAGAAGAAAGTGGTCGGACGAATATGTACAATATGGATTCACATGTATCACGGAACGTGATGGGAGTGAGTGTCCTATCTGCATGATTTGCAACGCCAAGTTGAGCAACTGTAGTCTCGCACCGGCAAAACTAAAGGAACACTTCTTGAAGCTGCATGGAGACGGGGAATACAAGAACACAACACTTGCTGAGTTCAAGGTGAAGAGAGCCAGATTCGGTGAAAGGCCCACTCTGCCTGCTCTTGGATTTGTAGCCGTTAACAAACCGATCCTCACAGCATCGTACGAAGTTGCTTACCTGATCGCAAAGCAGGGCAAGCCACACACCATTGGTGAAACACTCGTGAAACCAGCTGCGTTAAAGATGGCAAATCTGATTCTCGGAACAGCGGCCGAAGGTAAATTATCCCAAATTCCTCTTTCAAATGACACCGTCAGCGACAGAATAGAAGACATGAGTAAAGACATCTTGGCTCAAGTAGTCGCTGATCTGATTTCAAGCCCGGCAAAATTCAGCCTCCAGCTCGATGAGAGCACAGACGTTGCTAATCTAAGCCAGCTTACTGTTTTTGTGGACTATGTGAAAGATGACATGATAAAAGAAGATTTTTTATTTTGTAAGCCTCTTACAACAACAACTAAGGCAGCCGATGTGAAGAAGCTTGTGGATGACTTCTTCAGAGACAACAATCTTTCATGGGACATGGTTTCTGCAGTTTGTACGGACGGAGCTCCAGTCATGCTAGGAAGAAACTCTGGCTTTGGTGCGCTAGTAAAAGCCGATGCACCACACATCATTGTGACTCATTGTATTTTGCACAGGCATGCATTGGCAACAAAAAACTTGCCTCCAACAATGGCAGAAGTATTAAAAACTGTGGTGGAATGTGTGAACTATGTGCGAAATAGTGCTCTGAGGCACCGCATTTTCAGCGCATTTCAGCTAAGAAAGCCCTGGATTTTTTTTATACCATTTGTTACAACATATCTTTGCGAGCAATCCTTTTCGACGATGCTGGACATAAAAACGAAGAAAAGGAACAGACTTTTCTGTGAAAATGACATGAGACTGGCACCTGCCAAGGTGAAGCCACGCATATCTGAACTGGTCTCTCAAAGGCAACAGCAGAAGTCACACTGATTTGCAGGTATGTAATTTCTTGTAAGTTCATGCATTGTGTTGGTTTTGTTCTTTGAACAAGGTGATGTTCATGCACGGATCATTTTGTGCACCAGTAAAAAAACATATCTATGTCTTGAATTTGAAAAAAAAAAAATTTCACTAAAGAGGGGTTCGGTGAATGCGCATATGAAACTGGTGGGGTTCGGTGTCTCCAACAAGGTTAAGAACCACTGCTCTAACACATCTGATTTGTGGATGGATATCTTAAAAAAAAAAAACACATTTACATGACAGTAAATGCAAAATCCCTTAAAACAACAAAGGTCAAACAGGATTAGTTGACACAGACGTTTGCTCTCACTATGCTGTAGGCCTCAGAGACATTTACCTTCATATCCACCAGTTCAGGTGTTTTGGGTGACAGTCACACTGAAATGCAGAATCACTCACTCATCATCGCTCTCTGCTTGGCTGCCCACACGGATTCATGTACATATCAATACAAGGAGAGTTTGCTGCTTTCTCCAATGCTTGCCAAGAAAACAGTCCTTCTTCCTCTTATCAGTCTCCCATCTCTCTTTAATGTTTTTCCGTATATTGTTGGACAGTCATGACTTTATTTCCAATGTACTTTGTGCAATACCTCATAAATTAGATAGTCTTAGTATAGGCTTAAGAATTTTTACTCCCTCTAGCAGATCGTTACATGGAGAAACCTTTTGAATACAAGCGAGCTCATCCACACAGGTGTGCACACAGACACAAACTACACCTTTCTTGGCTGTTACCTCAAAGCACATTGTGTGCTGTCGTTCTTGCGTGCTACACAATAACATTCAATATTTAGTATTTACTGTTATTTACAGATTATTGCAATGGTGCTGTGTTTATTATGTTGCTCTCTCTTTTGCTTGTTGTCTCCTTTTTTCTTTTTTCTTCTCTCAACAGGTGATCCAGGAGATTTTTTTTCTTTAAAGTGCCCTTTCTCACTCTCCCCCTTCCCCTCTGTGTTTCTTTCCCTCCCTCTCTTTCTTTCTCTCTCCCTTTCCTATCCCCCAGTCCTGTCTGTCCTGTCTGTAACAACTGAAAATAAAATATAATAAATAAATAATAATAACAAAGGTCAATCAAATGGACGAATACGGCAAGGACGTGATGATCCACTTGGCAAAGTAAATTCGTTGGACATCTTTCTTTGGGGCAGGGATAGCTCAGTAGGTAAAGCGGTTGCCCCATGATTGGAAGGTCGGGGGTTCGAATCCCCTCAATGGCTACCCTGAGGTACCCCTAAGCAAGGTACCGTCCCCACACACTGCTCCCCGGGCGCCGCACTGGTGGCTGCCCACTGCTTCACTGAGTGAATGGGTTAAATGCAGAGAAGAATTTCCCCACGGGGATCAATAAAGTATACATTATTATTATTTCTTGGCCTTCAGACAGTTCTGATGGCTAAAGAACCAAATGGGACAGGCAAAAAAGAAAAGAAAAGAAAAAACACACATCTTTTTTACTACTTTTCAAAGTTGTACCAAGTGTTTTAGTTTCTGGGGCTGTGGTGATTTTTCCTCTTTGTGTCGTCACTGGATTGCAGGCAGTTGTGGCATGAACCCTAGCTTTCTTTGCCTTCGCCTTTGGGGTTTCTTCCAGTTTAAAGGGAGTTCTTTCTTTCTACTCTCACCACGTGCGTCCCAGTTGGGGATCTTCTGATTGTTGGCGTTTTCTTTACCTTACAAAAGAAATTAAATCACAGTAACTGTGAACTGCTACTACATAAATAAAACTGAATTGAATTGAAATGAACAGAACAAAATAAACGATCATGTTGTTTAATTATTCACCGTACACAAGACTTCCTGATTTACTTTTTACTACTAATGTTACCAAAGAGCAGCTGTCAGATGTCTGTCAGAGCTATCAGAGCCACGTGTGTCTTCATTTCCATTTGTCTTGGGATGAGGCTTGTACACATGATGTTCCCGATCATGAAAGGATTTTTCTCTTGTACACTCAGGCACTCAAGGGGAACATTCACACCTTGGGTGATGGTGTTGTGAAGAGGAAAAGGTTCCTGATGCTGAGCTTTAATGTACAAATAATAAAATCCCTAAAGATGTGATTTGTACCACTTGTGAGCTGTAGCAGAAACTCAGAGAAAGAGCATGCCTGTTTTTTTGCCACAAGCAAAGTGGTGGATATCTTCCTGAAGGAGCCCATTATAGCATCTGGAGCTGCAGATGAAAGGCTTGCAGAGGATGCGATCTCTGCGTGTGGGTTGTTACCTGCTGGTTACCTAAGATTTTGTCATTTATCTCAGTCTGTTTTACTATTTGATTTGTTTGTCACAAAAGGTTGATGATAACAGTGTTTTATTAATGGAGCAACTGAAGATGTAACCTCAGGCAGTTTAAGTCACAGAGTGTCCAGTGACCCGAAGCAATCAACACTGATGATGCCAAACAGTGGCAGACTCTCTTTTCAGTTTGAACTTAAAGAACTGTTGCACTCTTTTGGTGAAGCGTCAATAAGTTAAGGACACAAAACAGATTCAGAGGTTTGTTTGTCACTAGCTCATACAGCATATACATCGAAATCTCAAGCCTGACCTATGAGGGAGTCTGGGAGTCGATGGCAATACCAGGGTTTAGAAATACTGATTTATCGGTGGCTGTGCCAATATTGATTGATAATACCGTCAGAATGATTTGTGAGTCCAAGTCTAACCAAATCCTGAAAATGCTCTTGAGACGTTTCTAAAAATGACAAATTAGGTATGTGACCAAATTATGAAGCACATTATAAAATAAAAGTGATACATACGAGCTGTGACTCATACTGAAGTATACTGAATTTCAGTATGAGTCACCGAGACTGTGGGATAGTCCATTGTGTTTAGTTGACTCTGTGGATTCTTTAAAAAGCAGTTAAAACATTTTGGTCCAAACAGGGTTTCTGATGAGAATTTTTATTGAATTATTTATTTATTTTTTAAACTAAATGTATTTTAGTTTTTATATGTCTTATTGTGTCTTTTTAATAGGCTGTTGTGGCCCTTAATGTTCTTATTTATTTCACTCTTTCTGTGTGTGTGTGTATGTGTGTGCGCAGCACTTTGTGACTGTTTGTCTGTGAGAAGCACTTAAAAAATAAATTTTACTTAATTGCTTTGCTTTACTTACACTTGCACCAGGTGCATTGATCAGGTCCTGTGTCAGCTCTTAGCTGTTTTTTTTCATCCTGTTTCTTAGATATTGTTCACTTGCTGTAGGTAGTTTTGTTTTCTTAGGCCTGCAACTTCTTCTTCTGCTATCCACTTATCCAGTTTCCTCCAATTTTATAAGCAATTTGTCAGCTTTCTATGCCAATGTTCTTGGCTGATGGCACTTGGAGTAAAAATATTGTTTTATGCCTGTCAAAATGTGTCATATTTGGCATTTTTCATAGATTTAGTTTTTTTAAAAAATGAACCACATTATATGTTTTTGTGACAGGCTGCTAACAACAAAGTACTTATGTGTAGAAGGAACATTAGTTTATTGCTTGAGTTCCCGGTCTTTTTTATGCTTGAATGATTCATAGGTCAGGGTTAAGTGGCTTAACAAACAAACAAAGGAACAAACAACTCCAGAAAGCCTGAAGAGCTATTGCTCAAGAGCACTTTAAAAAAGATTCCTGGCACTGGGCTCCGTGGAAAAAAATTATAAAAGATATAAGAGATGGTTCAAAACTTTTGCACATTACTTTTTTGTACACTTTATTATAGATTTTCTGTTTTTGCGTCGTGACATAATGTTCTGGTCAGCCAGCAAGGAAGTGTAGGTCAGTGCATTAGATCCATGTTTTCACTTACACAGTATGTGCAGGATTGTCAGATTACCCAAACCTCAGCACCATTTCCAGCACTACCTGTAGGTTCTCCGGTCTTCTTTTCCACCAACCGTATTAACAGCGGTTTGGTGGTCAGTATCTTGATGCTGAAGACTTTCATTATTATATGAAAAATGTCATAATGGATGGTAAAATTTAAAATCCTGGTAAACCTCCAGATGTTAACAGTTGGATAATAATACATTAATTATCATAGGAATACATATGCTAATCCAGTTGTTTCTTTATGATATTATTAATAAACAGCAGCCTCAGATTTGCCATGACCTTTGGAAAATCTATCAATAAACATGTTAATACTGCAGTTCAGTGTTCCTGGAAAAATCTTGGATAAATATGGTAAATGCAGTAAAGTGGGTCTATAAAGAGTTCTAAAGGCCAGGGGATGGCTTTTTGAGTAGGAAAAATATGTTAATCATAGGCTATGGCCTTCAGTCACTCTACAAGTGAACAAGTGGGAAATTCAAAGCACTTAATGGAGGAATATTGTTTGAAATAATAGCTTTCTTCTCTGCAGTGGAGTGCACCAAAGAGCAATATACATATTTATGCAGATTTTTATTGTATCTTGGTACCCATTCTTAACCCCTGTGTACCATACCACATTTAAATCTGCAAATACAAACTTGCACTCATGTCGGTGTGCTTTTCTATCTACTGAGGTAGACTGTCAGCTCACAGGACAGTTGAAGATTGATTTTTTTCTGCTTCATGATTTTAAAAATATATGTGTATTAAAGTTTTAGACTAGGCCAATGCCCACATTGACATTCAAGCCTTCAGGATGAAAAGGGCAGGTCTAATAGCGTCGTTCTTTCGTGACATTTCGCTGATGTGGACTTTTCTGCAAGCACTGAACAGACTTTTTTAAAATTTAGCAGGAGCCACAGACCTTTCTCACAGCAGACATGTTGTCTTGTCACAGTAGATGAAGCACTATGACAAAAATGACTTTAATTGCTGTAGTTGTTAATGTTTAAAGGAACAACTGTTATTCATTTGCTGTGACAAGTCGAGATGACTGCTTTGAAACATCTGATGCAGTAGACAGTCATTAAATTACGCTGTACTGAATATTGAAGATTACAGTAAATGTTACACATTTACAAACAGATACAAAACTGTTTCCAAAACAGCTGATGATTTGAAAACATAGAGACAAAACAATGAATATTTAAATTCAAAAAACACTTTATTTATCCCCAAGAGGGCAATTAAAAGAGAATGGAGAGCGTCACATGAGACACAGAACACCAAACAAACACAAACATCAAATAAATCATTCTGTAAATAAACACAAAAAGTCAATATAAATGCAATCTAAAATAACCAGTCATAGTTCAGGAACAGTGTGCTGTTCATTTATAAAAGAACTGACTTGAGAGAGATGTTGTCACAGATCATCCCTGAGACTCGACTCCACCCACTCAACCCTGTCTGCACACTCTTCTTCAATCCTCTTGTGCATTGTCTGTTGCTTTGGTTGACCCCAGGTATTTAAACTTATCTAGCTTCAACACACCTTCTCCTTACAGCTTCACTGTCACACCTGTAACTCTCTCATTCACACATGTATTCCCTGTTGCTTTTTACTGACTTCATTCTTCTTTCCACTGCAGCACTTCTTTCACTTCTCCAGGTTTTTTTCCCACCTGCTCCCTGTTCTCACTACCGATCACAAGCAACATAGTCCAAAAGATACACCCTGTTTATTTTTGTATATATGCGTCATTTTGGATGCTACAGACTGGCAACCTGTCCAGGGTGTACCCTCCCTCAGCTGGGATTGATGGATGGGTCATTTTGGACAATGACACTTTTTTTTTTTTTTTTTTTGAAAGAACAGCTTTAATTTGAGTATTTATGCATCAGCTGTTTAGGAATTACAGCTACTATTATATATAATCCCCCTTTTTGAGAAGCGCTTATTCTGAGCATCCGAAATCCTAAATCATGAAAGGAATGATTGGCTTTCAAAACAAGAGTCTCCTCCTGTTTTTTAGAAGGTGTGATGCAACACAGCAGTAAGATGCACCTTTTGAATGGCATTACTTGTTGCTCTGCTAAACACCCAACACATTTTAGTCTGAAACCCGACGTTTAGTCGAGTGAGTTGATTTTCTTCACTGGTGATTTTCAAAATTAGTCGCACTTTAACACAAAATGGATCTGAGTAACATTTGCATTCAAAGATGCAATCTGCTTTGGTACTGAAATTAAACACGTGTTTGCAGATGAGTGCTGTACAAGATAAGACCAGACACAAACCAGCTGTCGCACACTCAGGCCTGTCACACTTCCATTGGCTGATGAGCGGCGTTGCAGATTTATTGTGGCCTCATGTCCTCCAAACTCTCCTTTGATGGGTTATTGGTCCATAAAAATGTGCCTGCATAAACGAAAGACGTCAACATGATTTATGTTCAAGAGAGCTGAAACGCTTGATGTTGGAGTGGGCAAGGGTCAAAAACCAAAAACATCAAAGAGAATAAAACTGAATCAAATGCTAGAAAAAATAAAAACAAGAAAAAAAAGGCTTTGACAAAATGTGGAGCATCTTCTAGCCTCAAACATTTGATTAAACTGTACAGGTGCAAAAAAAAGAGTTAATAGCGTAAATGAAAAACCAATAATGGAGGAGAAATTATTAATTCATCAACTGCGTTTTGCAGTGGAACAGGTGGAGGTGGGTATGGTGTCACTGTGGGTGTTGATACTAAAGCAAATACTGCCAAACTCATAGAGTTTTAGCAATATAAGAACAAATTAAACTGCAGCCTCTGGCGACGTCATAATTTATGGTCAATTTGAAGTTTAATGAACACAAAGAGAGTTCCTGACTTTCATGCAGAAAACATGTTTCCAATAATCTACACAATGATTTGCATAAATTATGAACATAAAATATAGCAATAAAGTTTTTGCCATTAGTTGTCACTAAAAAATAGTGCAAAAAAAGTAACGAACGGTCTGCTGATGTTGTGCTGTACCAGGTTGTTCTACTATGAAACTTTCCTTTTCACAGCTTGCAACCCAAATCTTAAAACTTCAAGCAGAGAGTTGGAGAAAGGAAGCAGGTGTGACGAGTCAGGAACATAAAGTCGAGCACTTGGACCTACAGGGCAAATTTCAGTTATAGGGTGCTTTACCAAACAGACAGAGCTGCAGTGCTGTTCAGTTTGATGCCTGAGAACTCTTTACCCCATGAAAGCGTACTAGAAGTGACCCTTCATGCTCTTTTCTGAACTGAGTGGCTTCTGTCACATTGCAGCCCTGCTTATAGAACAAAGTGACTGGGTTTGAATCAGAAGTTAGTGAGAGTGGTCTCTGCCTATACATCTACCCTTGAAAAGCCTGGAAAGTATTCCAATGGTCATCAAACCTCATCTTTATTGATATATACTAAGCTGTCAAAACTCATTATTAAGGGTAGAGGTCGTCATTATGAGGGAAAGAGTTAAAAAGAGAAACCATGACATGTTTTAGTCACAAAGGTCACAGAAGCCATCAACTGGCATCATCTGGAGTCTGGTGTTTTTCCGCTGTCATCCTGTATGTCCACCTTGTGGGCGGAGCCTTAGTTCCTCACCTGTTTTGCTCACCTACCATCCATTGACAGCAATGAGTGAGGCAATACTCAAGGCTGACGCAGTAAATCACTCTCCGTCAGTTCGTCAGCTACCTCTGGTGGTAACCAGGCCTTATGTCTATGCTCTGTACTTACCTTGATTTCCTTGTGCTTCCAGTTTTAGTCACAACGCTGTTTACCCACCTGCAGCTCAACACTCTGAACACTGGTCACTTTAGCAAAATTCACTGCATTGCTCCATAACCTGCCTCTTAAAAACTAAGCTTCTCGCTGCTCTCACTTGCCTGTCACTCTTGGATTCCTGGAAACATAAGGTTGCAACCTCACTCGATCACACTCCTCTCGGATGCTCACCCTCCTACCCTCTCGAGAGCCCCACGCTCTCCTCCTGCAAGTAAGCCCGCAAATTTAATACTCACCTTTTCCCCAGTAATTGCTCTGCCCACTCAGCATCTAATCTCACTGTCCCTCTGTTTCAGTGCCTTCATGTCAGAGCTCCTGCTACGTTCCCAGGTCTTGTTATCTTGCATCTCTGTTTGTTAAAAACTTGTCTGCATTTGGGTCCACTCCCACATACTGGCCCCCGGCCCAGCCTGAAATCAGTAGAAACGAAACTCTTTTACAGCCTGCATCTTGATCTTCATTTTGACTATTATTACACAACTGTACAGTTTTGTGGCTATGTTGGTCGACTGGTCCTGATACAGACATTAGAGGTGATTTCCATGACACACATATACACACACATACACACATACACACTGCTGTTGTGGCTGATAATGACTTTAATGGCTGGACTGATGTAGTTTCAGGTTGTTATTTAGTAAAAGCTCCACATCATGGTTTGATAAACTTGCTCGAAATAGGATCAAAAATTGCTAAGTGAGTATGAAAGCTGATATGTTGTCATATCGTCGGTGTCTAATATAAAGCAACGCAGTTTGGAGGATGAGGACTGGCGTGACAAATGTTTTATGTGATGTCTTTTCCACATTAACCTTGTGACGCTTAAGATCTTGATTAATTTCTGTACTGCAAGGAGCTCTTTGCTCTGTGGGCGTAATGTTGAAAAAGGGCTGTTTTACAAAGATGGAAGACACAGACCATTAATGCTGAATTTGCATTCTTCATAGTCTTTGACAGCACCAATTTACTGCCTGTGACAGTGCCGCTTAGACTCCTAGACCATGCAGAAGTGGAGCAGAGAGGAGAGCTTATCACAGCTTTTTCCATTACACTATATGGGTAAGATAAATTACCAGCATGTTCTGCTTTTCGATTTACTTTGTTAGGGGACAAAATAAAAAATTTTGTGCCGTAGATCATAAAACACAGGGTGCATTAAGCCAGACTTCTCATTGCATTAAAGCATTCTAACGCTTCAGAGTCCAAATATGGACCACTAAGATTTATATTAGTCTCTTATCTCTGGTTGAGACTATATTAGTCTCTGGATCAAGGACTTCCTGACAAATAGACCACAGTCTGTCAGACTCGGCCCCCACCTGTCCAGCACCATCACACTCAGCACCGGGTCTCCACAAGGATGTGTTCTGAGTCCCCTCCTGTTTACGCTCTACACATCCGACTGCTCCCCTACCCATCTCTCAAACACCATCATAAAGTTCGCGGATGACACCACAGTGGTTGGACTCATCTCAAGGGGGGATGAGTCGGACTACAGAGATGAGGTCAACAGACTGACTGAGTGGTGTTCAGTTAACAACCTCCAACTGAACACCACGAAAACTAAAAAACTTATCTTGGACTTCAGGAAGGGCAGAGCAGACCCGGCCCCACTTTACATTCACGGGAACTGTGTGGAGAGGGTACACTCCATGAGGTTTCTGGGCGTGCAGATCTCTGACGATCTCTCCTGGACTGCAAATACCACGGCGGTGGTAAAAAAGGCCCAGCAGCGTCTCCACTTTCTGAGAGTGCTCAGGAGGAACAACCTGGAGGAGAGGCTGCTGGTGACATTCTACAGAGCCACCATAGAGAGCATCCTAACGTACGGTATAACAACATGGTATGCAGGGTGCTCAGCTGCAGACAGGAAAGTACTGCAGAGGGTCATCAACACAGCCCAGAAGATCACTGGCTGCTCTCTGCCCAGCCTGGAGGTCATTGCAAACTCTCGGTACCTCAGCAGAGCTGGCAATATCATCAAGGACTACTCTCACCCCAGCAATCAACTGTTTGAACTATTACCGTCAGGCCGACGGTACAGGTCACATAAAACCAGGACAAACAGATTCAGGGATAGCTTTTTTCCCAGAGCTATCACCGTAGTAAATAAGCACAAAAACAATTGAACCTGCTTAGCTATACCATACTGTCACTGCCATTATATTATGCTGCTATTCATACTGTCATTATATTAATGCTGCTATCCTGTATATATCGTACTTACTATTGTTTGAGTACTTACGATTGTTTTATTGTACTTTTTATATTTTACATTTATATTTATTATTGCATTTTGCACCAAGGGAGTGGCACTCCAATTTCGTTGTACTCTGTACAATGAAAATAAAGGCTATTCTATTCTATTCTATTCTATTCTATTCTATTCTATTAAGCCACTTGGTCTCCCTTTTTGTTTTCACTTTTGTAGATAAAATAATTTAAATGTGTCTGGCCACGTTAAAATTGACAAAAAATTACAGGTGCACATTGTATAGTGTGTAAAAAACAGACAGAGCAACTGTGATTCGTTTCATTTAATAAAACTTTATAATTTCCATCAGTGAAAATTTATCAGTGGTGGTCAGCTGCTCACAAACTCATTACTGTCCATCCCATCCTTAAAGTCCATCGGGTCATTCACTTCCTCCGCCCCCCTCCTTCCTCCCTCTCCTCCAGAGTTTCCGTGCAGTCTAATCACCCGGGGGCAAAAGACTTTCTTAGTCTATCTGTGCAGCAGCTCTGAGACAGCAGGCTGTTGCTGTATATACTCTCTCTCTGTGTGAAGGCAGAGTGCCGAGGGTGGAAAGTAACCCCTATGACTGACTTAAACCTGAACCGTGCTCTCTGCTCTCGCTCTGACCTCCACAGGGTCAATCTTCAGCCCAACAACCTGATTATTCGATTCAGCCAGTATATGTTCTTCTTGTTGGTACCACTGCATAGAGAATCCTGCTAGCAACCACCAACCGAACTCTGTAGCAGCTTTGTGCAGAAAAAAAAAATGCTAGTCTCCACAGGAGGCAAAGCCTAGCCACTTCCCGTAGAGAAGATTGGTGTTCAGTTTGTGGTCGAGTAGGAGCCATAGGTACTTAGAGGACGTGAGTCTCAACCCCCTCGAGAAGACTGGCTGAGAAAGGAAATCTAGCACCATCTCTTTGGTTTTTAATATATTCAGCTGCAGATGGTTCCTCCCACACCACTGCACAAAGTTACTCACCGCTACCCTGTATTCCCCCTCCGCATTTACCGCGATGCATACAACTATGGCTGATTCATGTGAATATTTCTGCGAATATGACAGAACTTGGAATTGTATTGGAAGTCATAAGAGGGCTGGGGACACTCATCACCAGTTTGGTTTGCAAAACCTGACATGAGGACTAAGGGCATGTTCTGCTAGAAGAAAAGACTCACCATACTTTGTTTAATTACCTATTTACATAAATTAGGACCATCATTTACAAAATGAACACTATTTTGTATTAAATGAGACTTGAAATTAGCAAATAAAATCATAAAGTCCTTAGGAAAATCATTACTGAGGTCATAGATCAAGTGAGCTTTCTCATCGATCTCTAAGCATTTGAACATGGGCTATTTTTACAGCCAGAGGAGTCACCTCATGTTGGCCATAGAAACAAGGCATTTTAAGGCACTTCAGATTAACTTTCCAGAGGTTTGCCTATTCTATATAAAGTACAATGAAAAAGAATTTGCCTTCTTCCTGATTTATTTTTTTGCCTATTTGTCAAGCTTAGATGTTTTAGATCATTAGACAAATGTCAGTTCAATAAGCAGAGATCATTAGAAAGAATGAACATGATTTATTGATGAACAGAATTTCGATATAGGTTTTTGGCAGTTAGAACCGTCTCAGCGGAACAGAACCCCAGCTGTGAAAGGCATTATAGCAGGACCCCCCCCAGAGACGAAGGTGGCTTGAATGGAGCCTTAGTGAAGAGAAGCAGTGATGGGGAGGAGGTGGGTGTCATGCAGGCATCTGCATAGGAGAATGACAGATGCAGAGTGAGATTAAAAGTATGTGGCATGAATGCTGATTGGCCTGGAGAAGGCCGGGGGAAGGTGATTGGACCAGACCAGTGATGACATGATAAATGGTGTGATAAAGCTAAGATGTAGACAAAGATAACAAAAGCATCATTTAAAAAGTGACTTTTGTATTTACTCTGTTTTCTTTGTCTAATATAAAAATTTATTTGATGATCTAAAACATGTAGCTGGGATAAGGACAGATGGATGTTTAACCAAAAACAAAGCAAATGCCTGCTGTATCTCAGACTGACAGGGGCTTTGCTGTAAGTTGCAGATATTTTACATCCATGAAACACAGATATGCATTATAGTGGAAAATTCAAAGATATTTATATAAATAAATAGAGTAAGACACGATCTGCTGTCAGACAGCATAACATATACTGAGACTCTAACCCAGTGATGAAAGTAGTAATAAAAACGATGCACTTGTCAATGCAAACCAAATATTTTCTACTGCTACAGCTTAGAAATAGGGTTTAAGAAGTCACAGACAATAATTTTGTCAGTGAATGTAACACTCAAAGTAAACAGTTAGGTCCATAAGTTATTGTACAATGACACTTGGATACCACCTTAGTGGATTTCAAGTCAAACAATCATGATATGATTTAAGAGCAGACTTTCACTTTTTATTATGGTGGAAGTGGATGAAGTGGATGATGACGGTATTATTTCCATGGTTAGGAAAAACAACTTCTAACCAAGTCAAGAACACTCTTGAGGATTTATGGATTTCAAGAGACATCTTCCTGAGTGTAAATGCAAAGGGTTTAAACTCAAAGTTCAGACCACTGGTTACCCTCAAGAACAAGAAGGCCAGATTCGATTTTGACATAAAAACATCTGAAAGAGTCGTCTGAAAAAGAAAAGAATGTATCAAATAATATTTTCAGCCAGATTAAAACAAGATTAACTTGAAAGAACGATGAAGGTGATCCAAAATGAAAGGCACACCTCATGAAATAAAGCGTATTACATTATATTTTAAACATGAAGGAGGCTACCTTATGACATGGGCATGTATGGCTCAGTGGAACTGGGCTACTACTGTTTATTGATGATGTGACTGCTGATAGAAATAGCAGGATCAAGGAGCATTTGTGAAGCAATATGCTCTCTGCTCAGATTCAGACAAATGCTCCACAAACTGACCAAACAGCCCTTCACAGTGGGAATCGCTAATGGCCCAAAGTTTACTGCAAAACGAATACTTCTTAAGAGAAAGAACTGCAATATTCTTCAATGGCCACCTCAATCACCTGATCACAGTCTAATACAGCAAGCTTTTTAGTTATTAAATAGAGAGACCCACAAACATGCAGCAGCTGAAGCTGACTGCAGTGAAGCCCTGACAGAGCATCCAAGTGAACAAACATGATGTCCACGACTTTTACTTGATACTTTATACATACTTTTAATGAACTTCAGTCAAATCTTGAACAATTGAGTTAAAATCCAGCGTGGTAAACTACAAAAGTGTGTCACTGTCCGAAAACGTATGGGCCTTAATGAACATTGCAGGGAATGAACATTAATTCTGTGACCAGTCGTGTTAAACTTTATTTTTACTACTACAACAGTTCAACCAGGACAAAAAGCTTAAACTTAAACAAACAGTAAAACCTCTCACAAAAAACAGGATATCAGAAAATATTCTTGTTCAGAGTAATATTTCTGCCTCTAATCTTGACACTTCATGGGTTACTGTTTTTCCAATTTTCATCTCTGGCCTGCGGTCATTCTGAACATGTGAGAAATTCACGGTCTCCAATTACTGCTGCAAACATCTGAGAAGAACAAAATGACCTGCCACGTCCCATTGAACGGCTCTTTTTACATTGTGTTTCACAGATGAGCATTGCTCCTGTCAGGCTCCTTCATCATTTGAAGTGGTGGCAACGTAATGACACTTAAAAGATGCCACGAGTCTGGTTTAAGAGGTGCAGTGTTTGGTTCGGACTTCCAGTCATATTTATACCTTATGAATCCTGAATAAAATCACTATGATGTGTAGCTTTTAGAGTATTGTAAACACACCAGACCCCTGTGAGTTTACAGCTTCTGTTTAAAGGATTTCCTGTGTGGGTATTTGAATAAAGTCTGACTTTACCCTGGGGCCTAACATGTTGTTAAGCTTTTATGCACATTAATGTTTTTTTGTGCTGCTAAAGAATTCTCATATTTACAGATAAACAAATGAATCTTTAAACTGTCTGTTAAATGTGGATGTCTGCTAAGCCACAGGGTTATAATGACCTGTTGAGTTTTCCCACAATACCACAGCTATACACTCATGGTCACTTTATTAGGTACACTGTGTTAGTACTGACTTGGTACTGTGTCATGTAGTTGCTGCAGATTTGTCGGTTGCAGATACAAAATGATACAAAATAGATACAAGATGTGAAGCACATCACAAAGTTGCTGCTTTAACATCTGGTGACTCTGGAGTCCATTTCAGAACAGGGAACTCACTGTCATGTTCAAGAAATCAGTTAGAGATGACTTTTTCACATAGTGTGTTATTATGCTGGAAGCAGCCATCAGAAGATGGGTACATTAGAGTCATAAAGGGATGGACAGCAGCAATGCTCAGGGAGGATGTGGTGTTTAAATGCTCAGTTGCTACTAAAGGGCCCAACGTGTGCCAAGAAAATATCCCACAGTGTGGATGAGGCAGGGTGGATCCATGCTTTCATGATGTTTATGCCAATATTTTTTTATGAACACTAGATCTCATGACTAATTAAAAAAATGGGTTTGTGAGTAATTAATTCACAGAAAACGATCAGCTGTTTTCTGTGCCAGCTTCCCAATTACTGTCATGTGAATTACCATATTTGGTTTTTCCTTTTGTGTTTGCGCTGGATCTTTCCCTTAGGGTGAACTGTAATAAATTTTGTAAAATACTTTGTCACAACATAAAAAAAAATTGCATTATGGAAAATTCAAAGATGTTCATTTAAATACATTAAGTCACTATCTATTGTCAGTTGGCACAAACAAAAAAGTATGCAAAAATGAAATCAGATAGAGGGCAAATAGTTTTTCACAGCACTGTAACTGCTGATGATAAAACATCTGAGAAAATTCCCTCAAATACGTTCGCACATAGATATTAACATTCAACTAAGATCTTTAAGTGTGGCTGATGAAGACGTGAGGAACTTTATTCCATTAAAAGTTAATCAAATTAAACAAATAAATATTATTATGTATTTTTTAACAGCACAAACCAACATAGAGACTCACAGGCACTATTTGAATTAGAAATAAATTGCTTAAGTGATTCTTGACATTATTTTTGACTGATACCAAACTGAAACTCTGGTGAAGATAAGAGAGGGGAGCTTTTATTATTAAGTACAACTGCTCTTGGTATCAGATTAAAACGCGTTTAACTCTCTTCCATTATCTTTCACCTCATTAGGACACTCCTTTCATTTTTTTCTGTTTTGTTCTGTTGTAAGTCACTTGAAAAGACAGTTCCCTCCTGCAACCTCTTGACAGCAGGTAGAATCTCCACCACCATCTGAAGTAGCTCAAGGATCACTCCTCAGTCGTACTCCCCCAGGTGTCACTGACTAATCAGCATGCTCTTTCAGCTCCGAGAAACTGCAGCACAGTTTCTCCTCCTGAGGATGAAGAATATGCTGCCAGCATCCAGATGCATCCATCCACATGTGTGAGGTTCCCATGGTCATATGAAAAAAAAAGGATTCTGTTGAGGATGAAGAAAAATAGGTTTGTTTTTATGCATTATATGGATGTGACTCTATTCTACTTTACTAAAGTTTATTTAACTTTTTAATGAAAAATGATAATAAAAGTGATGTAATGCCAAATCAGTGTTACTCATTAACAAAAATGAAAATATGATGCACAAACAGCTGTATAACGCACACAGGCTCTCACCGTGTCCATATTGATGACGCTTCCTGTAACACTGCTGCTGAGCTCATCACTATCACTGAGTCTTTTAACTTTAAGCAGCATGTTTCTGGCCCCACACATACAAAGGGCCATACACTGGACCTTGTTTTCTCCCTGGGTTTAAATATATATGATGTATGTGTGGAGGATGTCCAAGTGAGTGACCATAGCTGCATATTCTTTAATTTGTCATTTTACGTGGATCCTTCACCTCCTAAATTGATGATCCAAAGGCGGATTATAAACCAGGATGCTGCTGGAAGGTTTACTGCCATGTTTGACCCTCGCATGGCTCAAAATGACGTTGATTCACTTATTTTGTCTTTTAACAATCAATGTAAATCTATTTTAGATGCGGTGGCACCTCTGAAACAAAATGTTGCCCATTCTTCACATTTCTGTCCTTGGATAAATGAAAATATTCGAAATTTTAGGAGATATTGTCGCAAATTAGAACGTTTATGGAAGGCTTCCAAGCTTGAGGTCCATAGGATACATCTCAAGGAATCAATTTTCTTACTTAATGACATGATAAAAAATGCCAGAACTGAAAATTTTGCTAATCTAATAGCTTCAAAAAAGAAAAATCCCAGAGTATTGTTTGATACAATTAAGAACATTGTCTCTCCTGATGTTCCTCATGTAGCAGTCTATACTAAATCTGATTGTAATGACTTTTTAAACTATTTTGTTAATAAGGTCGCTGCCATCAGGTCTAATATTTCTCCATCATCCTCTCAGTATCACACTGACACGTTGCTTACCTCTGACACCTGGGCCTCTTTTACTCCTGTCACCTTGCAAGACATCAGTGCTCTACTCGGTCGAATGAAACTGACTTCAAGCCACCTTGATGTACTTCCTCCATCATTTTTCATTAGTGTGTTTGACTCTATTGGCCTCTGTATTCTGGAAATAATTAATATTTCTCTTTATACTGGCTCAGTTCCCAGCTATCTTAAACAAGTTATTGTTGAACCAATATTAAAGAAACCAAATTTGGACCCATCTCTTCCAAGCAGTTACAGGCCAATATCAAAATTACCATTGGTGTCAAAGATCTTGGAAAAAACAGTTGCAGAACAACTTAACAACTTTTTGGAGAAGAACAATGTTCTGGACATTTTCCAGTCTGGTTTCCGCAAATTGCACTCCACTGAAACAGCTTTGCTTAAAGTGTCTAGTGACATTTTGATGGCAGCAGACTCTGGAGAGTACACCGTTCTGGTTCTGTTGGATCTCAGCTCTGCTTTTGATAGTGTTGATCACAGCATCATGATAAATAGGCTGAAGGACTTGTTTGGGATCACTGGTGTTGTTTTAAAATGGTTTATGTCGTATCTGTCTGAGAGATCCTTTACTGTCTGTATCAATCATGTGTTGTCTGAAACGTCAGTTCTGCCTTCTGGGGTACCTCAAGGATCTGTTTTAGGTCCGATTCTCTTTTTGCTGTATATACTCCCTCTAGGCCAAATTATCAAACGTTACAGTAATATTTCTTATCATCTCTATGCTGATGACATTCAGATATACTGTTCTTTCAAAGCTTCTGAGTTTTACAAATTGTCTTGTTTAAATAATTGTCTGTCAGAAATCAAACAATGGTTAAATGACAATTTCCTTCAGTTAAATGCAGATAAAACAGAAACCTTGATTATTGCACCTGATCACATGCTCTCAGAAATTCAGCAGCATATCAGTTTTTTAGACCCCTCATTTCAGTCGAGTCTCAGAAACTTAGGTGTTATATTTGACGGTTCAATGTCTCTTGAGAAACACTCAAAACAACTTGTCCGGAACTGTTTTTATCATTTAAGAAACTTTTCTAAACTCAGACTACTAGTGTCAAAGACAGAACTTGAGATGATTATTCATGCTTTTATTTCTTCTCGTTTGGATTATTGTAACGGTCTTTTTACGTGTCTCAACAAATCTGCTCTGGATCGCCTTCAGTCTGTACAGAATGCAGCGGCAAGACTTTTAACTGGTACAAACAAGAGGTCTCACATTACTCCAGTTTTGGCTTATCTTCATTGGTTGCCAGTAAATTTTAGGGTTCATTTTAAAATTTTAGTTGTAACTTTTAGAGCTCTGCACGGTGAAGCTCCCCAGTATATCTCTGACCTGTTGAAACCTCATGCTTCATCCCGAGCACTTAGGTCTTCAGGTCAGAGGCTACTGGTGGTCCCACGTACTAGGTTTAAAACACGTGGGGATCGGGCTTTTCAGGCACTGGCACCTAGGCTGTGGAACTCCCTGCCGTTGTCTTTACGCTGTCTAGACTCTACTGACTCCTTTAAAAAGCAGCTGAAGACATTTTTATATAAACGGGCTTTTAATTAATTTTAACTTGTGTGTCTGATCTTATTGTGAAGCACTTTGTGATTTTTATCTGTGAAATGTGCTATATAAATAAATTTTACTTACTTACTTACTTACTTATTTTCCATGCCGGCTTCATTTGACTCAAGCTGAGCTGAAAATAAACAGAATTTTATAGACCACTGTTCTTTGTGTTCAGTGAGTCAGTGAGAATTTAGTTTATGACTTCACAGAAGTTTTAATCTGACTCAGGCGTCGTAAATAGCGACCATCTTCTGTCTCCTGCTGGCACAGGTTTCTGAGAAGATGAAACTTTTTATGTAGAATATGTTTTAACAGTGCCTGTGCAGCCTGTGCAGTGACTGCATCAACCTGCAATAAGCTGTTGTGAGTAGGTGAGGGATGCTGGTTTATGCTACTGCAGAGACTCATTTAGATCCATCAGTGAGCATTTCTGAAAGTATAACTGCATCCCACCCCCATTAGATAAAGAATGTTTCCACTTCCACAGCAGACTCATATAGCACCTTTATTCCTACAATTAATTACTGACTAATACAAAGTCTTCTATAAGCCAACAATAGAATCATAGAAAAGAGGGTGCGTCTAAGTTTGAGACACACATGTTCAGTACCTTGAACTTGCAATGCTTATTTTTATTTGGTACACTTATTCTATCCAGGGGTGTCTCCAGAATTTTTTCATCGGGGTGGTAATACGAGGGCCTCGGTGGCGCCCCTGATTCTGACTCATAGTTAAATTCCCTGTCGAGTTTAAATACCTTGTTTAAATTTATCCTTCATGCTATTTTAACTATACATACTTTTCACATTATTTGTTGCTTGTAAAGTTTCCCTTGAAAAAAACAAACATGCAAAAAATCCCCCAAATCTATTCTGAGACAGTCTGCTGAAAGCAAGCAAAGGTGCAGAAATCCATTTGCTGCGATGGATGAAGGCATTCAATTACCTGCGATTCCTCTCCATCAGCTTTGACCTTTTCCATAATTTCTCTTCTTGCAAGTAACACGGACACAGTCAGCCGTCACTATCAAAACAATAACTCAGACGCCACAAGAGGCCATTGTAGGCACCACCACCATCAGTCACTATATTGATACATGCTAGTGTCAACACTACGTTATGTATTGAGTCATAAAGTCATCCGGCTGCAGATGTTGTATGCAAAGCGAATATTCTTTGGATTTAAAATATAAAACAACAGCAGCTATATCACATCCCGTGTATTTCCTGAACACCTGCTCTCAACCTGCTTCAAAGCTGCATCCCAAGCTTATCATCTTGGTTTTTACTTTATTGTTGTTACATGGGCTTTATTGCTGTGCATACTGTACGATTTACATAATTTTCCTAACTCCTCCATGGTAACGGTATCATGATATCCACTATAAAAGAGAAACACAGCAGCATCTCATGACCCTTAATGTTAATTATAACCTATTATCTAAGGCTCTCGGTGAAAGCCTGAAGTTTTAAATGGCATGACGCACTTTAACAACAGATGTGAAGATAATGGAGTAACCATATATATATATATCTATATATATATATATCTATATATATATATATATATATATCTATATCTATATCTATCTATATCTATATCTATATCTATATATATATCTATATATATCTATATATATCTATATATATATATATATATATATATATATATATATATCTATATATATATATATATATATATATATAGCCTCTTTCAAAATTTGAAATCATCAGCTGTTATCATCTGGCTATTTGTTTGTTTTTAATCTATCATTTTTTATATTAATGTGTGTTTTTATTTAAAAGGCCTATTTGTTATATAGATATTTCATAATTACTCTCTTAGATTTACTTCTTATTTATTCAATTATTCACACATTGCGGTGGTTAGCAGGTGTTTAGACCATTAAACTCTCATGATAGACTAAATTTGGGCAAATGTGAGGAAGGACTGTGACGGGGTCTAAAAGTCTTGTTGTTTGTTCCTTGATTGAAGTGGTTAGTATTTACCAAAAGTTGTACAAAAAGTGGCAATATTGTCATCAGTCCCAAAAGCTTGATGAGCTAGCTATTGTGGTCTGTCCCCACAGGTCACCTACTAAAGCCCAAATTGCTGAAGCAGCCTTTGCAAACCTCCATCCACCACCAACAACAACCTACAATCCACATCAAAACTTAAGCAATGGAAGAAAATGGTCTGATGTGATGAACTGTGGTTTCTTTTATTTCATGTTTGTTTATTGTTTAGTTGTGGAGAAGTGGGCATCAGCATGCACAGTGAGAAGAAGGCAAATGGACTGTGTGGTGCTCTGGGCAATGTTCAGCTAAGTCTTGGGACCTTTGGGACATACCACCCACTAACACACTGCACATATGCACTTTTATGGAAATGATGTTTCCAGATGATAGTGGGTTCTTTCAATAAGAGTGACCTGACAAAAAAACTGCAAAAATTCTTCAGGAATGGTGGGAGCAGAATGTTTGTAGACTATTGCATGTCATTTTGATACTTATATGTGCACAGAGACGTGACTGTTGTTGTGAAGTGGCAGTGTATATATCCATGCACATGTTTGCTTACAATTTTAAAGTTTATAGAAATCTTTGTTTTATAGCTTTAATAAGTACAATATAAACATGGCCCTTTCAGTAAGCAACAACACCCATTAGTTAAGCTAATAGATCTCATTCATCAGGTCCTGCCCTACCTGACTGCAGCCATATGGTAAAAAATACAGACCAGGTCAGGCACAGGAACATTGATATGGATGATTTTATGAACACGTCTGTGCAGCCAACAGTCAAATATTCAAGGTTTTCCTTTTGGCTAATTTGTTTAAACAGGAGCTCGAGCTCCCTTAGGCACTATCACCATCTGTTGTGGAGGCAGGTTTTGTCTAGGGGCAAAGGCACTAATCACCACACCGTTCACTGTTGTTAGAGTCAAAACTGATTATAGGTCTGCAGCACGTGTCCCTGTGCAGCGTGACTTTAACTGAGCAGTTACTACACAACATGGGGGTTGGTGTATGTACAGCATATAGGTAACACAGAGTGGGAGACATGCTGATTTAGTGTTTGCAACACTGAGGTCAACAGAGACTCAGCTGGAGGTTTGGTTCAGTAACACAAAATATGGGACAAACTGAAGATATCTGTTTTTATTTATTGTCTGGACATCGGACAGTTGAACCACAGATACACTCTCTGTTTGAAGAGGTTTATTTTTTTTTGTTTATTTACAGTTTTTCCCAGGATATTGGCTGCCTTTCACTCATTTTTCAGGTTTTTATAGCTGACTTAACTCAAGGGATGAACCACTGTTGTGACTCACATAACAAACAACTTAGTAAGGAATCAATTCCTTTTGGCACTTTGCTGCTAACAGCCTGTCATAAAACACATCATTTGTTCCTGTTTCTTTATTTTAACTTTTGAAAAATGCCAAAGATAACACAGTTTGACAGGCATAAAATTGTATTTTGGCACCAATGCGGTGATTCAAAAAGAGCTATTAGATGAAAAATTGTCAGAAAAGTGCCAAAAACAAAATGTATTCAATGTGCAATACTGTCTGGAAAGCATTTGAATGGTAAAAGATTCATTTTTCAGCATCAAACTGATCCCAAACACACACCTAGTGCAGTAAAAAAACACATACCTGGACCGAATAGCACACAGTGGAGAACTATCAGCCATGGATCGGCTTCCCCAGAGCCCGGACCTCAACATTACTGAAGCAACATACCTCATCATCTTTACAGAGCAATCTGCAAAAGGAAGTCAACATCCAAAGAAGATCTTTGATTGCTGTTCAAGAAGCCTGGAGAACTATTCCTGAAGACTACTTAAAGAAAACAGAAGGAACCTGATATAAGAGAGTTCAGGCTGTGTTGAAGAATAAAGATCATCATACCAAATATTGTATGTTTTTCCTCATGTACTTGAGTTCCACAAATGCTTGTACATGTTTCAATAAGGAAAATATGGAAAAATGATGGATTTTTTTTGGGGGGGGTGGGTGGGGGGGGGGGGTGGTGGTGGTGGTGGTGGGGGGGGGGGGGGGGGGTTGTATATAAAAAACTGAGAAAATATTTCAGGGCATGAAAGAATATTTTCTAACTGAATATATAAATAGCAGTTGAAGAGACAAGTTGTTTTGTGTCCAAGAAATACTAAAGTCAAATGTATTTAAGTAAGCAAGACACAATGGTACCTCAAAACTGTTCTTTATTTATTTATTTTTTAGCAGAAAATGTGTTATATTGTCCTGGTTCTCACAAACTCTGCAGAGCTACAAAAATATATTGATTGTCACTTGCAGCTTTCAGCATGACCATCCGCTCGCAGACTAGAAAATCAGATTCACTAATCAAAACATGCTTTTATCACACACCAGAGCATCTGACATGTGCAAGCTGAAGCAATTAGCATCCATTTGGTCCTGTGTAGGCCCAGTGTAATTCATTTAGGAAGAGACCCTTTACTGAAAAACTGTAAACACAGACAGAAACAAGTGAAATGAAATATCAAGGGTTATGGAAAGATCTCCTATAATCTATTTGAAATGTGTTGTGTGAATCAAAACTAAACTGAAATCTTTATTCCTAAGTGCCACTAAACCCCAGTTATATAAAATATATCATACCAAGTGTGATTATTGTTGTGTCACTCGCTTATTTTCTGTTTTGTTTATTTATTTATGAAATGTGGACTTGCTTGGTATTGATTTTTAGCTTTCATACAACTACAGTGACAGGCTCTCATGAGATTGCTTGAGCAGCAGTGGTCTACCACTAATGGTAACACAATAACCAAAGTCAATGGCCTCCATGCACGAAGTCAGCCATCCATTTCAAGGTAATAGGTTTATGATTTATTGAAAGATACGTCACTAAGACTCATATGCCTAACACTCTGTAATCGAAAGCCCTGCCCTCTGTTTAGCACAATGGTCTCCAGCGCTGACCGTTGTGCCTTTTTTATTAGAAACTGTGAGCACAGTTTCTAATCTGACCTTTCCTGATTTATCGCTGTAGCCGCTCCATTAAATTCCAATTCCACCTTAAAAGCCAGCACACATGGCCATGTGCTTGGGTAAGATGTAACATGCTGAGTGTCTAAAAGGCTGAACTGTGTCCTCATAACAATTGTTACCAGGGCAAACAGAGTTGCTATGCAGGGCTTCAGTCCAGGAAAGTGCATGCACCCCCTTCTATTCAGGCCACGTTCTGAAACGCTTTGGATGATACAGCGATAGTGCTTGTTTTTCCTGCAGTGAATGGATTCACGGTTACATTTTACTGATTACATATTCTGATTTTTTTCTCCTGTCATAACAGCTGAAAGAGAAAAGGGGCCTGTGGTTTTAATTCAGACATTAGTAAGCCCTTCTCACAGTGGCTCTTTCACACCATAGTGAGGCTCAAAACATATAATCCAAAGCCACAGCTGATCTATCAGAAACACCCATGGCGTTCAAGAAAGTCATCCTCTGATTTCCATAGAAACAAGAGCACAACAAGTACTTTAGCAGTTTAACCAAACCCATTAGCTAACAAGAACTGAGCTTGAGTCAGGATCCTGCTGACAATGGGCCATGACTTTCCCTCATGTGGAGCAATTAGACATCAGTCAATCACATTGTGACATGAGTGCATTAGTGACATTTAGGCATGTCCACGTCCAACCACAAGCTCGGGCTTTGTTAAACTATTTGATTACTTTATTGAACCACCTGCACAGAGACTTCACATTTTCCAGTGTCTGAGTACGAAATGTGCAGATTTGACTGTTCTTTTTCCACTTGTATGCTTAATGATTTTAGCTTCTTCTAGCTACAGGACCACTCATGATGTCATTCATGCTTGCTATAAAAGTGAATGAGTAACACTTCCTTGCTGCAAAACAACAGCGTCTGAATTTCCCCGAGTCAGGCTGCTTGTTCTGAGCAGCTCTGGCTGGTGTGTTGCTGTTTAAATATTAAATGCTGCTTTTCTGAGAAACTAAAGGCAAGCACACTGGGTCTCATGGAAAAATAAGGAATATATGATCTTTTCTTGATGCTAGAACAGAAAATCTTGTGGTTTCCCTGCTCAGACAGTCATGATAGTTTCAGGATTTCTGTGTTGTGTTTTTTTCTTTTAATCTAGAAAAAAAAATCTGACACACAAGACAAAAAGAAAAAATAACCATTTTATCAGACTGAAATGAAAATATTGTAGTTTCTAAAACGTGGAAAAAGATCAAAATCAATAGGTGTTATTTGAACATTAGAAATTATGTGTGCTTGTGTGTATGCACGAATGGGGGGAAATAGTTATTAAAGCTTGTTTTCAATATATAACACAAAAGGTTTCCAGGTGTTCTCACATTTATCAGATGAGCCATGACAGCGAATCTTATTTTCTCAAGTCTTAGATCCAGGTTGAGGCTAATGTGTGTTTGCAATCTAATCCAGTAACACAATTTGTGTCACGCAGATTAACTCTTAAATGGAAATTCGTCTATACCACAGAAACCAGGGATAACAAGTGGTGTTGAGGTTGGACGGGGTACATTTTAATGGATTGCTATTATTCCCATCCCATCCCATCTTTTGTTTTAACACAGTGTGCTAGCTTTAAAGTGAACATGTGAATATTCAGACATTGGCACTGGCACTCTAATCAGAGCCAGTCACTGTAATAAGAGCAAGTACTAAACATTCAGGGAGCAGGTTCAGTTATTAGCCTGTACCGACTGACACTTTCACCAGTTAAATTACACACATTACACACTGCGCTGTTTATGGGACAGGCCAATAAAGCTAATGTTTGCTTGGCAATATTGTATCTAATTGGAGTGGGTAAAAAATATTGTAATATATATAATATAATGTACCTGACACTCAGTCACATGAATGCTTAAAAAATTACAACACTATGGTGTACATTTTAGGATATCCTCAGATCTCAGACTTTTTGTCTGAGTCCTGAGACCTGATATCTTTTTGAAAAAGCCCTGATGACTTTTTCTCCTGAGACCTGAGGATGTCCTAAAATGTACACCGTACAACACACATCTCAAAAACATGAGGTTATGCAACAAAAATTTATGACAAAATGGACGCTATTAGGTTGGCCAATCAGATCATTCACAGTCGCAGTATTCATGTCATTGTCCTGGGTCATATGACCCCGCGTTTTGTGTTTATTATTATGTATTCTGGTTAAGACTTTCTAGTGGTTTTGGTTTCTGTGCTTCCTTGGTTTAGTATCTAGTCATCCCTGCCCGTGTGTTCCCTCTGTTCTCTGTCAGTATTGTGTCTCTGAGTTCTGTTAGTGTATATTTCCTGTTTTACTTTGAAGGTCCGCGGCTGGTGTCAGCGTATTCAGTTTGCGTCTTCCCTGTCTCGTCATGTTAATTAGGTTCAGCCATGTGTCCCTTTCTGTGTGCAGTATCCTCGGTTCCCTATGTGTATTTGTAGTGTGTGTCCTCTTGCACTCGTCACTGGTCCGTCTGAGTTTCCTCGGTGCGTTTCTCCCTGCTTGTCGTTCCCCTTGTTACCCTCTACCCTCTCCTCGCTCTTTGGGTTTGTTAGATCTGGTTCCTTGTTTCCTAGTTTTCCCAGTGTAAGTTTTCCTTAGTTTCCGTCCATGCCTTCTCCCTTTCTGTTTGTATCCTTACCTTATTAATAAAGCTCACTCGCATCACAGCCATGCCTGCATTTTGGGTCCTTCTCTCATAATTCCACACGTGTGTTGCCGCAGCCATGACACAATCATACATGTGTAAGGATACAATCATGCACACTGACAAAGAAATATGAGTTCAACTGACTTCCTGTTATTAGAAAATGTTGAAAATATCAACATGTAGAATATCTTCCTTTCCTCTAAGCTGCTGCTCACGAGAGTAGATGTTACCCCTGGAACGCCTGCTACGACTAACTTTTTAAGCTCTTTTCTAAACTGAATGGTTTCTGTCATATTTCAGGCCTGCTTATGGGACAAAATGACCCTCTGCTCCACAAGTTACCTATGGAGCTACTCATGGAAAAACCTGGAAACTATTATAATGGTTGTCAAAGAAGGTCTTTATTGATACGTACTGAGGTGTCAAAGCTCATCATCACAGGTAGAGGGGAGGTCATGAAATGTAATCTTTATGGAGTAAAGAGCTAAAAAGGATTAATCTGCAAATGTTCTGGCCCATTTTCAGCAGAGCTTTTGAAGCATGGTTGCTAAGTGGTTAGCACTGTCACCTCACAGCAAGAGCAGGGCCTTTCTGTCTGGAGTTTGCATGTCTGGGAAATCTAGTTTCTCCCATCATCAAAAGCAGACACTGCCAGATTAATTCTCCTGTCACTGTGCCTTTTATCAAGGGACTGGCCTGTGGCTGGAGCGGGTCTCTCCGTGCTCCAAGGGGATGGTTTAAATGCAGAAAATGCATTTCCCTAAGGCGATCATTCAAGAACACCATGTTAAAATAAATTCTAGCATGCCAGCTTGCCAAGAATGAGACTTAGCAAAGCAAAGCTACACTGTGACGAAGCAGCTGGTGGCTGCTTTAAGAGGATGCTTGGAATAAGTAATTTAACAGCTTAATAGTGAGGAGCCTCAGGTTATAACATATGGGCTGCACATTATTATATATACTATGTCGATTAATATCACTGGTTGTTTACTCACAACAGAGGAGTGAAAAACCAAAGACTGTGACTCATATGAAAAAACTGCCTGACAAATAACTCAGCCCAATTTCCGTGCCCTGTCTGAATGTGTCAGTCCTCATTATACACCACACATTTTAATGTATCAATTTAATGATGGTACCTAATTTACTAAATCATTAGTAATTCAGGAAAGACTTGAAATTACAAATTTTGTTATGCACGATTGGGGCTATTTGAATAGTGAACAGTATAATCCAGGAAGGAAGCCCTAATGTTTTTAAATAACCGGTTGTTTGTCATGAACATCGTGGTTACCATGCAACATATCAGTCTGCGCCGTGTGTTTCTCCGTGTTCTTCTTCCTGAGGGCCGTTGTTCTCAGCTGCTGGTTCAGAGAACATTGCATTTACGTTTTTTCTTCTCTTTTCCACATTTCAGGCTTCACAGGGTTGTCAGGAGAGGACACGCTGTGCACAGTAGTAACCCATTGTTGGAACAATAGCCAGCATTCTTCCATGACAGCTCAGTGGCAGGAAAGCAGTTTAGCACTGCTTCAGCTAGATGAGCATCCATCCCATTTTCTTCTTGCATCTGATCCAGTTCAGGGTCACAGTGGAGCTGGAGAACACCATGGATGGGTCGACAGTGTGACGCAGAGCTAACAAAGAGACACAGGCAGCCGTTCACGCTCAGCTACTATAGAACCACCACACCCTGCAGAGTTTGAGACCCATACTGGCAAATTCTGCCCTCTTCAGGTGAGCTCCCTGAGAAAGAGTTCACTCAGAGTCATACTGAGCTGTCCAAACATACTTTTCACTTACATTTTCTGTTTTAAGAGACTGCCAGATGCCGACAACTGTAACAACTGTAGTTAAATATTTTGAAAAGTTAGTTATGTTCACATTTTCAAGCTTCTGTGTGTCTTATTAATGGTTTCTTAGAAAAAACAAAACAAACCCCAACCAATATTCCTCCATTTATTAGATATTTTAATTTTATGAGTAAATGTTGGTATTTTTCAGTTATAAATGTGACGACATATACGTTAACTGCATTTGCTATGAAGCAGTGTGTAGTGTGAATGGTAGAAAATAAGAAATAACATAGTGAAACAATGATAATGAAAAGGCTCTAGAAGCAAGAGCAAGTTTCTGAAAAACTGTAAAAGCTTTCAGAGGATCATTATTACAACTGGAGATATTTCATGTATAAAGGTTTCATATTCTCAAGCTGTGTAGGAAATACAAACTATATACAATGCTGTTTTGTATGTATATATTTGCTTGTGCTGTGTAATCGTGTTAACTCTCGTTTTATTGCTATCTACCATGGAGCTGTCCAAGGTACTGACCCTGGTTCAATTACTCAGTAACAGCAACAGCAGGTGGAAATGTTTAAGCAAATAACGGTCAGTGTAATGTGTAGACTGGCTGTCTGTGAATGTACTATGTATATGTTTGTATGTACATTACTAAATGTCATTAGACACAAATAATCTTCACTGATCATAATAAGGACAGGACAGAAATTTAGCTAAGATGTTCAATTAAGACACACACACACACACGCACACGCACACACACCTACACACAGACACACACCTACACCTACACACACACACACGCACGCACACACGCACACACGCACACGCACACGCACACACACACACACACACACACACACACCCTATGAAACAAAATTACTAAATTGATTGCACTGATATTAGTGGCTATAGTAGGAGCTTCCACAACGACTTCACAGTTGATTTACACATGCACTCAGCACATTATGTCCCCCATAATTTTATCTTGAAAAATGACCCTAACGTAAGTATGTAGGTTTTTCTTCAGTTTTTTTTGTTGCTTTTATAAAGCAGCACATGTCTACACGCTGTGTCAGCTGGTATTCCGTTTTGGCTTATAAAGCTGCCACTAAACTGAACCACAGAGATGACATATGAGTCTGGTTTGTGTCACTGCTGACCCTTGCTGACGGCTTCTTGGCTCTTTTACTTCACTCCGTGACAACCGGCACACACATGAAGCGATAATAAGCTGCAGGCCACTTCTGCTGCCTGAATTTCACAAAGGGCCATTGACCTCATAACATGGGATGACAGCAACAGAGGCTTTTCTACCTCGTTTCTCCGTCAGTGTCTCACCTGCTCCGGAGTGAGACATTCCTGAAGGGATTAAAGGAGTCCCTGCTGCACAGTGAAGCAAAGGAGATTTCCTTTTATAGTCTATCAGACATGAAAAAGTGGAGCATTAAAAAAATGCTCTTGGTAGAGTACAAACTTTTTCCAACCCTAAGCAATTTTTAAGCTTTAGAAGCCACGGGCCCTAAAATAGCTGCATGATTTATCACTTCTAAAGTTATGGCTCATAATAACTATTCAGTTCAGCTATAGTAGTCCCAGACATGAAACAGAATATGATACAATTAAGAAACCAGTTACATTAGCAGATGGAAATGGTGGATACATGCATAGAGGAATAACACCGAAAAAAGGGTAAAAGTCACAAACTACGCTCGAAGCTTCAAAGAACCGAACTCTTGATGTTTCACAGGAATCAGAGGCATCATGGCTTGAATTGTACTAGACTGCAACTAACCAATATTTCACTATTATCTCCATCCCACTCTGACAAATTAGTACTTTCCACAGAGATAATTATGGCAGATCCAGATGGTTTTGAGGAACAGGAGGGCTCCAAGGAGACTGTGGCAGTGGCCATGGCTCTGTGCCATTTGGGTCCATCATCCTCAGAGTTATTGCAGACTGAAAATGCATTCTCATCTATTTCACTGCAACATCTTGCTAATGGATCCGAAGACTCATGATTACCCAGGAAAGCACCAGAGCAGCCACACACACATACACGCTCACACACACATTCAATAATGGTTTTACAACATTCAGATTTAAAGACGTTGGAGGTGTGAGTCTTCTATTCTGCTAATAATAACCCACAGACTTTACAGCAGGTGCTGATTGGCTGTGGAAGGACTTTTTCTTTTTGATTATTGAACTTGGACCAAAAAAGGGGAAACTGATTCTTGTTGGTCATTCAGGACAAATACTTTTAAGCTGTTGTGTGTTTGAGTTGCATCAGTGAAAGTGAAACTGAACTGAATCTGGTGCATCAGAAGTAAACACACTAGGTTGATGAGACATACTAAACACAAATGAGCTTACATTCTGCTTCAGAGAAACCACAGAAAACACAGAGCAGGTTAAAACTCCACTCAGCAGCAACACTAAAATGCCCTCTATACTAAGCAGCAGATGCCTGCCTTTTATAACCTTGAGCTAGATGTCCTGGATATGTATAGTGTGCGTGCCCCTGACTAAATAAATAACTATAAAATGGATAAGGACTGGAAATCATTTACAGTATATCCCTTTAAAAGGGCCAAATGTGGATCATACTGTACTTGAATCCATGTTTCACTTACTCCCCTCTAAACAGAAGCAGGAAGGTAAATCACTGGTGAATTAGAGGAAAAAACAGCATGAACAGTTACTGCAAGAGCCTCTTTTGTCTTGCAGTAACTGCAAAAAGGCAGCCCTGTAAAGTTTTTCCTCTCCTTGATTTATTATTTTTTCCAAACTCTTTTGTATCCCAAAGAGACACACAAAGTGTATTGCTGCTAAAAACTGTGTGATGCAATAACATTTTGATAAGATGTGTTTTTTCTCTCTTATCACGGCGCTGCACCTGCTTGCTGAATGAAAAGGAAATTAAGATGCTCACTTAATCATTACATTAACTGAAACTGTGCAACTTCTGCCAAACAATGATAAATTGGAACCTCAATATCTCCAAGAAATATCGGAAAGTGTAAGAAGGATCTACAATGCACAACAACAGAAAGGTGCTTTGCTCTTGTAGGCTGTGTATGGCTGCAGCTTTTATAATACTGTAAGATTCTTTGCATCGTTGCCTCAACTGTCACTCAGACAGAAGTTCAGACTTCCTTCCTGTGGAGCTTCAAGAAAGTCTTCAGCTTTTTTTCTGCATTTTAATACATTTACTGAGCACTGATGATGATTTAAATGTAAGTTACAGTAGTGCAAATGCAAGATTATTTTCTTGTAATTATTCTCATTTATCAGCTGGGGCCTCCAGCTGAATGAAAAAAACACTCTGCATGACAGAAATGCAGCAGGAAGCACCCGTGTGATGCATGGTTCAGTTACACTGTTCATTAACTAGAGAAGTCACAACACAGCTGAAAATTTTAAATTAGCCACATGAATCTGAATCTACATCCCACAGCTGAAGAAGACAAAGCCCAACCTCTCTGTCACACACTCCTTTAAATTCTACTTTACATGTGCTTAAGTTTTGTTTCATTTTCCTGACTTCTGGTGAATATTTATGCACTTTTCATGCACTTATTATGTAGTGAAAGAAGTTGATGAAACCAAAGGTTAATGTCTCTGATCTAATATCCAAGCAAACATGTAAAACATGGTCCTGTTCTGTCCTTCTGAAAAGTCACTTTTTTATAAATATCAGTTTGTTCATAAAGTTACAATTAAGAAGAAACATAAAGAAATGAAAAAGAGCAAAGAGGAAGAGACAAAAATGTGAAGAAATGTTTCTTTCTGAGCCAAAACAAAAACCCTAAGCTGCAGGATCTGAGAACAAATACAAAGCCTAATTTGGTAGGAAAAACTTGTAGTTCTTTATTTTAAAAAGCAGAAAAGAAGATTCACCTTTAAAAAAAACCCCAAATCATCAACTCATAGCATGCACCTAGCCCAGAGAAACAGCTCTTGGTGCTGGGACTTATAATGAAACTCCACTAATGAGCCAGATCTGCACCACACACAAAGAGAGTCAGCTCTCATAGTGGCCATAATACTACTGCATGTGTCCAGTGTCATGGTTATTGTAGGGTGACTTTCTAAACCAGATAACGAAAACATTATTTAAGCCAGAAATCAAGCATATGCAAGTTTGAAAAGACTTGGATGAAGGGCTGTCAAGATAAGTGAAAAAAAGAGATATTAAAAAACAAACAAAATAAACAACAATAATGGCATTGTGCACTATTCATTAAAAAATTTTAATTTTAACTTCCCTTACTTGGCTTCCTGGCAAATAATCGAGCTAATTCTTGAGAATAACTGTTCACTCAAACAGGTTTACAGCAGGTTTACTTATTCCTCATTTAAAGTTTTCAAAATGTAAAAGTGCAGGATTTATTTATTTCTTATCAGTTATTGTTTACTGGGAAGGCAACACATGCTTAAATGAGCTTTTAATTGTTATTCTTTATATGTGAACATAATGTAAAACACAAAAAAATAATCCAGTTTTACTTTGTATTAAAAAAATATTTCTGTACCAGCTGCTTTACAACATTGTAAAGCAGCTGGTACAGAAATATTTTTTTGTGTGCACTTATACTCATTGGACACTTTGTTAGGTACACCTGTTCACTTGTTCTTCAGTGTGAATATCTAAACAGCCAGAAGAGCATCTTCAGCATGAAGCATCACTCTGTTAGCTAAGAACAGGAAACTGAGGCTGCAATTCCATGGGCTCACCAAAACTAGACAAGAGAAGATTGGAAAAATGTTGGCTGGTCTGATGTCTCCATTTCTGCAAGGATAACACAGCACAAGCAAGGTTTAGCAAATAGTGTCGGGTGGGTGTAGGTAATTTAATTTTCATTAATCTAAAAGGATAAAGAACATTACAATAAATAAAAATGATCTCCTGTGAATTTAGAAAGGCTACAGTAAACTCCTTGCATTGATTTACTTGGTTAGAGGCTAAAATCAATGCAGTTTTACACATTATACTTGACTTTCTGCTCTTAGAATTGCTAATATTTTATCTAAAAGTTGCATCTTTATGGATGTAAACCTTTGACCCGCCACCTTTCATTCATTTACATATATCTTGCCTGGCTTGTCTTATTGTAATAAACATGTTGACTGCTTTTGTTTTAATTAGCAAACTGCCCACGTTTGTCTTTAAACCTATGTGCTTTTAGTCTTAAAGTATGTGTTTTATTTAGTTCTAAATACTCAAATGACTTTTCTTGTCATAATTTACTGTCTTGTAATCAGTTTTTGCTCATTTCATTTGTGCATGGTCGTTTTAGTGTCTGTGTTACTGGTTGGTTCTGCTGATCAAGAAATTAATAATCACAGAGAACTTGTGAGAAAAAGCTCTGTAGTAACAACAGAACAAATCACTAACAATCACTAAGAATGCATCGATCTTATGAGGTAACTGCTTTAGATCAATAATCGTGTCAAAGCTCAATAGAAATATTTCATCCTTTTTGTCAGAAAAACATGTTCCTTATTCTCTAAGCTCTCAAACAGGCTTGCTGTGTAATATATGTAACAAGCTATCTGCTCTGACATATGGAGAACACAATTTTTAATGGGAATTGACTGAAAAGGCTAATAAATATGAAGTGAGTCATCACCTCGCCTCAGTTTAGCCTTTAAATGTCAGTGTGCTTCCACTGTACTTCAGCCTGTAGGATAAAAACAACTGACCTGCAAGAATTCAACTGGATACGTTATTTGAGATTTTAGAGTTTTTGAACTGTGACCTGCAATAAAAGCTCCTCTCAAACTCACATTTAAAATTCAATGACACAATCCTCCCAAAAAACGAGTCAGCATACTCTGCTACGTTTGCTTTAATAACAGCTGAGACGGGAATAAATGCTCTTGGGAGCCACTAGACACTCTTGGCAGGGGTAATAGGATGGACTTTGATGCAGACTGCCAGACAGAGCGATACGTTTGTGGCTTGAGATTAGATTTTTACATCTTGTACTTGAAAGGAATAAAAATGCACCGCTGATGTTTGAGGGCATGGTTCAGAAATCGCAAAGGGAAAACTCATCGGCATCATTTTGTGCAAGTGAAAAAACAAAAGGACAGATGTGACAGTTTTGTGGACAAGAAGCCAAGACATATGTGTTGTGTTTACAAGTTTCCATAGACCGAAACTGAATGTTTATGTGCCTCTATGACAGCTATTACTACTTCAGGCCAGAGGAGCCTCTGTGGAAGAGTGTGAGCAGTTTTGCTGAAAACAAAGATCCAAAAAACGAGCCACCGTCACCAACATGTAACTTCCTTTGTATAACTGAACACAGATAGTGACTGTTATGTATTTAGCCAAAGCAATATATTGTTTAGTGGGACTACTTTTGCTAATAAGCAAGAGAACACCAAGTGTGGTGTATGTGCGCATTGATATGCCCAGGCCCTCCCACAAAATGTTTAATAAGGTAAGTTACTTTCAACAAAAAGGTGTTGTTACCTTACCAGTTAAGTTAAAAGAGAGAACATAACAGTGACGATGAGCATTTCAGAAGATTCTGGGTCATTACAATACAATACAACTTTATTTAGAGAGCACATTTAAAAACCAACGGTATACCAAAGTGCTTCACAAAAAAGACAGAAAATAAAACATAAATATTATAAATATTGTAGGACATTACTGCCAAATCAGCAAATTTTTAGAACGTTTTCTGCTTGACAGTTTCTGATTTGCATAAAAATTAGTGCTGTCAGCGTTAATCTCGTCAAAATGACGTTAACGGCATAACCGCATTAACGCGGCAAATCTTCGTTGGCGAGTTAACACTGATTACCCCGTGCAAGGGGCTGCATGGCGCTAATGCGTTAACAAGCTAACTGCACTAACGCATTAACGCGTTGTTGCCATTGAACTCACTGATTCATTTTGCTGGTCTTTCTTACCAGCAAAATGAATCAGCATCGGTAATTCGGTAATGTCTGAATTTTGGCTACTTAAAATATGAAAAAAGTCCAGCACTCCATCAAAAGACTGTTATTTGAGTGCACACTAATAAAAAATCAACAAACAAACGAAAACTTTACATTGCAAAAGAACTTATCAAGGTTTGGCTGTGTGGCAGGCAGGATGTAGGACCCAAATGCAGGACTCGTGGACAGCGAAAGAATGAATGGAAGCTGGAAGCTGGGCTTAAATACACCATTGGGTTAACGAGGGAATAGAAAACAGGAGGGAAGCACAGCTGAGGCAAATCTGACATAAGGAGACAAAAGAAGGAAAACAGGATACACTGACATAGGACAAAGACTATCAAAGTAAAACAGGAAGCACGACACATACACAAAGACAGACCAGCTTAACACTGAGATATGACTGACTCTGGAACAGAGGGAACATAGCGACACGGCTAACTAGACATGAGATGTGGGACCAGGAGAGGCACAGAGAAAACATGGGGACAGAGACTAAACACAGACTAAGAAACATCCAAAGGAAGGAAGAATTAAGATCACTAAGCACAAATAAAAGAAGAAACGGTTAAGAAAGAATATTAAATCCACCACAAATACTGGGTCGCAGACTCAGTACTGTGACGCAACTAGTGAAAGTTCTGGATGCCACATAGTTGAATTTCACAATATTGCAGAAAAACGCATATAGAAAACTTCTTAGTCAAAAAAAATAATACCATTTTAATTAAGTTTAGAACTCAAAAAATAACTTAAATATGTGAATATTGTTTCATTATAAAGATGGGCTCATTAATCATCAACTTTTCACAGTATTTTCTTTATAAGGTTTTTATGCAAATCAGACAGTTGAGCAGAATGATGTTTCATTGTATTTCTCTTCATCTACTTGATTTTGCATCTTTAAATGACATTGTGTCCTGTGTGTATTTACTGCTGAGCTAAAGCTATAGACGAACATCACTCTTCAGTAGAAGATGACGTTTAGATCAGATTGTCAGTGCACATCTGTTGTTTTTTCCCCATCCTATTTTACCACCTCGCAAACATCTGTATGACAAAAAAACACTGATTTGAATTCTTGATGAAGAGCCATTAAATAAGAGATGAGTGGATTATTTATCCAGCAGGTAAATCGAACGCAACAGTACGGCACAACACCAGAAAAGCCTGGTGAAACTGGTCAAGCTTGACAGAAATTCAGTGTCTCACTCTTTTGAAGCTGGCTGGCTTTGTGTTGCCCTGCAGCAACAGCACACAACAGCTGTTCCACTTAAGCAGCTGTTTTTTACGTATTATTTTTAATATAAAAAAAATAAATGAATAGGTGAAAACATTTTAAATAAACACGTCTACATTGCATTTTCTCTTGTGCCATGTTGTGTTTAGGGAGACGCACACAGATGTTGTTTGGATTTGTGAAACAGCATTCAGTTTCTGACTGCGTGCTTCTCAGGACGTTTGTGTTGTTGAAGGAAGACAGAAGTTTAAAAACTAAGTAAACATCTCCCGTCCACATGAAGACATTTGAGACGCCTGACCCAAAAACAGAACTTTGTGCAAATCTAAGTTCTTGTTGTTGTGAAATCAAGTACAGGTCTTTTATTATCTGTTTAACCCCACGAAATGATGAGTTATTAATTGCAATCCTTTTTTCTTTACTTGCTCATTGTTTTAGCTTTGCATTTATAGTTTGCAGTGTAAAATCTAACGTGCACACCGACCAGAACATGGATTATGAGTCCAGGCGACTGAGCCGATGAGGTTCTGTCTCGATTGATTCATTTCAAAAGTCATTAAGTTACTCAAACCATCCACTTTGCAAGCATCTTACATGCAGAAGAATAGGCTGATTAGCACTTCTAATCACTACATGAAATAACACCAACAACACAATGCAGTACTTTACTGTTGCATGATAGCGGTGTCTTCTCCTCACAGGAAGTCGCTGCTAACCTACATGTAATGTGTTCAGTTTGGGATTCCCTTCACTCTAGGACTACACCTTCATTTGACCTAGTTTCTGCACCAACAGTGCTAATGCATACGGTAGAGGTGAGCTTAATCTAACATTCACAGATGGTGTGATGATGATGTTTGAGGAAGCTCAGGTGGGGACATGTGTACCTAAGTAAATCCACTGCTGCTCCAGGCAGGACAGTGTTTGCTTAAGTGAATCCTGGTGAAGTGACCCATTTGCTGCAGCTCCAAAATGTTCCAGACTGTATCAGGACCTGAGATATTAGCATTTTGCATTTTCAAATGAGGCATATTTGCATTTCATTTTGAGATTCTGTTTTTATTGCAGCGCAGGGTCGGCGAGATCACAGTGGGGATTTTAATGAGTGACTTTAGTTTATATTATTCATAAATATTTAGCTTGGATTCAGTGTGCATTAGTTTTTGTGTTAGCTGTACTTTTATTAACTATTATAATATGGAGTATTTGTCAGGGGAAACATTTAAGAATTGATATTGCAATAAAAAACAGCACTTAACTAAAATGAAAAACATTTCCTGCATAATTTATTTTATTCCAAAAATATTTTCAAAAGTCTAGTTTTTATTTTTATTTTCAGTTAACTAAGATGTATTTTTTACTTTAGTTTTAGTTAACTATAATAATCTTGATCAGAACAGAAGAGACACCTTACAAGGGAGGGCTAGTCGAGCACATTAATAGTTCAGCGCACTAAGTGATAATCTCACAGCAGTGATAATTTTAAAACACCTCATCTCCAAAGCTTGGTAATCAGCCTGCTTCTTGTTTCAACCAGTCTCATTATGTCATTGCATCTCTTTTTTCCAGCCTCGTTCCAATCATGCTGGTGCTGAGGTGGAATTATACAGACTTGCAACACATCCACACGTCCGCTTGTCCAGTTCAGGGTCTCTGGAGACTGAAGCCTATAGCTGGAATAAGCTGTGATAGATGGGTCACCACTCCATCATTGGAAGAACACAAAGAGACAGACATTTATGCTTACATTCACAACCAGTGCACCACGGTGCTAACCAGTAAACCAGTGTTGCCTCTTTCAACCTGAAATTGAAGAATGTTCTGTCTGTGTAGAGATACATGCACTAGACTAATGCAGAAAGTTTAGTGCACTATATAAATATTAGAAGCCAGGTTCCTAATGAACTGATTAACTCATAGACAGATGGAGATTACTGCATCTCAGCAACAGTTTTTCACTTTAAATTAAAACATTACCATAACGAGAGATTGTTAATGTCTTTTCTCTGCTTCTATAATTCTCAGCAATGGCACAGTGAGTTCAATGGAAATGGCTTTCCAGAGGAAATCTGTAAGTAGCTCATTTCTATTCCTAACTTAGTTTCAGGATATTGTATTAGGCTCTGGTGTAAAACAGCCATTATGAAATAAATAGGCTGGGACTCTGATGATAATTTGTCAGCTTTTTGTCCCCAAAATGCAGAAGATGCATGCAAAGCTCTCATTTCAAAAGCCTGCCAAACTGGCTCCTGCTGATGTTTTTGTGACCCCAGACAGTGACCTCGTTCCAATGAAGACACAATAAATGACAGTAAATTCAGTGATAATATGATATGTGGGATTGAGGATGGCTGAACAAACAACAGGAGGACATTATTAAAACTGTCGTGGAGAGCAGATTCCAAAGAGTAATAACTGTGAATAGAACATCTGATGTCTCTAAAACATTACTGCCTTTATTATCCACCCACTCTCAGGGATTTGTCTTAGAGAATGAAGCCTTCCTGTGACCTCTTTGAGTTTTGGAAAAATGCCTTTCACTTGACCTTATTTGTGTGGCCTCAGTCTGAGTGTCTTTGCTGCAACACAACCACAGCAAATAAAAGATCTTGTTGGGAAACAAATAATTAAAATATGTGAATGTGGCAGAATGTGTGTTCTTTTTCTGAGGGATCAAAGCAGAGATTTTACTGGGTGGAGCACTCCCCAAGTCTTCGATTGACATTATTGTTTTCATCTGTAACAAATCTGAAGTCTTCGTCTGGATTCATTGAACTCTCTTAACTGGACAAATATGTAAATCATGTGTTTCAGCCTTATGAAAGCCAGATGTTCTTCAAGAGATGTGATCATTACCGAGGCCAACGCTGCATAATCGAGGTGTATCACTAACCTGTGCTGCTCTTCTTTCCCTTTTTTTGTAATTTCATTACCATAAGGAATACCATCCATCTATCCGTCCTTCCATTTATTGAACCGTCCTGGAGCTTATCCCAGCTGTCACTGGGTGAGAGACAGGGTACACCTGAACCACATCACCAATCCATCAAAGTGCTGACACATAAAGACAGACAACCATTTACGCTGATTCACAGGTATTAAGAATCATCAATTAACCCCACAATGTCTGTGGGCTGTGGGAGGAACCCTCAGAGGGACAGCGAGAACTGGGACAAGGAAAGGTCCCGGACTTCTTGCTGTGAGCAGTGGTGACCAGTACACCATTGTGCTGAAATACCCAAGAAGAAAAATGTGAATTCCACATGGCAGGAATTCAAGTCCTGCAGTCAAATGTTGTTACAGAGCAAAATGAGGCAAATCTGAAATGAATTGGGGCATCTACAATAACCCTTTTCCACTAGTATCGACTCAGCTGGAGATACAAGCGATGTGAGTCGATCCAAAATGTGACATGAACAGACTACATGCCATCAATTTGCTAACCACTCGATGAGTCATGAGGGCGGCTCCTTCATGAAAAATAAAAGCACCATTTTGAAACCTGGCAACGAGGGAAGTGGCTGCAAAAACACCAACACTGTCATCCTGCAGTTTGACAAAAAGTCATATGAGTGGCACGTATACCAACTCAACGTCCTCCATTGTTGTGTTGTGTTTGTGTCACATACAAATGACTTTGGTGGTAGTAGCCACAGAACTTGAGCAAAACCACTAAACGCCAACCATTTTTTGAATATCCATATAACCATATTTTCACAATTATTAAATGCAAAGCTGAGGTTTTCCAATAGCTTTGATCAGTGGCTCCCAAGTGAAGCTTCTCAGACTGACATGAGTCAGCAAAAGTGGCCAGTTCTAATTGCTACTTCCAATCCAATCCAATTTTATTTATAAAGCACTTTAAAATACCCAGCACAGGAACAAAGTGCTGTACAGAACATAAGTTAAAACAATAAAATAACAGAAAGCAGCAAAAATAAATAAATAAAACACATAATACATAAAATTAAAACAGCCCTATATTAAAACAAAAACAAGATAAAACAGCATCGAATCACCTAAAAACAACTAAAATAAAATAAAAATAAAAACCAACATCTCACGTGGTGTCAAAGGCCAGGGTAAAGAGGTGGGTTTTCAAGAGTGATTTAAAAACAGGTAAAGAACTGGCCTGTCTAATCTCTAAAGGAAGCTCGTTCCACAGTTTTGGAGCTGCTGCAGCAAAAGCACGATCTCCTCTAAGTTTACGCCCAGTCCTGCGTACATTCAGGAGCAACTGATCAGCTGACCTGAGAGAGCGGGTGGGTGTATAAGCGCAAGTGCATTGCAAAACAGACTAACTATCATGCAATGCACTCAGTCCATACTCGCAATTAAATGGTAAAACAGCGAGAATCTAATAGAACTAAGTCAGCAGTGCTCAATATCCCTACAGCAAAATCCATCGAACACCTCCTGATCACGCAGAATGTAAACTTTCCTTTTCCCCATACATCGAGCTCATGCTTACACACTTATGCTTATCATATTTAGTTTTTGGTTTTTGGTTTTGGTTAGCCTCTCTTGCAAATGCCAAGCACTTCTCTACTTCATGCCATCCAAGGAATATATAAATGCACAATGCATGGAGGGTTCCAAAGTTCAGTCCTGAGGTTCTGCGAGCAATGGGAAGAGGGAGGGTGAGGATTAGAGAGTGTTACAGTCACAATCCAGGATGAAACAAGGGGCTTCCATGGATACATGGGAAAGATGCTTCCACAGAATCTGTTACAGCACTGCCTCAGGCAGCTGACAAAATGTGATGAGTAAGAGAAGCAGGAAATATTGTGGAAGAGCATAGCCCTCCATAAGGGATAGAAGAAGTGGCTGAAATCGAGAAATTCTACCAATGGATTGAAAAGTCTGTCCAACAGGAGAGCACAGAGGCTCTGATCATGGCAGCACAAGAGCTGACATGAGCTATAGGCACCAGATCCATCGAGGCACAGCTGACAGGACTAAGTGGCAGGATGTGCAGAGGTGCTCCTGATGTAGTCCAGTGCAGAGCAGCAGGATGTAAGTTGCAAGCTGGGATGGTGTACAGTGTTAAACTGCCTGGGACAGTGAATAGAAGCACTTGTGACACATATAGAGATGTTGAGAAGAAACAGCTAAGATCCTGTCAGATTCCATGTCCCAGACAGACAAACAGCTGCTGGCCAACTAACCTGACATGGTGACAGGTAACAAGAAGCAGAATCCCACTGTGCTTCATTGTTCCAGTGGGATTTGTGTGGAAGGTGGTCCACAGTCAAATTGACCAGACAATACTAACCTGCACTTGCATTTGGAAGGACAGAGAGATTTGTCAGTGTCTGTATAAGTCTGGAGACTCTTCTTTACACTGGATATTAGTGTTTAACCAAAATTAATCAGATCTAAATGTTACTTTTCTGATGTCTTTCCACTGTGACCAGAAACTGAAGCAGTTTTACATTTGGTCAAAAATATTACAGCCTCGATCCTTTCAGTTGCAAGTAAACCGCAAAGGCAGTTGTAGCCTGATTAGAGCAAGACGGGAATCTGACCTTGTACACTCATAAACGTTGAGGGCTACATCAGAGTTAAAATGCATATGAGGCTAAACTGTAGCCTTTATACATCCTTGACCTTCCCTTTAAAAGCATCCTGTCCATGCTCAGGGATCTTTTAGAGTCACACACACACACACACACACACACACACACACACACACACACACACACACACACACTGGACTGAGGATATTATTCCATAACCTCCATTAGAGTTCATCTTATTTGCATTCATTATTTTCCTTTTTCAGGAATATTCTGATTTACATTCAGTGTAGCTTAACAGTGGGTTCATTTACTTTCTGCTTTGGATCCATTACCTGGTCGATTAAATACTCACATTCATTAAGCACCAATGCTAATGAATCCCTTACTGAGCAGCTCAAACTGTACACCATGCTGTCTCTTTGCTGCTAACTTTTCTGAGCTCTTCATATGTGTCTATTTTCATGAATAACTGAAGGCTTTTCATCGTATATCAAAGTCATCCGGACGGGTAAGTCTCTACAGTAAGACAGTAACACTTTTTATGTAGCGCATGGATCAACCTAGACATCTACTTAAACCACCAATCTTGGTAGCTTAGCATGTTGCACTCTGCGGCATTACAGACATGAACACCAAGAAGATTAAGACACTTGTCTTGTCATTTTGTTCAACTCCAACTCTTGTCTTAAATCTCAGTTTTTAACTAGATATTCACAAAAATAGATTTTTATTAAGAGTAATATAATAAATAAAAAAAACATTCATAGCTGCTTCTATGGTTTGGATTTTGTTTGGACTGTTTTTTCTGTGATACATGAATCTGCATGTTGCTAAAATACACTTCCTTCAAGTTGTAAAAAAAAGAAAGAAAAAACTAAAAACTCCATATTGCAGTCAAATGCTTAAATAGTACTTTTACTTTTAAAGCACTATGGTAGCTAATGTTACATTTTCTGCAAGTACTCTCAAATTGATAATGATGCCACGTTTGATATTGATTAAATTATTTTATCAGAACAAAGCTTGCACAACCTGTTCTCTTTGTCACAATGGGGAGAAATTAAGCATCAGACCTCACATCACATTCACTGCAGGGCAGATGAGAAATGAATAATAAGAAGAACTGTAGCTGAAAAACAAATAAGGCTCGACTGTTTTGGAATAATGAGACTGAATCCCAAATGATTTCTGCCTGTGGAACTAAATACGAAATGGAGAAAAAGGTCCTCTAAAGACAATAAAAGCCGTATTCGGTTTTTCTTTACAAAGAAAAAAAAGACAAGAACAAATTGTTTTACAAAGAACGAGATGGTGTGTCCTCAACCTGTGTTACAGCAAGTGTGTTGGTGAGTGGGTGTAAGTTTGTTCACACCCACTGGGGCGATGGGTTGTGTTTGGCTGCTTATGTCTCAGGGTGAATTTCTGCCACCTTTTAGTCTACCTCATTTAGCTCCTCTCACTCATTTTCTCCTTTATTTGCTCATTTTCAAAGTGTGGGGCTGATGTTGCCTTCCGGACAGAGCAGCTTGCCAAGCAGACAATTTTTCTGTTTTTACTTCACCTTCCCCAAACTCCTCAGGGGGTTAGACAAATTTGGATACTTTGTATTTCACTTCCTTGTGCTTGCAGGCTGTGAGATTGTGACATGGCCACAGCTGAAAGGATTCACTAATTTACTTTCCCTGATGAGTCACCTGACAAAGGAAAAAAGAGCTTTCAAGCAGGTAAACCCAAAAAATACAAATGGTAGGATGTTATTTGTCTTTTGTGGCAGTAAACACAATATCTTCAGGTTTTTAATTGTCAATTAGCCAAAATAGTATCACCGTAGGCTGACACTGGTCTTGACACTTCTAACGCTGACGTCTCTGACCACTGTAAAGGCTAAAGCCAAAAAGTGAAAGCAGTCATTAACCGATTTACATCCTGACTCCTACCACAGGATCTTTAACATTTGGAAGGCTTATTAATGGCTGGTTGCAAGAAGGCAATACAGCCTTTGAAATTACTATCTCTGTGCACATGAAAGGATATTGAGCATTAGCATGAAGTCCTAGTTTTGAGAAAGACACAGTGCACCTTGCTTTGGGATCATTTTTCAGAACTTACAATCAATTTTTTTAAAATCATAAAGCTGGTTTAAAAATGTTACATTTCAGTACTGGGCTTATTAAAATTCCTGTGGTATCAAAGTCAATTGTGATATATGCTTCACTGTGTCACCCCACAGTAAGAAGGTCCTGGGTTCGAACCCACGGGCTGGCTTGTCTGTGTGGCTGCTTTCTAGGTACTCTGGCTTCCTCCCACAGTCGAAAACACATGTTGTTTGGTTAACTGGTGTAAATCTAATTGTAAGCGAGTCTTTGTTAGCGATAAACTGGATAGATATTAGGATATATCCTAACCTAACTCTCATGACAGCTGGGATGGGTCCCAGCCTCCCCAGGAATTAGATAAGCCGCTATGAGTGTCTGATGTTACCTTACTGGCTGACAAGTACAAAAAACAGACTTACTCTCTGCCCAAGGCTGCAACAAATAGTTAATAATTGACTGTTTTCACCACTGACTGATTAAGCATTGTATGTTAAAAAAAAAGAGAGTAATAGACAAAAGTAGTTGGATATCTGAAAAAGAAGATTGTTATTGGCGTATAGGCACAGATAGAAAAACATTTGTAATAATGATCTGTGCCACGAAGCTTTTGGAAAACAACATGATTTTTTGCTATTCAGCCAACCTTTGCCCAAGGATGTGATTTTATTGCTTGGCAGAATAACACTGTGCTACTGTGACTAAAAATATGAGACAAGACACATTAATCCATAATGGACAAACCATCAGAGTTAAATTAAAGGCTCTGACATTATATTGAGCTTCACAACACAAGATGAGCCCTCTTGCATATTGCTGCAAGAGGGCTCATCTTACGATGCACTCTCATAATTGCATTAGCATCAGATGTGTAACTTATAGCTGCTGTTTAATTTTCAGTCCTCAGTGGCCTGTGTTGTGTTTAATGACACAGTAAGTTTAAAGTTGAGTGGTAAAACCACACCTTAGGTTAGAAATATACAATAATAAAAATGACACTTCACGTGAAATCGCCCTTGTTGTCCTTCTGATTTAATGCCTGTACAGACAATTCACTTTTATTCCTGCACACTTAAGCTACAAGCTCTTAATTTCTTGTTTAAAGCCACACATTTCCAGGTCTCATTAGCACAATACCTCTCAGTTAGAAGTGAATTCGTTTGAGAAATTACAGGCTAAATGAGTCTGTGTTGTTAAGCTCCCAGGTTAATGAAACAGGAGGAAAAGCCAATGAGGTGTCGCTCTGATTCATGCACGTGCAGAAAAAGAAGCGTCCTTTAGTTAGACAGCTACAGCGTACTTTACTGTCACCACAGCTTTCACTTGGGTCATGAACCGATAATTAGTTGATGAAATCAATTTACTGATGCAGTCATTTAATGGGGTTTCTTGTAGCTCAGCTTTAAACTTTGATGCCGTTTCGTGTGGTTGATACTTGTTTCGGAGCACTGTCGACAGAGAAGAATATCTAAAAACCTACTGTGCGCTACTTGCTCTGCACTGAACAGCAGGCAGAAGCAGTTAAGGATGTTTAGTGAACACATTGGAGCAACAGAGACAGACAAATCACTCCACAGAGGCCTGATATGGATCCATAAGATGACAAACACTTGGCATTCATTTATCAGAAGCTCATAAATGTGTCCAAAGTAATGAAGCTGCTCCATAGATATTGCATTCTAACTAGTTTCCTTTGACCACTGATTTTAATAAATTCTATTTTCATCATATACTTATTTCAGCATCACCTTCTTGCAATGTATTTTACTTTCCCAAAGTGACAAAAAACATACTTTTGTTGCTTGCAACTAAATAGACTGTAGTCATGGTTTTAGTTACAATCTTTCAGTGACCTCCTCCTTTCTTAGTGTGTCTCTGTCACTACACTATTTGTTGCATTTACCTCTAAAAAACCTCCCCAACTGCCTTCTGTTTTCTTTGTGGTTGTCTGACACACCCCAATTAGATTCTCTTGCTTTTTTCCCCTGATTAGTGCCTTTGACCCCACAACCGTGGTCTAGGTGGAGATATCATCTGAATTTCAGGAGCGGGACCACTCCTCCTTCACGCCCCCTCCGGCCTCATGCTATAAATGCCCCCTTCACCAACACCCTATGTTCTCATTTTCATGCCCCACCCTTCCCCCCATTTTCCCTCTGTTCTCCTCTCTTCCTTTTCCTTCATTCACTTCTCGTTAGTACATGGGGATCTGCCCGGCCCGGGAGCCGTCGCCAGTCCACTTCGAGGCCTTCCCCAAACCGCAGCACCAGTTCATACTTCCTCATCCCTCATTGTTACTGAGGATGTGGTCCCAGCTAGTGAAATAAGCAGAAGAAGATGGATGTATGAATGGATACTTTCCTTTGAATATGCAGGCCAACCCCTAGTGCTCTGAGTCACTCCTTCCCCCATGCGTAACCTAAATCTTCTGAAGGCTGATAGGTGTGTGCAGGTCCCTGAATCTGATCAGTGCTTGGTCTTTGTACTGGGACCTGTGCTATCAAGGAAAATCACCATAACCAGGATACTTACATCTATCTGGCTTACAGATAAGTGAAGATTTAGCAGTCACATGAAGAAGGATTATCAACTTGGTAAGGGGTGGCACTGCCTGCATCCGACCAATGAGACACATTTGATTGCAGCAGAATGTGTGATTTTATAGATAGGTTAAACTATATTATTATAAAAATATTAAGCGGTTAAACATAATTTATGATGACAGTAAGGGTGTAACGCTCTGTATGAACTGTGTGTGCCCCAGTGTTGGGGAGTAACGGAATACATGTACCGCCGTTACGTATTTAAAATACAAAATATGAGTAACTGTATTCCATTACAGTTACCGTTTAAAAGGGTGGTATTCAGAATACAGTTACTTTGTTGAAATAAAGGGATTACACGGCGGTGTTTTCCTGTTTCATATGTTAGGCTATGCTCTCTCTATTTTTGGTAATTCCACGCTGGTGGAAACCCAAACAAAACGCACATTAAGAGGCTCTAATGCCCGTGTCTCAATCGCGGCCCATGTCACCTCTATTTGCAGCCCGCAAAATGACGTGAAGAAATATTTTAAAAAATTATTCACAAAAATAAGGCAACAGGCAGAGTGTTACAGGCATAGCCCTAAAGAATGTAGCCTCATGGGCAGTGTAGTCCGTGCTGCAGGGAGAATGGACTGCCATACCCGTTATGTGTCTGTGAGCGAGGGAGGGTGAAAAAGGAAAGTGGAAAAGTACGAGTTGTCCCCGAGCAGAAACGGGAGCTGGAAGCATGTAAATATAATAATAACCACTGCAGCCAAAAAGAGTTCCTGACGAGCCCAGTTGTAAGTAAGCTGGCTGTGGCTCAGGTGGTAGAGCAGATCAGCTACTGATCGGAAGGTTGGTGGTTCGATCCTAGGCTTCCCCAGTCTGCATGTCAAGTGTCCTTGGGCAAGATACTAACCCCAAATTGCCCTCCGATGCATTCATTGGAGTATGAATGTGTGTGAATGTAGTTATAGTTTGCACTTGCGTTTAGAAGTGCTTGTATGAGTGGGTGTGAATGGGTGAATGAGGCATGTTGTATGCAGCGCTTTGAGTACTCCGGGAGAGTAGAAAAGCGCTATATAAGAATCAGTCCATTTACCATTTATTAAGACTCGACTGTACACTGTGTTCGTGTTTTCCTCTGAAACAATAAGTTCCGTTGGAGCAGCCTTTCAACGCCTCTCTCTGTCTCTCGCTAGCAAAGTTGACCCAGACAACAAAGTAAAGCTAGTTTTCAGCTACGAGCCCGACACGGAACCCGACGTATTAGCCAGAGGTCCCTTTACTACGGTTCGGAGCCGTGGACCTGTTTTATATACGCGCGGAATAGTTTTCTATACGAGATCGCTGCAAAAAGTGCAGCCTTACCTAATGTTCACCTACTGTTACCCATTTATATTAAGATTTAAACATCTAGTTGGGATTGGTATGGCGAGTAGCCTTCAGTAAAAGTAATAAATCACACAGCAATAGTACATTCATGTAGTTGTAAAAAGCACGATAATATATTAAGTAATCCAAAGTATTCAGAATACGTTACTCTCATTGAGTAACGTAACGGAATATGTTACAAAATACATTTTGGGGCATGTAATCTGTAATCTGTAGTGGAATACATTTTAAAAGTAACCTCTCCAACACTGGTGTGCACTCAAGTACTTTGGCCAAAAAGATTTGCAGTATAAAATGATGCGACTGGGTAAGTAAAACCACTTACCAGTATTACAACTAAGACATAGGACAATCTCATGGATTATTAAATTAATGTTTAGACAGTTTTTATTCTTTTAGCCTTGGCGTCAGCAGTGTTTAATCTGAAAGCAAGCAAAGAAAAAAAAGCTGCTTTTGGCTGCTCCCTTGTCATAAGGTGTTAGCACAACAATTAGCTCCACATGTTTGATTTGGCAGAGTTTTTACACCAGATGCCCTTCGTGACACAAATCCCTCATAGAGGTGTGTCACAAAGGGTACTGAACAAGCGAGCTTTCTCTTGCCAAGCAAACATGAAAACCTCTACAGTATGGAGCCACACTGAGAGCAGGCAAAAAATAAATATAACAACAGAATTCCAATATAGGCCTAGTCTGCAAATTTAAATATAAATTATTGTAAAATGATTTGCAGCCAGCAGGAAAACACTGGAGAAAACTGTATCTCGTCAGGGTAAAACAAAGACTTTAGATTCCATTAAAAACCTTTTTAGACCCTCTTACTGTCTGTGCACCGAGATCCAAGAGATCTTCTGGGAATGATGGTCCTATTTTCCGGAGAATTGATTGATGAGTAGTTGCGATTTGATTCCTATTGATGTCTAATCTTGAGTAAAAGCTGCCGAGGCGATATACCCCAGTTACAAACGAACTGCCTTGGTAATAAGTAAAACCCAAGACTAACCCTGAAGTTACCTGGATAAGCTCAAATCCTGCTTCATAATGTAGACGTTTGCTTTCCTCAAATGTCTCCTCCTCTTGTGTCCTCCTCCTGCTGCCAGCTCTGACAGGACCAGAGCCCTGGGCTCCTGCACAAAGCAGAGCCCGGCTAATAATGTCAGATTCATTGGGCCTGGGATTGATTTATTTTAATTAATTGTAACAGTCGGGCATTGCTCCTACACTTCTGTTAGATGTTGCTTTTTGTTTCATTTATTCCTTTGTGTTGAGTAGCATCTACCCACACACACTTCTGTTTTCTTATTTTTTTTTCTTTTCTTTTCAATGTTATGGTTTGTCCAGAATTTCCTCTCCTACTTGCATCTTGTGTTATTATTAAAGTCTCACTAAAGTTTTCTTTTGTTTGCCTTCCCCACCTGGCATGTGTCTTCATTTGTGTCTTTTATGTGAAATAAGTGGAGCAGCCATTTTTAACTGCACACTTAGTGTCACCTTCCTCAATCTCATCAGTGGGACCTTGTGGATCAGATCACCTTGAAATTCAGTTTCAACTGTGTTTCTTCTAATTGGTTTAGAGGAAAAAGCTTGTGCCAAAGATAAATTCAGGTTTTTTTCTGTGCACTTGGAGCTTAACAGGCATATAACTGCTCAGATGTGCACACACATTTTTGTGGATAAAAACCAGTAACCAACAATGCCTTTATCAAATGCTGCTCCCAGCATTGCTTTTGTATTTTTTCAGAGAAGCTAACTGAGTAAAGGCTCGATCTGCAAGACTTTATGTTTCGGCGCCCCCAGACTTGCTTGAGAAGTAGATTTTATGAGGTTTTGAAGCTTGAAGTGAGTTGTCTGGTAGCATCTTCACACTACGGCCACTGCTCTTACAGCGAGCAACTTATTTTACATCAGTAGCCTGATGATAATAATAACTGGTCAGTGTGAAATCTTCAACCCTGCTTCAAATAAGAGGTAAAAAGCAGGGTCATGAGAAAGTTCTAGTTTCGCCGTAACCCTGATTAAACCATGATTGTTCTCTGGTTTGTCCTTGCACTTTGCACTTCATTGCATTTACTGAAACATTGCCACAGGGTTCTGAGGATGACTTTGTCTTTGTGCCAAATGTTTGTTTGGCTTTAGTAAGAACAAAGAAACTCATATTATCTTACTTCAGACGTTTATAGGAAGACCAGAAATGCATTTGGTGCAGAGACAATGTAATTTACTACTAATACTCATTAACTCCCAAACTCCCATGGGGAAAAACCAGTGCTGCTGTTGCTGTTTGGGCAGTTTTTTTTCTTCTGGTAAGACTGTGATATTGGGAAACCCATCACTTCTTGAAGAGAAGTCAGTTATTGAGGCCATTACAGAAGGAAAAACCTTTTAAAATGAACAAAGTGAAATTCATGAGTTGCTTGGTCTGCAGGCCTCAACTTAAAGAGTATAAGCCACAAGTCGATAACATATGGATTTGTGTCGTTCACCTTGTCATTGGGTCTGTCACTCTGTTTTGAGAGTAAAATCTCATAAGCCAAAATTTGAACTGATTTGTACTGTTTAAACAAGGTGTGGTATACCTGAAAATCACATTAAAATCCATCAGCGTACCTTAATATGATGCACAAACCTCTCCTGGACCATTAGGAGTTTAACAATCAAATTTAGCACACAAGTACATCTTAGGCCCCTGGAGGCTCTTATCTGTATCACATACTAAAATGTTGCCACGTTACATAGAAACCACCTACTCAGTGGCTGATGACCCATTTTTAACATTTATACCATTATAACAATGTATAAAATCACTTATCATTTTAATTTTATGATAGTAACAAAACACCTACAAAGACAATAAAACAATAAAAGTTGTTGAGAACAGGTGTGGCACATTAGTGCAAGGCCGGGAGTGTTAATGAAGCAGTGCTATAATGCATACTGTGTTTTATGAAGCGAATATTCACAGACGCAGTTCTTGATACTCTCTTACTGTGAGAGCAACACACACAGTGTACCAGGAAAAAAACAAAGTAATGTAGAGTATACCAGCAGGTGAGCACGGGACCACGGTTAACCTCCCTCACATACATGGACAGACATCTGCTGAGGAGGTAAAACAGTATTAAACAGTATGTTCTCTACAGACATTCTCAAGGCACATAACTGCATTCAGCCAAATGCCTCATTGCTATGACTTCAGGGCAGCCAGTTTAAGCAGATTAAAAAGGGGGTATATTTTCACTAGTAGCAGAACTGGATGTGCCAATATGGCAAAACAAGCTACCTTCAACCCTCATTCCCTAAGTAAGCAAAATAAAAAAGAATAAAATAAAATAAAAAATAAATAAAAAAGAAAGTAATGTAGAAGTCTGTGATATTTGTCTTGCACTTGTATTACTGCCTTTATTGCATTCTTCCCCTGAAGAATATGGCAGCAGTAAAATTTAGCCATGATTACTGTGTTATGTTGACTCTTTATTTTACTGCGTTTGTGTATAATAGTCAACAGGGAACTATTGCCATAGTGTTACCAAGATTTACTATTTTTTATTACCAATTACAAATAAGGTCTCTGCCACGTGTAAACAGCAGTCACAGCTGCTACATCCTTCAGCGTTTTGCACTGTATTTGCATGCATCCAGGAACTGCGCCATCACGAAAATGCAAATTAAGTTCAGTGTGGCTTATTGACCACAAGCAGAGTCAAGTCCTTAAATCAATCAAGACGAGGTCACTGATTATTGATGACTTGATCTCATTAATATACGGTAGGTGTGTAGTCAGCCAGAAAGCAGTGGGCCATGCTCGTGTTTAAATAGTGCTCACATTCAGTTCTGTTCTATTTACACAGATACATATTACAACAACCTCTCCTTAAAGCTCCTTAAAGCACTTCATATAGGGAGAAACCCAGAGTTATTTATCATTATCTCTGATTCGTGACACAACTCTTCCCATTTATCCAAGATTTGGAATGGCACAGGGTTACACTGGCTCACATCATTATTCCGCTACCATAGGGATTAATGTCAACTCTCCTTAAGTATACAGTATGTTGTCATGACAACACAGGTAGCACACACCATAATGATAATGCATGATGGTTTCAGATATTTTACGCACATTTCATACACCAGGATGGGTATGTGAAACGGAAGGTGTTTCAGGAGAGCATGAGCAATAATCTTAGAGAAGCAATTGTTGTTTGCTATTAATATGGAAAGGTATGGTGGCCCTGAGAGGCCAAATGGACTGCAACTTAAGAAAACACCAGCAATAAGAAAAACGCTGCAAAAGCACACAAAACACAACGAAACAGGAAATAGGAAATAGGAAAAACGGAAAAAAGAAAACAGAAATAGGAAAAATGAACACGGAAATAGGAAAAAACAGATTTCCAAAAGCACAAGGGAAGTGTTTCTGGGGAGACAATAACCCGACGGACCAGTTGCAGGAACCAAAACGTGCTAGGTAAGTGTGTTTTAATCTCATGATTCATATAATACTGATGACGGCTTTTTAGGCTAATAGTTAGGCTAACACACTTACCTCTCATCTTTTCTTTCCTCACAAAACCAATAGATCCTCCACTTCTTTTAATTGTCTCCCAGCGAAATTCTTAGCATATTTTGGTTGGCAGCTGGTCTGTACTCGTTATTGTTTCTTGAAATTTTGGTGACTCGATTTTCACCTAAATGAAATCAGCTTTAAGCTGTTATTGGTATTTACCTTAGCATCATATCTTGAAAACTGTTCCTAAGTTAGTCGGGTTAAAATGTCAGTTAATGTGAAATAAATAATTTGAATAAAAGATGATTTGCAGGCATCTTATTCTTTGTTTTATCTGATACATATTGCGGTTTATCACCTCACTCCTGTCCTCCTGTTATGGTGCAAAAGCAGCCTGGGGGGAAATGCAAGCTGAACACTGAGTATTCCTGCGCTAGCAAACTGACCTCTAATACATGATGTTAAAAAATAGCAATATAAAAAGAAAAAAATGTATAAATGAATACATAAATAAATACATACATGTTCAGATGCACAAAATTCCCCACCTCCTCCACTTTACAAAAACTGAGCTTACCTTTAGAATATTGCAGAGGGAAACAGGTGTAACTGTGTAAGTGAGAAGCAGCACACTGCTGCGATGTTAAACATGTGATCAGACATTAATAAAGTAACTTGAGGTGACCGCTGTCATGATTTAGTACTGTATAAAGAAAATAGAGAGATCTCACATCAGTTGAGGCAAAATACAGATGTTTTTTTATTCTACACAAAAAGTACATTTTTATAACTTTCAAAGACCTGTGAGGATTTCACTTTGCCAGGAGGAGTTGTTTGATAGACCCGTGGATTCAGTGCCTAACTGTTGTGTTAGGGTGAGTGAGACTGTTTACATTAATCATATTACATACCACTCTGTTACATCACCTGTTTGTTGTCACAAGGTCAGAAAAGCTTCACTGAGAAACTAATAACAGAGAAAGAATCTATTAAGAATAAACATGCGAAGTGTCTACAAATGACTGTAAATGAACACACACACACACACACACACACACACACACACACACACACACACACACACACACACACACACACACACACACAATTTTCCTCCCTATGTGCGCAGAAGACATGTATCCATGGTTACCATTTAAATCTTGCCAGCCTGAACACTGACTCCTTTCTTATTAATTAAATCAAAATGTGTGCTTTATGCTTTTCTTAAATTAAACTATTATTACAACAATCAATTTTAATTTGCTTTATTAGTACCCATAGGAAAGTTTTACTGCAGCCATGAGAGCAGAAAAATATGTTGGTATTGATTATTATAGTAAAGGCTTCTTATGGCAGAGGGAGCATTTCCAGCAAACCATGAGTTGGCAAGGAGGCAGGGGAAATCAAAAAACCGAAAGTAGAAACCTATTTCACTTTGAAGGTTTCACGGATCAGAAGATGATTAAAAATGAAAGAGGGTTCTTTTTTACCATTTGATAAAAACACCACAAAAGCACCTGTTATACTATAAGACAGTACTTCCCTTCCTGTATATATGCTCTATTTTGTATATATGCTCAAAGTAAATTATCATTTTTAATACACACCTGCCAGTGTGTGTATTTTCTGACTGTAGACTGTCATCAGGCTGAAGAGGTGGCTTGTGAGCTACTCCTGCTTGTGTTTGTGCTGCCGTTGGCCCATTAGCTTAATTGAGAAGACCAAAGTTATAATACACCAAGAGGTTCTTTTTGCACTAAACTAAGTGTTAAAAACAATGGAAAGTAACCACTGCAGCCATTTTCTGTGCTTTGCATGCTCCTTTTTCTCGTTAATATTTCATGTCCCTTAACTGCTTAAGCTACTTTCCCATCGGCATTCTGCATTTGCACAGTCATCAGGCTACGCTTCATCACTTTTCTGGAGGTTTACACACAATCACGTCTGAGTTGTTGCATATGTTGCATATCCCAAATTTTTCTTTCTGCATAGTCAAACATGCAAACTGACACCAACACAGTACCATTCCACTTTCCACTAGAATTTCACTTTACCCTAAAGCCAGCAGTGTGTATTTGCACTTCCAGTGGCTAAAGCCTCTACAACTCTGGTCTTCATCTTGTGAGTGGTATCTCGAGATTAGACGTAATAAAAAATCTAATAAATCCATAGCATTTGTGTGTCTCTGTGTGTAAGTCCTTAACACAACTTTTGTCAACAAAAGTCAAGGACTTCCCTGTCCATTATTCCTTCACTGGGCTGGTTTCAGTCATTATGCAAATGTACTGTTTATAAGATTGGGGAAACCTGCAGTCAGCTGAGACTGAAGAAGTCACCTGGATGATGACGAAACGTTTCTCCCACTGAAAACGCTACGTCCAGATGAACAGAATCAACCCCAGGAGATTTACTTACCTGGCTGTTTGAGCATGCATCAAGACGAACTGCAGCTATTATAACAGCTTGACTTCAGAAGAGTCCAGATGCTGAACTGATCCGCCTGCAGTCCAGATTTTTTACTACTTGAAAACATTCGTCGGGTCGTAAAACAGGAAGACAAGAATTGGACAAACATACCTTCTTCCCAAATTTCTTAGAAAATGACCTTGTTGATTTCTTGAAATGGTGCATTTTCTCAGCTTGATTTTATTGTGTTCTATTGTCAATAAATATGGATTATGAGATTTTTAGATTATTCTTTTTACATTTTTTATTTACACAAGACATAGCATTCTAACTTTTTTTTAGAATTGGGTTTGTAAGTTTAAAACATAGAACTCTGTGCAGAAAAAAGGTGATTCTTGGCACATTTGTTACGTTGTAGCTGTGTTTGTAGAAATACTTCTGTATCTGCCCAATCAGGAAATGTCTTTCTGCGAACCATCTTTGTCAACAGACACAAAAGGAATTCCTATCTTTTGTTGTCCTGAAGTGCTTCATTAAGCTCAACAGCTCTCACAAGGTGTAGTAAAGGTAATGAACAATCTCAGATAAAAGCTTTGTGTCAGCCAGCATAATATCTGAAGCTGTGTAACAGATATTAATTTGGGCAATAATGGCCTGCGCCTCCACAGACCTCTCCCCACAGCAGGTATTCTGTCCATCGCATTATAGCAGACAAATTAGCTGCAGTACCAGCATCCTCATATTCTGTCATTAGGCATCTGAGGCTCTCTGCTATTTTGCAGTGAACGACATAGGCTATAGCTTCTCTGGCAAAAGCTGAAACATGCTAACAAAAACAACGCCTTAAGATCAGTAAAATCTCATTTGCTTTTTTTAGTCAGGCACTGGAGTCGCCCTTTTTTATCCATCCCGAGCTCAGACTCAAGGATTATATTTTGTGTGACAACATTTCTAGTTTTAGTATTTCAGCTGTCGGGTCACATTGGGTCCATGGGTTTTGCTACTTGTCACGGTCAGTTGCCCTTTACACTACCGACTACACTGACTCATAGTGGCCTCTTTGGTGAATATTTCGTGTTGCGGTAAGCAGTAAAACATCTGTCACAGTTTTTTTTAATATAGTTCCAATTCTCTGTGACTCTTTTTACGCTGATTGCAACAAATCTTTGTTATTCCCACCTTCCGACTTGCACTCAGAACATATCACATTTTAAGCTGTTTCACATGATCTCCAGAAAATATGAGGCTATTGTTGCCCTTTCTCTCATGTTCCACTCTCAGGGGTCCGCTTCAGATTTTGCTATATCATGTCCTATAATATTGTCGTTATCGTAGATTGACTTTCTCATTATTATCTTATTGCAATGTAGAACAAAAAGTCCGCACATTTAAAAATATAAAATTCAGTTTTTGCAGTGTTAAACTGGTGTTCTGTGCAGGGTGTACCCCAGGAAGGCTAGATAATAATAATAATAATAATAATAATAATAATAATAATAATAATAATAATAATAATAATAAGAGCAGAGAATTCATATGACAGCTGGAAGACAAAGTGAACATGTGTTTTCAAAGAGGTGAGTTTTGAGACAGAATTTGAAAGTAGTATGAGAGTCAGAGTTACAAATGTTTGGTGGGAGGGAATATTTGCACACAGCTTTATTCATTATATCGATTAGATCTGGTACTAAAATAGTTGTCGTGCAGTGGATAAGCAGTAAAATGTTGTAACCACAGCCCCGCTGCAGACTAAGCCTCAGCTGAATTATTGAATATTCAGTTCTTCGGTTTTCCAAGTCCTCCTTTGCTTGTTGTTTAGGTTAGTAAAAAAACTGCAGTATAAATGATTCTCACTGAAAATTCACAATAATACAGACTAGCAGAGACAGGATAAAGACAGGATACAAAGCTCTATGGATGTGGCAAAAGAAAAACGAGAGTACCAATGACAAAAATAGAGTGAAATTAGTGTTGTGTGTTAAATTTGACATCTGTGTTTGGTCCATTTGCTTAGGCTGAGTAAACAAAGTTCTCATATTTTTGTCTTTCAACTTTATTGTATTTTAGTGACAGATCTCCACACAAGCACTGAGATTTTACACCAGCTGCTACGTTTTAGGTCACAGTGATCCATTGCCTGAGGAAACAGTAATAAAGATAATTGTATTCAGGGGCACGGATGCTGTTAGATCTTCCATGCACTCAGCAGGTGACCTTTTGACTACTCCGAGGTTGTTTATGCGAGCATACTTTTTCCTCACACTAAGCACAGATGCATTGTTATGTCCGATTCACTGATCACACAGTCTGCTAACAAATCCTTAATCCCTCAATATTTAAAATATACAGTAAAAGCATAAGCTAGGTAAAGTAGAGGCATCTATCAACCCCTAATTAATTAAATTAAAGTCGTGCCTCTGCTCCTTCTTGAGAGGCCCAGGAGGAACAATTATGTCATTTAGAGCAAACGCACATTTATCTGTCTCAGCATAATGGTCTTTTGGAAGTAGAGCACTGTCCAACAATAGCAGCAGTGGTGTACATCCAGTATGTGCACACACAAAACAGTGGGAGTGAAAAATGTGTCTCACCTTTTGCAATATATTTCCATCAAGCTACTTTTGGAGAGGACAAAATTAACAATACTGACGTGATTCTGACAACGCTGCACTGCTGGCAGTCTCCTGAGCTCACCTGAAACAGGAAATATGGAACTTCAAACAACAATCAAATCAACACCGCCTCACCGTCATTATGTTCTGGCCCTGTATTTATAGAAATAACCTCTATGATTTACCGTTTCCAGTTCCTTTTTAAAACACTTGCTGGTAATGGGTGAATCATTTTGTTGTATCCAGGCTTTGAACATTACTTGTTTGTCGTAAAAAGACACTTACGCTTAAGCACAATAAAGAAAGACCGTAATTTAAAAAGGCAAACGAATATAAAATTGCCTTTCATTTGCTAACAAGATTTGTGATTTTCTGTGTTAAGATGAGCTTTTGTTCTTGTTTTCACCACTTCTTAGTGAGTTTTATATAAAGTGCTAAAAAACAAATTAAATGAAAACTTTAAAAACACATCAGCTCTCAGTGGGGAAAAAATCAGGCTGGATTTCTGCGCTTTGGGGTCCTTAGGGACTAAATAAAGCGCTATACAAATACAGGCCATTTACCATTTGTACAGACTCTATAATCTGTCAGGATCCAAAGGATGCCGCATTGTTCGATGGAAATTTGAATTATTAACATATAAAAGGCTGAAATCTGTGTTTGTGTACTGACAAATTCAGGATGTATTTCTAATGAGACAATGGATAGTATCCTGAAGACTCTGCTCAGTGAGCTCCTGGACAGTCTGAAGTGCAACCTATTAGTATTAGGTGAGCGTGGGCACCAGTCAATGGTATCAATTCCTTCATCCTCCAGGAACTGCCTGCATACTCACACCGCATCAGGCAGGGTGTAATCATGGCAGTGGTTGACCTGCCAGGTTTGGTATTCTACAGCAAATGTCGATCAAGCTCCATACTGCTGGACAGGGCCCACTACAGAACGTCAGGGCCTCAGGCCACCTTCATGAACTCTGTTTCTGATTGACTGGTCAGAGACATTTACACCAGTGGCCTGCTGGAGATCATTTTATATCTCTGGCAGTGCTCATCATGTTCCTTCTTGCACAAAAGAGCAGATCCTGCAGTCCTGCTGATGGATTAAGGACCTTCTGAGGCCCTGTCGAGCTCCCCTGTAATAACTGCCTGTCTCCTGGAATCTCCTTCACGATCTTGAGACTGTGTGGGAGACACTGCAAACCTTCTGGCAATGGCACATATTGATGTGCCATCCTAGAGGAGTTGCTACCAGTAATGACACTGACCAGTTCAAAACTGGTGAAAAAATCGTCAGAAAAGATGTGTTGGGAAAAAAAGTCCACCTGTAACATGTCTGTGAAGGTTCTCAGTCATCCAGGTCATCGTAGTCAAAGGAGTTGCAAAGAAAAGCGTCTGGACTTCTTTGAGTTGCTTGAAGACGTTTCACCTCTCATCCGAGAAGCTTCTTCAGTTCTAAGGTCAAATGGCCGAGAGTCCCAGATTTAAACCCTGTGGGAGTATCCCCCCAAAGAGGGACAAAGGACCCCCTGGTGATCCTCTAATCACATGAGCCAAGGTGTGAAAGCGGGTGTGGGACCTAATCAGCCAGGGTTTCGGGTGAGCTCATTGTGAAACCCTGGCCCCACCTTGTCGTGTGAATTCCTGAGGTCAGATGGTCCAGGATGTGAGTGGGCATTAAGGCGTCTGGGGAGGGAACTCAAAACTGGATTATAGATGGCAGACAGTTGGTGTCGTAAACCACCGCCTCTGTTCAAAGATGGTCGCTCACAGTGGACATAGATGGCTTCTTTCACTCCTCTTTCAAACCATCTGTCCTCTCTGTCCAAAATGTGAACATTGGCATCCTCGAAAGAGTGACCTTTATCCTTTAGAAGCAGATGAACTGCTGAGTCTTGTCCTGTGGAGGTGGCTCTTCTATGTTGTGCCATGCGCTTGTGAAGTGGCTGTTTGGTCTCTCCAATGTAGAGGTCTGGGCATTCCTCGCTGCACTGTACAGCATACACCACGTTGTTAAGTCTGTGTTTTGGAGTTTTTGTCTTTCGGGTGACCCAGTTTCTGTCTGAGTGTGTTGCTGGGTCTGAAGTACACTGGGATGTCGTGCTTGGAGAAAACCCTCCTGAGTTTCTCTGATACACCGGTTACATAGGGGATGACAACGTTGTTGCATCTGTCTTTCTTATCCTCCCTCGCTGGTGTCTGATCTTCTTTTTTGTGCCTCTTTGCTGACTTTATGAACGCCCAGTTAGGATAACCGCATGTTTTGAGTGCTTCCTTTACGTGTGTGTGTTCCTTCTTTTTTCCCTCAGGCTTAGAGGGAACATGTTCTGCCCGGTGGTGTAGGGTCCTGATTATTCCAAGTTTGTGTTCCAGAGGGTGATGGGAGTCAAAGAGGAGGTACTGGTCCGTGTGTGTGGGCTTCCGGTAAACTTCGATGTTGAGGTTGCCATTCTCTTCAATGTGCACAGCGCAGTCCAGGAAAGGCAAACAGTTATCCTTTGTGTCTTCCCTGGTGAACTTGATGTTCTTATCCACAGCGTTAATGTGCGCAGTGAAGGATTCCACTTCTTGTGTCTTGATTTTGACCCAGGTGTCATCTACATATCTGTACCAGTGGCTGGGTGCTCTTCCTTTGAAAGAGCCAAGAGCCTTCCTTTCCACTTCCTCCATGTAAAGGTTGGCTACAATAGGTGACACGGGGGAGCCCATGGCACAGCCATGTTTTTGTCTGTAGAAACCTTCGTTGTATTTGAAGTATGTTGTGGTAAGGCAGAGGTCTAACAGTGTGCAGATCTGATCGGGTGTGAAGTTGGTCCTGTCTTCCAAGGAGTTGTCTTCTTGTAGTCGTTTTCTGACAGTCTCCACTGCCTCCGTGGTGGGTATGCAAGTGAAGAGAGAGACTACATCAAAGGACACCATGGTTTCATCTGGATCCAGGGTAAGTTTCTGGACCTTGTCGGTGAAGTCGGTGGAGTTCTTGATGTGGTGTGGGGTGTTCCCCACGAGAGGTGCAAGGATGGTAGCAAGGTGTTTCGCAATGTTATAAGTGGCTGAGTTTATGCTACTGACTATGGGTCTGAGTGGGACCCCTTCCTTGTGGATTTTAGGAAGTCTATAAATGCAGGGTATGGCATCCCCTGGATAAAGGCGGTGATATGTAATGCGGTCAATGATTTTGTCCTTTTCGAGGTCTTGAAGGCAAGCTATAACTTTCTTTTTGTAGCTGCTTGTGGGGTCTCGCTTTAAAGCTTCGTAGGTGTTGTTGTCACTGAGGAGAGTAGTGATCTTTGTGTGGTAATCTGTTGTGTTTAGGACCACGGTGCACCTTCCCTTATCCACTGGTAATATAGTGATGTTGTGGTCTTTGCTCAGGGAAGCGACGGCCTTCTTTTCTTGTAATGTAAGGTTAGACGGAGGGACTTTCGCACTGGAGAGGGTGGCTGAGACTTTCATCCTGATTTGCTCTGCTTCTGTCTGTGATAATTTATTAATCCGTATGGCGGTTTCTGTGGCTGTGATGAGGTCCACTATGGGCAACTGTTGCGGAGAAATGGCGAAATTGAGTCCTTTGGCTAAAACCCTCTTTTCAGGTTCAGTGAGATGTAGAATCAAGTCTGCTCTGTGTCCCCTGACAGTGGATCCAAGGCGCAAGCTCTTAGGAACAACTCTGTTTTATCTGCATCTTAGGTTGAAACGAAGGTGGTTCCTATAATCCTCCATTTTCCTTGATTCCCTTTCATACTCCCGTACCAGTTGAAGGGTGTTCCTCCCAAAATGTACGGCAATATGTCTGTGAAGAGGAGTGAAAAGAGGCCATCTATGTCCACTGTGAGCGACCATCTTTGAACAGAGGCGGTGGTTTACGACACCAACTGTCTGCGATCTATAATCCAGTTTTGAGATCCTTCCCAGACGCCTTAATGCCCACTCACATCCTGGACCATCTGACCTCAGGAATTCACACGACAAGGTGGGGCCAGGTTTCACAATGAGCTCACCCGAAACCCTGGCTGATTAGGTCCCACACCCGCTTTCACACCTTGACTCATGTGATTAGAGGATCACCAGGGGGTCCTTTGTCCCTCTTTGGGGGGATACTCCCACAGGGTTTAAATCTGGGACTCTCGGCCATTTGACCTTAGAACTGAAGAAGCTTCTCGGATGAGAGGTGAAACGTCTTCAAGCAACTTAAAGAAGTCCAGACGCTTTTCTTTGCAACTCCTTTGACTCCACCTGTAACACCATTCCTGTTTCGGTGGTTGTCTCATTGTTGCCCTCTCTAGTGCACCTGTTATTATAACACCAAAGCACTGATTAACAACTCTCCTCTAATACTTAACCGAGCACATCAATATTCCACAAGTCTGACTGACTTTATGCTATACTCTGACTAAAATGTTTTCCTTTGATTTTTTTAGCAGTCTGTATATAAAATTCATATCACACACCAGTGTAGCACCAGTGTTATCTTTTATGTGTCTCCCTCATAAAAATCCTATTATACTCTCTGTATTGAGCTTAACAGAGATGAATAATGGGCAGCTAAGATCTTTAATGAGCCCACTAGAATTCATCAAATGCAGTAAGTCTTCTTACTCAGCAATAAAAGAAGTATACACCGTGCATATCGGATTGATTTACATAATTCATGACTGATTGAATTTCAACCTCTAAATAGTCCCAGACGCCACCAATGTCAATGTGAGGTAATGAAAAGGTCTCGTACCTTATATTTATGGCAGGCATATCGAACGGAAACTCCAGGCTCTTTTTCTGTGCACCTCTTGACACCTTGGCCTTTGGGTTACTTTTACACCTTGAAACAAACAGTATCTATGCAACAGTGTTTTACTAATTGTAGCCTAGACAGTGTCCTCTCATAACCTCATTACATGCAGTCCAAGTTACAGTCTAAGTATCCATCCATCCATCCATCCATCCAACCTTCCATATGTCTGTCCATCCATCCATCCATTGATCCATCCGTCCCACTATCTATCCATCCATCCATCCATCCGTCCATCCATCCATCCATTCATCCATCCGTCCATCCATCATCTTCTGCTTATCCTTATCACGTTCGCACACTGGACAGATTACCAGTCTGTCGCAGGGCTAACACATAGACAGACAACCATTCACACTCACTTTCACACCTATGGGCAATTTAGAATCACCAATTAACCTAACCCCACTAACTGTATAACCTGCCTATTATTTTTACATTAGTAACATCTAAGTAAGCATTTTACTATATTAGGGTTTCATATTAATCTGAAATGCTTTCATCCACACCTGAATAACCTTGCAGGTTAAGTTCAATAATAAAGCAAACACTGATAAAAAGGCAGTCATAAAAAAGCTGTTTTAGTAATAATTAGGGTCACCGAGATCAAATCTATAAAAGAGGTTAAGGTTTGAAGTTTTTTAATGTGGGAGCTACGGCACATGAGTCAGCATGGTCGATGTGCTGAAAGTATGCTACCAAAACTACAAACAGAATAAACATCTTTTGCACACCCAGAAAGAACTGAAAGGATATTACCACAAAGTAAACTCGACCACTCTCGTGGCTGGGGACCGACACCAGCTAGATAAACACTACACACTCAGTGTAGCAGATATGAAATAAAACAATGCAAACAGTACTTTTCCGCATGATAACTGGAACAAAAATGAAGCAAACATACCTGCTTTTCAGGAGCTTTTTAACTGTTTCTAAATTGTGCCTCGGTCATAATGTCCCCTTCTCAACGAAGAACTCTGATGTACACTTTTGATCAATAAAGTATAGTGATTATAGTCTAAGCTCCTGTCCTCTTTTTTCACTCTGTCTGTGTCTGTTCATCCAGTCCAGAGGAGGTTATTGGAGCTGAGTAGAAGATGGCTGAAGTAAACTTTGGACAAGACTCTTAGGACATTAAGGAGGAGACGGGGAGTACGGGAAGCAGAAAGACAGAATGCTGTTCTTGCAGTGAGCTTTAAAACATGAGGGTCAGACTGAGTGGCTCAGATAAAGCACCTTTTCAGTCACTTGATGGGAGTCGTGACAAAAATCTTGAGAATGAGGAGAGCTTGACGTCATGACAGCACAAGTTTTGGAAAGCTAAAGTGTCAGGAATGACTCATTAATGGCCATAATCGCAGAACATAGATCTATTAAGGTCATGTAAAAGCTACTGAGAAAGTCAGACCACTTTTGACATATATTGGTGTATTTATAGTTACACAACTAGTTTGTGTTTAGTTCTAGTGCAAGTACTTAGCGATGAGAGCAGGCTCTTAGTGACCCAGTGCTTTTCTCAGATACTGGCAATAGTGTTGTGTGGTTTCCAGAAATAAGGCATCCTGCATTCTTTTTTTCTTACGCAATAAAATTTAATAGGTTATTTATGTACACCTAACTGCACTCTCATCAGTCCACAGAATATTTTCCCAAAAGTCTTGAGGATCATCAGGATATATATATATATATTTTTGGCAAATGTGAGACGAGCCTTTGTATTCTTTTTGGTCAAAAGTTTTCCCTTGGAAATCTTCCATGGATGCCATTTTTGCTTAGTCTCTTACTGTTATTGTTGAATCATGTACTCAGATCTTAACTGAGGCCTGTAGTTCTTGAATATTGTTCTGGATTCTTTTGTGACTTCCTGGTTGACTGTTTGATGCGCTCTTTGAAATAGCTTTGTAACTGTTTTCTAGATCAATAGATGTCAACAACTTTGTTTCTCAGCTGTTCCTTTGAGGCGCGATATCTTTCTTTTACAAATGCTTCAGCCTACTTTGTCGTTCAGTAGGTCTAGCAGTGATGTGGCTTGTGAAACTGAACTCAGCTTTCCAAAAAAAAACCTGTGGTTATTCACAGACGAGGGATTACTTTGAAGCCAGGTAGATTTTGATAGCAATAATAACCTCATTACAAGCAGTTACTGAAGCTAGAGCTATAATCCATCCATCCATCCATCCATCCATCCATCCATCCATCCATCCATCCATCCATCCATCCATCCATCCATCCATTCACATCTATGGGCAATTTAGAATCACCAATTAACCAAACCCCCTTATTAAATGAAATTATCACTTAAAAATTGCATTTTGTATTTACTTGGGTTATTTTTGTTTGTCTGACGAACTGAAATATGTAAGGGAAAAATATGCAAAACTCTAAGAAGTCAGGAAGGAGGGTAAACACTTGTCATGTACCTCAAACGATGCAAACATGTGAATTAAAACCCTTTTATGCAATGATTGATCAGAACAGTGTTTAGTGCAGTATTGTTCTTTTTATTGGTCCATTGGAAACACATTGCACAAGTTCAAGAAGCGCAAGAAGCATACACATGCTTTAGAGTTGTTAACAGCGTTCAAAAGATTTACAATGTCCAGAACATTCACCGTCAAGCAACAATCATCTTACTCTCAAATCATCGTTCTCATAACTCCAACAAAATCTCAGCAGGCCGAGATGTAAAATAGTTACGAGTCCACACGTGACATTTAAAATAGTTCATGTCTTTTGTCTTTTTCATGTAAAGAATGTTAACAGTTTCATTGTTTCTTGATTGATTTCATACACAAGGGGCGAAATTCTAAAATTCAAAGCACAGTTCATGTGTGATATTCAAATAGGGTGAAAGTAAATGCAGCAAAGATCTGTTGTCAGACTCAAATTGGCAGCACATGGAAATTTTTTATTCCAGTGGGTACCAGAATGCCCCGGTTCCTCAGTTTTTTAAAAAAATGTTGTGTTTGGCTCAGACTAATTGCAGTTTATTACCACTTCACATTTCACAGGCTGCTTTAATTGGTGTGACAATGAATGACTTATTATTTAAAATTGAAACAAGCTTATTAGACAGCCAAAAAAATAATGTTAATAACACAATTATATTCAGCCAGAAGCAGTGAAACAGATTGATTTGAAAGTGCATTAAAAGCTGAACTGATACAAATCAAGTACATATTGTTACATAACTTTATCTTTGACAGAAAAAACCCCCCCAAAACCCAAAGCTGTAGAGGTCACAGCATTCCCCACCTGACCCCAGGATGAAAATCACAAGAGCACTGCCAAAGTCGCTGTGTGAAAGTCTGCAGATAGCCCTCGTCTGAGAATCGGGTCTCAGAGTTTGTAAGAATTTAGTGAAACTTCCGTCAGAGTGCACAGAGTTCTCATATAACATTCAAAAGCAGCAGCATGGGAGGAAAGTATGAGGACGTGTACCTTTAACGGTATTTATTTACATTCGTTAGAGAAACCTGGCTGGTGGGCCTGACCTCTTTCTATTGAACTGTGCACACACACGACACCACTGTGTGCTTGGTTTAAAAGACTCGAGGAACATTTTCCTCACGTACCTCTTGTTTCTTCCCTTTTAACAGTAAGTAATTTACGTCACCAGTGACCTGCTCATTACATCTTTACATGAAATCTGCCATTTCTTCATACAAACAAAAACAAGAAAATCAAGAAAGTCTTATCCAAGTCACATCATTCTTTCTTGAACATGGAAAAATAAAAAACACAGTTGACTTTTACAGGGTGACTAAACGTGATTCTCGAGGAGATTTATATTTGTTTCAGAAAGGAGGCGAAAGAAAATGATTACCACAATGATAAAAAGTGATCCTTAATGATTTCCAAGGAAATATTGCAATTCCCAGCAAGTTTAAGTGCAAAATGTCGATCAAGCAAACGATTTTAGAGACAGCCTCTTCTTATCTTGAAATCACAGACATAGACATAAAGCTCGAGTGGCAATCAGTAAATCACTTCCAAGCTTTATCGACTCGGCTAAGTGGAGTCGCTGGCATCGCTGTGTTCCTCAGGTTTCTCTTTTTCTTTTAAGTCACTGCATATCCATAGCTCTGGTGCTAGTGGCGGTTACACCGGTGTGCTCAAAAAGCCTGGTGCTGACACAAATGAATGCAGTTTAAGTAAATGATTAAAACTAAATTCAATAGTCCTTAATCTCTGGTTTTAATAGCATTGGCAGTGGGTTTGTCTTAATGTGCACACCTCTTTATAAATCCAAACATTTGCTGTTATTGGCTTCAAATATTAGATCTTGGAGACCTCATATTACTTTGTACCATCCTGGAAACTAATGAACATTCATATTTCATAGGACACAGCTACCATCCAGAAAGCCAGAGAGCACTCCTTGTAAATATTGTTTAGGCTTTTACTGGGCCCATTAGGTCAGGTTAAAATTGTGTTTAAATAAATAATTATAATTCCATTTTGTTTTATACTGTGGGGGTGCGAATTTAATACCCTGATAAATTCTTGACAGCATGTGCAGCCTGTCAGCTCTACGCTATTTTCCTTTGTGTGATTATTTTGCATGTAGAGCCTGAAGCGTCCTGGATAGAAGCCTGGCACAATTACAAGATGCAGATTTAAGTAGTAGCTAAATGAGTCAGTTTATTCCAGAGCAACTTGTAAATAGCTGCATTCACTGTATAAGTGCATGAATGAAACCACAACGCTGAGTGTTTCAAATGAATATCAACTATGGCATAATGAGGGCACTTGTTGCGACTAATATTTTCTCAGTTTGTGAAGTCTTTGTTAAAATAAAACCTGCTTGTGTCTGCGTAATAACACTTAGGTGTTATATGTGAAATTCAGCCAAATGTAGCCAGCAACTCTCTGTGTAACACTCCCCTGAAAAAGGTTTTGTCTCCTGTTACACCTTTTTCACACAACAAACGAGGTTAATCCTTTGAGTGTAAGGCACTCAGCCTTCACAACTAACACAAGATAAACTCTATCTCAGATGAACAGATAAGAGCAAAGAGAAAAAGCTCATTTTTCACATGGCTTTTTGCAGACAACAATTTCCGATCGGATCATTACCACAGAGCCCGTGTGCATTCTCACAGCTGAAAGGCAAAGGCAAAACCAGACATGGCAGAGATGAGAGTACATCAGCCTAATCTTGTTGGCTGATATGCTGAGAAGGCAGAGTTGTGACAAGAATTTGCCCCGTAACCTGAAGGTTACCATGACAGCAAATGAGCCGGCCCTCGAGGCTGTCAAACATTAACAGTATGTACAAAAACGAGATTATCGAGTACAAAAAATAACATAAATATGGTGGCATAAGATAATTACACCGCCATGCCCATGGTTTTCTAACAGCAGCATCAACATTTATTCTGGTGGCACTAGAAGCAAACCACCTCATTAGAAATGACACTGACTTCATCTGAGACCTTAGGGGAACAAATGCACTATACACATTAAAGGGAATTAATAATTAATACCTATTTAGGGGCAGGATTGGGGCTGTAATGACAAAATATAGCGGGTACTAAGAAACAATGGTGGAATACAAATGGGGCTGTCCACAATATCCCAGAAAACCACCAGTGAATGAAAGGCATATATCACAAGGCTAAAAACATGTCGAAATCATGTGCCTGCAGCAAAACTTCACAAGTAGCAGTAAAGGTGCACTAATGTGACCGACTCACATCATTATCGACTGATGGCAGCCTGCTGTACAAGCAGCTTCAAATAAACTGTTTATGAGTTTGTTACACTTTGTGGCATTTTGGACATTTTGACATTGACTGTGTTCATTGCACCACTGTTCTTGATGATGATCACCAGTCTATACTTTCATTGATGTAACTGGTTAAAATCTATAACAATCTTTCTTTTCTTTTTTGTCCAAACAGGTTTGGCTTGTGAAATTAGGCACATTCGTCGTTACACCTTGTGTTCTCGCAGATCATTAAAACCCTTTAATCCAGTGAAATGCCTCCAGATGTGGGCATTCGTTTCATATGACTTGCCTTCAACATATTTTAAAAGGATGGTTGCCGACAATTACAAACTGTCTCCGTGTGCATTTCATATACAGGAGAAGAAAACTTTAAAACTTCACATTTTCGTAGTCCCAGCTGTTCCCCTAGGAACACCATGTACAGCTAAACTATACAATAAACTTTACAAAGTATAGTCTATACAACAGATGCCAGGCAGGTAGCATTATTGGCATTCAGCACAGAAACAGCAAATATCATAGAGACTAATAAATAATGTTATTTACAACTGCCTCCAGTTTGGAATTTTCCTTTAGTTGCTCCTTTGAGTTTTAAATCAAGTGGTTACATTTCATGTAAGAGATGCTAAAGATATGTACAACCTAATTTAAGCAAGTTACAGTACCTTCACTCACAGACATTCACAAGAAACATTTGTCTTTTAGTTAGCTTATGGCTTCAAGTTACAGAAAGCAGTGAGCATGAGATTCAGCACTTCCACGTGAGTCAGTTTGAATGCCCCAATACTGAAATATTGAGTTTGTTTTTAAAAATGAAAATGGGTGACAATAGAGTTCCTGGTAACTGCACAGCAGATGTTGCATGAGATGACACGGTCATGCGTCCGCATGCTGGTTAGGTGGCTTTGAATGGAATGTGTTATATGCAAAATGAATGCTCAGAAGATATTTTTCATTTCATTATCAGTGCAACAGAGGCTACACTTGCTCCTGCTGCACAATATCCTTTCATGGGCAGAAATCCATTCCCACTCTTTTGCCTGTTTCATTATCCTGATAGAAAGCTCTCCTGGCTTCAGGAATTACTGTGCAAGGCTGGATTCATTTTAGAGGAGGGCATTATGAAGGTTTTGTTTCTTGGTTCTGTTTGTTAAGAGCTGTCTGCATCTCTTTCTGATCCTCTGAAGAGCAGTTGGAGACAGCATTAGCCATGATGCAGAACTTGCGCAGGAGGATCTCCCTGAGGAGCAGATAGACCCACGGGTCCAGGATCTGGTTGAGGGAGGCCAAGCGTATCGCCGTCAGAAAGAAGTTACAATCTAGATGGAAATCCTGATTGGAGGTGCGGTTTGATGCTCCCTTTGAATTACACTGATCGGACGAGACCTGGGTGGAGATCATCCTCAGCATCAGCACCTGAGGGGAAGATGTTTGGGCAGAACTTTATTTTTTTTCACACTAACAGAATGAGGAGAAAGCATGCCATTAAGTGACAAAAGCTTTAATTTACTGAACAAACAATCGCTGGTTGGAAAATAGTTTCTCATTTTGTGTACAGAAGCCTATATTTTACGTTCACTAAATCATATAACGGAAACACACTCTAACAACAGTCCTGTCGGGGAACGAGCAAAAACTAATTTTCACGGTTGGTCTCTGCTATCACAGAGCTGTGCCTTCTATTAATATCTCACTGGGACTGTTAAATATGTGACTGACAATGCATGATCTCATTGCGCACTATGCAGATCCCTAAACAGGACCCCTAAGTGGATTACCTCTTAATAGCAAAAGGCAGCAGCCTTTCAGAGAAAACGTGCATGACATCATTTATGTGAGGAGAAGATGGATAAAGATTTAAAACTGTTTGTGACAAGTACTGACACAAACACATTAAAACCAATCAGTGTTTATTTTTAACATTACTTTAAGGGACATAACTATATGAAACTATGACAGCACATTGTTATAAAATATGCCTACGCAAGTACACTGTAAGAAAATATATATCCTGCAGTCGCCTGTGAAAAACATACCAGCAGAGGAGACCAGCATATAAGCAGGACGCACATAATCCCTAACAACTGGATGACGGTCTCCGTTGTGAGCCGTTCCCACTGCTTTGAAGACTGAGAAGTGCCTGATTTTGTTTTACACCGGGTAACTACGCCCCGGATCGTCACCACATTGCAGAAAAGTGTTATAAGTAGAGCCGAGATCCCGAGTATGGCAAAAGTGGTGGAGAAGAATCCATTTCCTGGGACTTTGGCATCAACCGTGCTGATGAAGCACCAGGTGCCCGGCCACTGCTGCGTGTATTCCCCGACCCCTGCTACGGGCAGCAGAGCAAACAGCAAAACAAGACCCCATATAACAGCTAAAATCTGCTTTGTCACACTTGTCTTCATGTGATTCGAGTACCAGTGCGGGTTAGTGATAGCCAAGGCCCTTTCGATCGCCATGGCACTCGCCATGAAGAGAGCGCACAGGCCAAAAGTTGTCATGCACACGCCAAAAAAGGCGCATAACTTGCCAGATTCGTCGATGTCATTCCAATTCCTACCAGACTGGTAAACTGAAATCACAATTGGACTTGTCAAAAGCTGCCCAAACAGGTCTGTCAGCGCCAGAGATCCAATGCAAAGCAAGAAGGACCTTTTCCTTTTATTTTCCTTCTTTCTGTAGGAGATGCACACCAGGATAAGAGCTAGCGAGTTGCCCACCATTCCGGTGATCATCATAGTTATAGGAAATCCAACTGATGCATATCCACAACTGGAATTATTTGTGCAATTGCTTTGGCGCAGTGTCTTGGAGACGTTGGCGTCCAGCATATCTTCTTCACTGGTGGTGTGCAAGCCCTCTAGAGAATCAAAGCTGAATCCAGTTATTGTTTCTGAAAGTGTACACTTATATACAGCTGTTACCCTGTGCGTATCGGTCCGGCATCATCTTGCGCTCCAAAGTGCTCCAACTGAATGCGATGCGTAAAGCACGAGGTGTCCTTTAAGCGCTGGAGGCGGGACTACTTCGGGTCCGGAGGAAGCCCATAGTCTCACTGTGCTGTAATAACCACTGTCCTTATGTGTCTGGAATAAGGGCACCGGTAAGTAGGGACCAGACATCGACCCTCCGGTGTTCTGCCAAAAAGCGATCGATGTTTCTGTGTGGTTTTCTTTTGTGTCTAACATGTTTGCTTGTATTGGTAAACAGGCTTCAGGCGAAAGGATTTACAGGGGGTTATAACAAAGATAAAGAAATTAACTATGTTACAAGTATCTTTATGACGTTATAACAATGCACCCGCGTTATAATCCATCCGGTCCTTTTTAGCCAATTAAAATATCTTTTCAGACACAAGTTATGTTTATTGCCTTTTTCTGTTTCCAGGTTGGCCAGACTCTCTTGAAAAATACATTTAATGACAATGAGAGCTTTTACCTCGATAAATACAAGTCACTTTGCCAAAAACTGATTGGAGCTTCTATGTCTGATAGCCATGTTTGCCATATTGTAGGCCAGAAAGTTATTTACAGCATTTTAAATACCGGTGTTGTGATCCTCTGCCAAAAAGTGGTTCCCTGCATTTGCCAACAAATGATTGCCGGTATTTGAACTGTTGTAAATGAGTTGTTGGACTACAATCTGTCAAACCTATCTCCCATGAATGATATCAAATCATTTTCAGGCAGAAATAACGTCACAAGACAGAAGCTGCAATCAGTTTTTGGCAAGTTGACTTTTATATGCCCTTTATTTATCTGGATAAAAAGTGTTTGTGGCATTAAACATGTCTTTTCTTCCCAAGTGATCTGGCCAAAAGGGCATCAATAATGCAATAAAGATAACATCGTTCTATAAAGATATTTTAAGTAACCTGAAAGGACTGGTTTGATTATAATGTACATAAAGACAGCTGCATACAAAACTCTTGTGACGAGTAAGTAGTAAGTCAAAATGTTGTTATTAACTTACATATGGATTTTTTCACCCCAGGGGTGAAAATCTTCCACAAAGAAATCTTTACAATGTAACTGTTACATTGTAAAGAGTTCTTTGTTACAATGGTACAAATGTGTTACTGATAACACATTTGTCTATCAGTAGAATAATCTATTCCCCCATCAAAACAATTGATATCAACTCTGCACTGTCACCATTATGTGCCTATACTAAGAGACTTCACACTTTGCTAAACTGTATTTCAAAATAGGCTAAGCAATTTTATCTTACTTGTTAATTTATTTTAAAAAGCCATTTTATTGTGACATAAACAGCCTATTACATATAATTTCAGTATACTCACAATTCAAATTTTACAGTTTTATTTGGATTTTTTAACTCCTGAGCTCCCAGCTTCCCCTCTCACCTCTGTGGGGAGTCTATCCTGCAAGCTCCTCTACCAGAGGCCTGGGAGCTTGAGGATCCTGCGCAGTATCTTTGCTGTTCCCAGGACTGCGCTCTTCTGGACAGAGATCTCAGATGTTGTTCCTGGGATCTGCTGGAGTCACTTGCCTAGCTTGGGAGTCACTGCACAGAGTGCTCCAATTACCACTGGGACCACTTTTACCCTCACCCTCCACATGCCTCTCACCTCCTTCTTGAACATAAGATTTTAAAACCTGAGCTTTTTGTGTAGTCAGCACCCTATTATTTATATTGCATTTCTTCAGCCATTTACTTTGAACTATCGTGTTATAGTTTGTGTTTGGTTCTGTAGTATGAATCTCGCAAAATCTGAAATTAAATGTACTTTAATAACTGTGCCAGGAAATGGCCATTTCGTAAAGAAGTTGACTATGTGGCCCAAATTCCTCTTTCCGGTTGTTTATTGCCTTTAATATAATCTGTCAAGCCAATAAATGTTAACTAGACCAGTGGGTTTATTTTCCCGCTCCTGCACCCTTGGATAAATCTGTGGAATTTATCAACGCAGACCACGACCGTGGCAAACAGCTTCACTTCCAAGGCGATTGTTAATTTAAAGGGTATAACTTTGAGCTATAATGAGTTTTAATGAAGCAGCACTGCCATTGCTTCCGCTCAGATTACCAGCTTGGGCAACAACTGCCATCTGTTGACCACACTGAGAACAGTTCAGTGAAAAGACCTTATTAACGGTACAGAAAAAGTTATTGTAGATTGTTTTTTAGATTTACAGTAGTGTATATTAGGATGAAATTTGGTGTTAATATTTGAAAACATGAAAACTTTCAGCCCATAGCCGAAGATCACAAAAGTTAAGATCACTTACTGTTAAGATGAGCTTTGCAAAGTGGCGACACAAAACAGAACCAGACCAAATACTACCCCAACTTCAAAAACATGTATATTTCCCCTCTTGCCGAACTTCTACACATTTTCTCAAATACTCAAGTTTAGAATTAAGACAGCTTGACTTGACAACCCCAACCCCTCAACAAAACCTTCATATTAAACACAGTATTAACAGGAAGCAATGTTGACAGGATTTTATTTACACAAGTACATTTCAGGTATTTTAATCAGTAAAGACTGTTCTGCCACATGTTACCAGAAATGTTACTTTTTCTGCACTAATCTGGAGCAAAAAGGAAAAAAAAAAGTGAATTAATTTGTTTCATGACAAATTTAAAAGAAATAATCAGTAGCATGAAGTCCAAATATGCCACAATTACGTAAAAGGAAAAAAAAAATTAAACCTAAAATGAGAAACCAAGAACGTACTTAAAACAAGCATTATCAAAAAGTAAAATACTTACCTTGAAAACACAAAATACAGGACATTTATCATCAAAATCAAACAAACAGGCCAAAATTCATAGCTAAATCACAAGTAGTCTAAATTGGTGCTGAAGAACTTCACCCTTACTTAAAAAAAACAAACCATTTAGTTGTTAGAAAAATCATTGGCGTCTCTTAGGGCCCCAAAAATTAAAAAAGGACAGATTTTGCTCCGATTTTTTCAGAAACTAAGTGTACTGCCATGAAGATATTAAGTGGGTTTAAAATGGAACACAGCCTCTTGACACTATATTTAATTTTCATATAGGACCAAACATTTATGTTTATTGGAAACCTATACAAATACTCGTCACATATCGGGATGAATGTGGTTTTAAAAAGGGAGCTGCTGCCTCTCTTTCGCTGGGAGGGGTTTAAGACTTTTAATGAAAGTATACTGAAAGGAGGGTTGGTTTTTTTTGTCTTTGATTTTTGGCAACACAACATGCACTTCCACTAGGATTCCTTTTCTTGTATTAAAGACAGTAATAAAGTTATTTCTTTTTTGAACTGGAGCCAGAATGGGACGATCCTGAAGAGTGGCCACGCCGCCTGAAATCAAACAAAACACCATGGGAAGAACAAACAGGTTAGCACGCTTTACCATTAACACTCAGTTTATGCATAACCAAGTACAAGGTCAGAATAAATAAAAAGCGTTATAAACATGGCAAAAGTGTGAACGTATTTCTGTAAAACTGAATTCCCATAAGCCAGGCGACACATGGCTAACAACAATCAGTGCCATTGTGGTATTCCACAGAAACCCAAACCTTTCGGACGAACGCGATCTAGAACGCCTCCGTTTTCTCCCTCCAGATGATGACCTGGAGCGACTGCGCTTCTGTCTCCTCTCAGGTGAGGAGGAGGGGGAGCGGGACCTCTTCCGGGGAGAGGAGCCCTTTCCAGACCTGGAGCTGGATCTTTATGAGGAATAAACCAAGCAGTGAGGTCAGTAAGGTACAACAGGGTCTCACCAATGTGGGTATCTCTATCAAGCTTCTCTGATAAGGAGGGGATTAGGAGCACTTTGATACGGATCACTGGTACTGAGAACATTTCACTCAAGATGCTGTATGTCTCATTGGTTGAGTGTACTTGGAATTACTTTAAATATAAATAAAGAAAATTGTGCTTCTTTTTAATATAGTCCCAATAACTCAGTGGGTAAAGGAGGAGTAACTCCCGAGAGATGCTTGATAAAGACCCGAGATCTCTATTTACACGTACAAGCTAAAGTAAGTTTTAAACTCAATACTAATTGCACTCTCAGGCCTAATTGAAATGTAAGCCCACATAAAGTGACTGAAAACGATTTACTACATTAAACTTCCACCCTGACTTTTAATTTTTTCCCCTCTCAGCAGATAATTTGGGAAAAAAAAAAAATCTCTGCCAAGTAAGAGCTAAGTAAAAGGACTGCTGTGGAGCTTTCTGCCCCACACATACACTCCCTAACGGGAGAGAGTGCATGTCACCTCATTCACCTGGAGCGGGACCTCGAGCGAGATCCAGATCTGGAACTGGATGAGCTTCTAGAGCGGGATCTGAAAGACAAAAAACACAAAACCTTTCCAATATTTTCTACACAGGGACAGAGCTATGCACGGTGGTTATGTGGAAATAGGCACAATTAACAGCAAGCTACTCTTAGGAAAATACCTAAAACTGCCTCAAAGCATCGGCGAGTATTCAATATACCTACAGGGTGGCTGGAATTAAAGTAATGAAAACAGGAAAAACAACAATATCCTACACACACGGATCCCATATGAATGAATACAAGGTAAGGGTTTAGAAGAGGGAGGACAACAAATGAGCACAACAGGACATTTAATTGATGTTGATCAGTAAATCAGAAGAAGATTGAGCCGATACTGACATTTTGCCCGGAGTTACCCTTGACCTGTACCCTTTACCTGGACCTAGACCGTGAACTGGAGCTGGAGGAGCGCGAGGAGGAGCGGGATGAACCGGAGCGGCTGCCCTTTTTCTTAGCTGGCTTATCGTCGTTGTCGTCACTGGCAATCAGGTCGTACTTTGACAGGTCACCATCTTCATCATCATCATCTTCCTCCTCATCATCCTGCAAAGGAAGTGCTTTTTTGTTGTTGTGCTTTTTTGTTTTTAATAAAATAATTTTATACTATCCAGCATTTTTTTTAATTTACAATCATCAATCTTACATCCAATTTGTATTTGGACAGGTCACCATCTTCATCCTCCTCTTCATCATCTTCCTCCTCTTCTTCTTTTGGCACTTCCTTCTTTTCACTTTCTTTTGAGGAAGACGTGCTGTTGCTCTTCCCACGGTATTTTTTCTTTTTCCTACCAAACTGGTGGAATAAGAAACAGCACATCTCTATGAATCTGAACACTGACAATGCCGACTTCCTCTGAAGCCAAAATCTTTCACTTGTCAAACATCAGAGCAGCAATCTTCGGGTACCAGATGACACTTACCTCATCATATTCACCGTCAGATTCCTCCCGTTCGATATATTCCACATTTTCTCTTTCATTGAACCCTCCACCGTAACCTGAAAGCATTACATAAGAAAAAACCCCATCAATAACTGATGATCAAAGTAACAAACAAAAAAATATTTACAGAATATATTGAGTTACCTGTTCTTTCTTCAAGCTTGGCATATTTGGGGGTGTTGCACATGTTGCACTCCGACCGTCTCGCCCAATTCACATTTCCACATCTTTACACACACAAGAAGGTGGAGGGAAATGCTGGTTAGAGTACTATTATATCCCAAAATCAGCAACACTATTTGTTACAACAATATCCCAGATGAAGGTGTCCACAAACAGCATCTAGTTTACAGCAAAGGTAGGCAAGTTAACTTCTAACTCGTGTGTGACACGTGGAAAATCTCATATTTCTGTGTCATATTGCCCGTAGCTTGTCAACCAAGTAAACTGGAGCCTGCAGTGTTACAAACTGTGGTTGCTCTCATTTGTCTGTAACAATGCAAACCATAAAATGTTGAGTGGTACTTTGCATATTCGAATTGCAAGCGTCAAATTTCTTGCAAATGTGTTACACCACAGACTCCAGTACAAAAACTCCTCTTTTATTATATCCGACATGGGACTCATTGTAAGTTCTTCTTAAATAATTTATATTTATGGAAAGTGTACATGGGATTTCTGCATATATGCAAAAGTGCCAAAGAAAACTGAGTCTTTTCTAACATTTAAAATAAAAAGTATCAAACTTTTATCCGATGCTGGAGGTACAAGTTACGAATATAAATGAGAAAAAATATTTTTCTGGTATTTATCAGAACTTTTTGCACATTTTCAGCAATCAGCTATAATAGTGATTGGTAATTTGGACCCTGCCTCACTCGCAAATTATGAAATCTTTATTTCTTGCACTTTATAATGTACAAGTGAAAAACACGAATACCAAAGACACCTATCTGATATGGTGCCAAGACGTTTTTTGTGATGATATCATACGTTTTGCATTGCCAGTCATTCGCACTGAAGAGGCCTCGACTCTTTTCAGCGAGCGTTTTTCCAATCTCCGTCCCTCCCGCCTTCATCATCTTCGCTTCTGTAGTTTTTTCTGCATTAAAAAATAAAGTAAATTAAACCAACCTATTTTAAATGATTATGCAAAGGATAAAGATTATTTGCATTCTTAAGTTTTATATAACAGCAATAAGAGACAGAAGGGGGACTCACCTCTACCACATCTGTTGCAACTTGTCCTTCTGGCAAAGTTCACATTTCCACATCTGCAAAAGCAAAATGTTATATGCAGGTAAGGCTTGAGCTCGTTCCTCACTCGCTTTGACATGTGTGAGTATGCTGCAGGCTGGTGCAGTTTATTCATCTTTCCATTAGCCTGTGCTCCTTCCTCAGACACCCTCTGTCACAAGCCTGAGCCGCGACAAATGCAGCAACTGTATCCGTACGCATTTAACGGAGTTCACTGGAAACACGATACTGCTGACTCCGGATAAAGACTCTTCACTCATGACCACTTGGCCTCTACAACATCATAAACACCACCCATAACAGCAGCGAGTGCAAACACTCAACCCAACCCACGTTAGCTAACCACGGCTAGCGTGCTAAATAGCATTTCTGCGCCCAGGAGAAACTAGCACGCAATATCCCCCTCGCCTCGCTCTGATATCCTCCAGCATGTAAGCTTGAAACCGTGTTCATTCTGTTCTGTTCTAGGCCGAAATTGTGAGTGAAAGTGCTCCATTTTATTGAGCTGCTGAACGTTAGCATGAGTCACATGCTAAAAGGCCTACACTTGCTAACCTGCCTGTTAACAGCTGCACACTAAGCACCAGTCTATTGCTACACAGAGCCCCAAATACTGTGATTTATTCACTGTGTTGGAGTACGTACTTTTTATCCGGACATATCCAGTCCCCGTCGCTGACTCGAAAACTCTTCCCTGACATTTTAGCGCCTTTAAGCTCTACCTACCCTCGCTGGCAGACTACGCTGCGCTCACCACTGTGTCCATGCAGCACAAGCTATCTCCACCCTCCCTACACTGCCACCTTCAGGCGCCTGCCGGTACTTATTTAAAGCCACTTCCTCCTGCTCTGAAAGTGGAAATTTATATAATGACAAACACTTTGCATTATAAAGTCGAGTGTCATTTATGTTTTGATACTCTGAGCAGCAGTTCACAAACACATAGAGCCTGTTGGCCATTATCGGACCGGATGCACCTTTTACACTCAATACAACCACCTTACCTAACATTACCTGACCTCCTAGTGCCACACATGAGCTTAAATAAGCAGCCAGCAGTCAGTTCAGGTGTCCAGTCCTGTTTTATTAATGCGGCTTAGGAGTCTCAGTAAGCTTTTAAATAAAAGAAATATAGAGGTGGTTATAACTACATACTTTTATCTCCTCTGGGTTAGCCTATTAGACTATTGTTATATTGTATAGCCAAAGTTTACACAAACTGCAGCTGGTCCAAAATTCAGCAGCAGAACTCATGCTTCCCTTCATAGGTTGCCTATTATTATTAGAATTGATCTCAACATTTTATTTGCCTTTGGGCGTCACCGTCTGCCCCTGGTCACAACCCTAGGTCCTCAGTCAAGGCTCTGCTGGCCATCTCAAAGCCGTGACTGACAACTGAGGATGATCGAGCTTTTTCTGTGAGAACACTCACTCTTTTGAACAATCTCCCTGAGGCCATCGGAGTGGGGAGCTCATTATCGTCATCTTTTAAATCTCTCTTAAAATATATTTTTTATAAGCAGGCCTTTTCTGTGCCTCCTCTTTGAGTTATGTCTTCATGGCAGTTTTCTCTTCTTGTCCTAGCGATCATTTTTAATTTAATTTTTCTCATAGTTACTTTTAATTTTACCCAAATTTTATGTGTATTGATTTTTTAAATGTATTCCTTTTATCTTTGTGTGCCAGCAGTATTGATCTAGTTTATGTTGTTTCACCTGTTATCTCTTCGTAAATGTTTTATTTTGTTTTCCGTCTCATCCTGTGAAGTACTGCGTAACTTTGTTTTGAAAGTTGCTTTTAAAAAATAAAGTTATTATTATCATTGTTCTGTAAATAAAACCTTCAAATGAGGATCTCACTACAGGCATGCTTTGTTTTCTGTGACAGAAAAAGGGAACAGTTTCATTTGTTCCACTTTTCTTTTTACAAAAGAGTTACCCGATTGAAATATTACTTTTCCATGAAAAAAAATACTACATTAACCTATTGTTATGCAAGTTAATGCAGTAGAGTCCATTTTAAGATCCTGGTCTTGACTTACAGAGCTGTGCACGGACTGGCACCAGCCTACATCTTTGATCTGCTACAGCCCTATGTCCCCAGCAGGTCCCTGAGGTCATCTGATCAGGGCTTACTTGCTATAAAAAACACTAAGAGGAGAACTAAGGGTGACAGAGCTTTTGCCACTGTGGCCCCTAGACTGTGGAACTCTCTCCCCCAAACATTAAGAACTGCGGACTCAGTAGCTGTTTTTAAAAAACAATTGTGATTCTGTCTTGAAAGCTGCTATACAAATAAAAATGTTATTTATTTTTATTTTATTCTTTACTTTTTGCTTGAAAGTATATAAAAACAGTAGTATAGCACTTCTCTGTAAATGTAATGGTGATTAAGCTCACAGGGACTTTCACCCTTTTTTTAGTCAGCAAATGACGATTGAAGTGTAAAGTGTTAAATGTCAGATAAGTATTACACAAAACATACAAATGAATTGGAAGACAAGTATGCTGCTGTGCAACAGGCACACTTGACATCACATGTCATATTTTGCGGTGCATTTTGCACTGAAGCCTACAGCTACATTTAAACTGATGCCTAAGATGATTGTTTGTGCATTAGTACTTAAGCTCACGATTGATTAAAAAGCTGTTCTGAGTGATGGGCATTGCTGAATCAATACATGCTTCTTTAAAAATTCAAAATTTAGCAGTTTTAAAATCATTATCTTACCATTTCTGTCTTTTTGCAATGCAAAGTCTGACCACTAGATGGCGGTTAACACCAACGTTTAACCTTCACCTACATCCTGTTCAAATATTCTCAATGACTTTGCATGTTTATTTATATCAGGGCTGTGTAAGAAAAAGCCACTTTTTTTTAAATTTAATACCTACATAGTCTTTTCTACAGTAGCAGATATAATTATGATTAAAAAAGAAGTGTTACTGTTATTCTTCCTGTTTAGTGTCCCTGTCACAATTATTTTAGTACTGTGTAGGTATAATCAAACACACTGGACTTGCTGTTTGCACTTTTTTTTAGTAGTTCAGCCTTACCTTAATTTCACTTATATGTGATACTTTCTATGTAAATTGCTGTGGCTGGGTGATGCACAAAAGTGACAATGGAAATGTGGCAAAACCACCCTGTTATAACCAATTCAAAATGCTGGTTTGGAAATATTGCATTGGTGGTGCCTGCCAGAATCATGAATTGATCCCTTGCATATTAGCTTAAAACACAATAGATAACATGGTGGGCTGCTTTCTGTGACTCTCAGCTGGTCCCTGATGAAATTATACAGGTATAAGAATAAATTCATAGACAGCAGGTGTCTGGAGGAGGATCAAACTGTAATATGTTATCAGTGTTAAGCTGTAATTATCTCGACTCCTACAGCTCCTTACATTTCTGCTGTATATTATTTTTAGAATCAGAGCTAACAGTCAGTGTTAAAGCTAGTCTAGTGACACTGACTTAACACGAGTGATAATTATATATCCAATCAGGTAAATATCAGGGTGGTTAACATGCAGAAAGTAGCTGGTCATATGCTGCTAGTAGATAAATGCCATTGATTTGGGTAAAGAAAGGCCAAGCTGCAGTGGTTTTTCATGTTGAGGAGATTTATAGTTAAGCTTCAGCTGTGCTAGAATAGCCTTTGACCACCCTCTCGGTCAAAATGAAACTCCCCCGGAGGTCGCTGTCACAGCTGTTGCGTGACCCTGAAGCCATGCCAGAAGCCATTTTAGTATTTCAGCTGAAGTCTTGCAGTTTCTTTTCTTTCTCGCCTTTTCTTTTTTGTTGACAGGGCTGAAATGACTCAGACATGCCCCTAATGTCTTGGCCAAGATGGGTTTATTTAATTGGCTGCACTGGAGATGAACCGAGCAAGATTTTTTTTTTAATTACACATTGTTTTAATCATCATGTATCTGGACTCATACCCAGGACCTGCCTGGGTTGGAGACCAGCGGAAGAAAATGGATGGATGTATCTGTTAGGCAGACATGCACTTGATTTATGAGCCCCACACAAGCTTTATTAGGACTTGGGGCCAGCAAAGATAAGGACCAGAGGCGAGGGACATGTTTTTTATTTAGCCTCATGCTGTTAAAGGAAATGATTCTTGGCGCTTCATCAGTATAACTCGTGATATAATACACAGGGGCTAGAAGTTTGATATTGCATGGAAAAAGACATCCTGTACATGCAAGGCTTGGTCTCTGTGCTGTTTGAGGTCTGTTTACTTCATCAAAATCATTTTTCATGTAGAAAGCTTCTTTTCTTCTTCTCGATAGTGTGCAGGAGCCATCACCACTCGCAGGTTTCGGCTGAGGATGTGCTTTTGCTGGCTTTCAGTGTTGCTCACAAAGAATAAGGGGAGATATGAAGAAAATGAAGCCATGAATAACTAATAAGGAAACATTGCTAATACTGTGCTATGTTTATCTGCGGCACAGAGTTGCATGAAAGATTCAAAGAGGAGTCGGGCAATTAAATAGCACTTAGGTAAACAGCTTTCAATTACATTAAATTGGCTTCACTGGCGGTAATGCTTTCTTAACTTTACTATGTCCGTTTCTGGCCAATGTACAGCCTGCCATCTGATTATGTCCTGGGTCAATAACGCTACTAAGAGAGATTTTTCAAGGGTGTCAATGAGGCTTGGGCTTGACTTCCACTGTTTTCTAGCCCAGTGACTGGTTACGGCTGAGGGTTCATGCACAGCAGAGTCTGACAGGGTGAGGCAGCCATGTATGGAGGTTTGGAAAAACCTGCTGCAAGCCACCAGGGCTTTCCAGTCCTGACAGATGGCAGCGAGCTGCTCCACAGAAAAAAGCAGAAGGGTGAGGTTGAAGAGTTGGAAGCTGGTGGACATTGGCACACTCCATCCACCGTTCTTATCTCAATATCATGATTCAGCATTAATCAGAGGGGGACGCGCATTTACCACATGCCAAAGAAAGTCTGTTGACGTGGTATCATTGTCACAATTGTGTGTCTCTTTGTTTCTTCACCTGTGCTGGAGGATAGTCCAGAGCAACAAAAGACCTGTGGCCCTATGTTCAGACTAGGTGTTAGGTGAACTGTAAGATGCCAGAGAACCACATGAGAATTGTATAACGCAGACTGCTGCACAGCGAAACAGCTCGCGCTGGGAGATGTGCCACTGCATTGTGCCGTATCTTCTGTCCTCTCATCCACTCCTTATCACTAAAGCACATTCATTTTTGGAGGCAGAGAGCATGCATTTTACAATCCAGTCTCTCCACTTCCTGTAAAAGCAAACCTGTAAAGCATGATATGATGTGTAAAATCTGAACGTAATACATCTAGTGTTTAGCAGTAATAAAACGCAAGATGGAACAACTTCCACTGGATCATCAGTTTTGATTGTGCATTAAAAGCACTTTATGCCTAGCATTCATCTACTCATGGAGAAAGTTTTAAGGTATTCACATTGACATTTTTTTCAGCTAATTTTTTTCAGCTGTGTTGTTATTCATTTTATACTCATTGTAAAGAAAATGCACAAAGAGATCGATAAGAAAACAACTACTCCAATGCTGTGTCCTTGTAAAAGAAGAGCGGTCTTGGGTGGAGGCAACCATAATACTTTACAGGTGATCTTCATTCCTGGCTGACAATATCAATGTGTCAAGTCTGGCAGATCTCGACAGGTCAGACAATTGGAGGAGTGATGTTGGTGCAAAGTTTGAGACCAGCGACTGCTCTTTAAATGGAATCAGAGAAATCCACACATAAAGTGTTTACAGGGCGAGGGGCGATCTCGCTTGATGATTCCCGTGTGACGGAACAGAACGCAATATCTGAAAACCTGCTTCCATTAAGGTGAGGCCAGCGGGACGTTCTCCGGTGTCATTTCTCAGCTGCTTTTGTCAGGTCTGTCACGCAGGCTCCTGTTTAATTGCTGTGCATCACTTTTTGGGGACAGCTCGGTGAGGAAAGAAATCAATGTTCCTCCTGCTGCAGCCCCATGCACAACTCTGAGCGAAGCCGTATTAAGTACAATTAAAAGTTTGGGGCTTTTTTTCCTCTGCTAGTGCTGCTTATAGTCGTTTTTATAATTATAACAGAATAACAAAAATGCTTCACCCTGGGTTAGTTTTGATCAGTTATGAGGTATAACTCATTCACAGTTCTGTACAGGTGATATGTTTGATAGTAATTCGCCCACCGCATTGTACTTTTACCCCCCCCGGATGTTTTCTTGTATGTATTCTTGTGGCAGGCGAGAGAAAATAAAAATGAGAAGGCTAGAGTGAGTCAAAAAAGACAGATGGACAGAATCAAAGGAAGGAGAGATGAGTTCACAGTAAACAATACTCATTCTATAATTAAGTGACCTGACGGCAATTAGAAGCATTATGTGGGGAAAATTGTTTTTGCGCTTTGACGCGCTGAACCGTGTCTTTGATCCCGCGGTCCTTCTCCACTTATCTATAACTCGCCCCCCTCCTTCAATCCATTCCTCTTTATTCACTTCAACTAGCACATCATCACCTCACTGCTGGGCTGACAGTTACTAAGGAGGTAACAATGGCTAATGCAAGAAAATGGGAATCAGCTTCGGTGCAGCCTTGGCCTTTGCGTCATCTGGGCTCTGCTCGTGGCAAGCGACATAGTCCTGGCAGTGGGGTGATTAATGTGATAGGTGGAATTTGTCTCGTTATGTTGACACTGGCTAATAAATGCCTTGTAAACAGCCAGTCACAGCTGTTAATGCATCATCATAATCCAGGATTAGGAGGTGCCAGGCATGGCCAATAAATGCAATTAGGCACTGACAAAATTAATTCGCCCGTACTCTGACTTTCCCGTGCCCTGTCCATTCTCAGGGAAATTCAAGTGTGTCGTGCGATTCTTCACAGAGGATAAGCGCGCTGGAAATCTCTCCCATTAAATAAAGAATATCGAACTCCATTTGTGCACGCTGCAAAAAAAAAAAAAAAATTTGTGGAATATCAACTCCGAGTAAGATTGAAATGAAAGCAAATATCTCTGCTTTTCTCCTCTAATCTGCTTGGAATCATAGAATTGCAGACGTGAGAACCGAGTGTGGAAAGGTAGAAGAACCAGCAGATGTGAATAAATAAAAGCAACAAAAAACAAAGTGTGAAAGTGTCAGAAAGTTGAAACTCATCATGCAAATGTTGCATTTCACTCTTACATTTCAATATCTCTCGAAAGGAAGACGAGACAGGTGACTTTTAAATGTGACTGGTCATTAGAGAGGTCACCAAGGCAGCCATTAGCTTCCTGTCACTCATCTCCGTCATGCCTCATCGCTGAAAGTTGCGATGCATTTCTTCACGTTTTCACTCACCCAGCTTATTTTTAGCACCTGGGTGCTTTGGTGCAATGTTTTTTCTAAAGATTTTAAAAGACACACCTCCCCCAACGTCCTCAGCACTGTTCAGCCCGTCTTATTACCAAAGTGATGGTCAATTGAGATGATCAATTTGCATAATGGAGCATTAAATTGGGCCCATCACACCCACCTCTCGGCAGCTTGCTACCATGGAGGACTCACTAAAAATGGCAATTGCTCTTGAACGGGGGACATGTATCCTCCTTGCTGGAGTATCTTTGCAGGCAGAGGCATTTGGCTGGTGTATAAAAGCACCAGCCACTGAATAATGTAGGCTCTTATTCATGAGTAATCTGTTACCAGACTGAAAAGCTCTTGCTAAAGGTGAGTTCAAGAATGAGAGAGAATATTTAAGCTAAAATGTTACAGCTGAATCAAAACTCTGATTTAAATTTGGTACCTTTTATTATAGCTGCTTTGATACGGGACAAAAAACTCTCATTAAAATTTCCTTTTACATAAATCCGGCTTAAATTCTTTTCTTTTTTTTAAAGGAACATTTTTATCAGTGTCAAAAATAGTTTCAGCCCCTGTGCCGCGTGTCCACATTAGCTTAACAACAGGCTTAATTCCTCCCAGTGACCAGTGGTCATTTCTCAGACACAGAGCAGATCGTTTTGATTAACACCCACCAAGGAAATTTAAGACCGTTATCACAGGCAGATTAGTTGAGCGTTTTAGAAGCATGTCAGCGCCTAAGGACCTGTGACAAATTGCATCCAAGGAGCTGCTCGGATCTGAGGCCGACGGATTGTGATTGATGTGTATGCTGCGTGAGTGGCAGGGAAGAATGAGATAGAGCCGTCATGGCCTCCCTCTCTACCATGTTGCCTTTGTTTGAGGGGTTTCCTCCAGGGGTTAGCACTGTGCACACAACAATGAGGCAGAAGCTCCTTGGTTTACAGGTTTTGTTAACTGGCCGTTTGTAAGTGCCCATTTGGCACGTTGAGATTTGGTAGCTGGCAGTTAAAGCAAATTTCATGAAACTGAGTGCACCACAAAAATGGACTCTGGTGTTTATGCTCTATCTCACACACACACACACACACACACACACACACACACACACACACACACACACACACACACACACACACACACACACACACACACACACACACACACACACAAATTCTTAATCATTTGATACAGGAGTGTATGACACTACATTTATCACATTGGAGAGGGCATCTGGCATATAAGTGATTTACTCGTGTCATGAATACTAACCGGGAAACTTTAATTCCCATGTGCGAGTGCTACCTTTCTTCCCGCCACAGGCAGCCTGCTGGACCGCTGGCAACCTATCAGCCGTCACTTGACAGGTGATTGACATTAAAGAACTGAGGGATTCAGAGGTAGTTGTGGGCAATGATCTGATGTGTTTTTATGAAGCTTTTGACGGATATTTCTGTGACATTGCTGTTGGATGAAAAAAGGCTGTGGAATGTAACTTGGCATTTTGACAAGAGGTTTTCTCAGAGGAACTGACTGAGGACAGGCTAATTACAAATATTTACAAAATAAATTGCTCTCCAAGAGGAGCTTCTTAAAAGATTTTGGGCGCCCTTTGATTGACCTGTTGTGACCATGACTAGAATAGTGGAGTATTTAAAAAAGTTTAAAATGATAAACCTGACTTGAGTAAGTTATAGTCAGTTATTTAGTTATGAAAGAGAGAAGTGCACAGCATGATTTTGTGTGACTCTACATGTGCATGTTCTTGCATGTGGTTGTTTGGACTGTAGGTGTGTATGCAAATGTGCTCTTCAATTCTGCCCATATGTGTCTCTGTGGGTGAGCCGGCAAGCCTGTTTGGATCTGTTTTGTCTATGTGTGTCTCTGTTTAGAGCCGTACGCAGCCTGGTTGGTGGGGGGATTAATTGGTAAGGCTCTGCATGCATGAGTGCGATCTAATTTACTTCCATCAGTTGATACACAATAGTAAAGGTCCCTAAACAGGCAGTGATGAAATACATCTGAAGGTCTTATTCCCATCCAGTGTCTAGTCTGGTTAGAGCAAGTACAACCTAGTGGCTCCACTCAAGGCTGTCACTGAAGCCAGAGCCAAAAACATCCTGATATCTGACTGGAATCTAACACTTTCCTCATTTCATTTTAAATGTCAGGCCCGAAAGACAACATGGTTGAGTATTTGCTCCTCTACGCTCCAGATCCATACCATTAGCATAAATGGGGAATCAATTATTCTAGACCTGATGGAGCTGATTATGCTGGGACAATAAAGGCAGAAAGAAGGAGTCATAATTACAAGATGACCTATGTCGCCTTTCCACCATCACTGCACCGGTGCCGTGTTGGTATTTCATGGCTGAATCGATAAAAACCCGACAAGAACTTCAGGAAACTTGGGGAAGCTGTCTGACCCGTTTTGCACATCTTTGTGAGCACACCATCCTTGCACTGCACGGCAACATGGACGAACTCAACAGCTCCCCAGCAACTGTTCCCCCACTTCCCACTCACATGCCCTCTCTCAAGGCACAAACAAGACACAGTCATCACGCGTGCACGCTACAGAAATGTTGACTCCCCAATTTACATCCGATGTCAAACTTAACTGGTGTGTCAGACTCTTCGTGCTGCTGCCCATTTGATGATAATATCCAGCCCAACTCTCTGTGGGCTGAGGAATACAATTCAAATGGCTTTATCTCCTGAGGCAGAGGTGCTGTGATGTGCCAGGCACTTAGCAGCACAGCCCACAAGCCGCTAGTGCACAGAAGTAGGGCTTACCACTTCCATGTCATCCCTGTCAGAATGAGAGAGGAGGTAACGGGGCGGCAGATAGAGTGAGGAAAGGAAATATGTGTGAAAGAAAAGGGGGTGGAGAAAGGGTGCAGCTACAAGTTTTATCTGTAGTGTCACTGCTGAGTAAAAAAAAACAAGAAGAAAACCTCACCTCACAAAATTGTCTGCTGGATGCCAGGGGAAATGCCACAGAGGTGGTATTAAAAAACCACAAATGACTCCTGCTAAATGCTCACATCTTTTACACAAATGAGGAGCAGAAGCACCCTCGAAGCCATTAACCCTTTCACCAGAACCAGCCCTCATTCCTCATTTCCCCATTTATGAATCCAACAGGCCACTAAGCAATTCAAGTAGAATCACACTTGTCCTTCACTTTAAGAGCCTGCTGGAGTTATGGTGGGAAAGAAACACAGGCAAGTCCGCTGAATTACTACCGAGTCATAAAAAAATCAAACGAGTTCTAAGAAGTTATGACTTATTTACATAGCTAAAAACAGCATCCTCTTTTGAGGGTGACTTTTAAGGCTTTCTTGTAGTACCAAGGTAATAATGTTCACTGTATCGCCGCGAACAAGCAGCACGTATATGTACGGTCCAGTGTGAGCAGGAATCTGTGTGAGATCAGACACCACTTCGTCATTTCTGCACTGCCGTCCCACAGCTTCCTTTGAAGTGCCTGGCTGCAAAGAATAATGAGGATACAAGGTCATTTAGGATGCGCTGAGTACCAGCTACCAGCCCACACACACACACACACACACACACACACACACACACACACACACACACACACACACACACACACAGGAGAGAGAAAGTTCTCTGAAATCACTAAAGAAGATCTAGAGAAATGGTTAGAGTAAGAAGGAGAGAGTAAGACTGAAGAATTCAGGCAGAAATGTGAGTTGAGGAGGTAGTGAGAAGGAGAGCGATGGATACAGCGCTTGATATTTCAAGAGCCGTATCTATATTCAAGGTAGTTGCAGGGAGCAGACAGAGTCAAATGAAATGTGAAGCATTGTGACTGGGTGAAAATGCTCAAAGTTTAGGAAAACATGATGATCTGACTGCTTAAGAACTGGCTATCACTGCGAAATAAAATGTGAGATGAAAAAGCACAAGCTCAGTTGTTGAGGTTTGACGCCAGTGGGCCGAATACAAAGCACCGTCTAAGAAATGCAGTACTTTATTATAAAACTGGTACCGGTTGTGCAAAAATGATGGTGGCATGCTTGTTTTCTTGATGGACATAAGAATGAATATGATCTAATGGTGTACCGTCCAGCTGCTGGAAACCTGAGTTTCCTCCACCACCGCAGCTCCAACCCCAACATTCCTTGTAAATCATGCCACATTGCTGCCACCTTTTGAGACAGCTGGGCGCAATTGTCTCTGGCAGATGTCAAGGCATCCTGGCAAAGCAACATAAATCTGGGACAGTTGGAGTCGAGAGACAGACAGGACAGCTTCTAAACACGCACCGCCACAAGAGGACACTGTTGATGTACCAGCCTGTGGTCTTGTTTATTAATATTGATGTCCCAACCCTTTTTTTATAATTTCAAACTACTTGAATTTAACATAACACGTTTTAGATGAAAAGGTAAGTGGGAATATGTTTTCATCATCATTGCTAAATTGGGTTATTAAATAGTTGAGAGGCCTCTTATTTCATACAGTGTCTGAGAGCGGATCTGTGCGTGGAATATAGTGAGGGGGGCTATATGGCTAGCTATTTCACTCTCTAATAACCTCTGTTGAAATGAGAGTTTTGGGGATTGAGATAACAAACGATTATCATTCTGCGTCATTGTGATAAGCATGCAAAGAAAACTACTGAGAGACACAGGGCATTGCCAATTATGAATATGAAAACCTATTCATTGAGCCAAGCCCCATTCTTTTCAGACTGTAACAGCCTGACACAATAGATATCCTCTACTGATTCCCAAATGACTTCCTGTCATGTTGATACAGATACAGGTTTCGCTGAAGTCCATGGGTGTGGTAAATTATAAATATGGATGTCTAATCACTGAGCACAAACTATCGGTGCATTATTCTCTCGTTCCCATAAATATCCAGCCACATTCATACTCATACATGCAGCAAGCATGCCCGTGAGGGGGTATAATTATAAATGAAGGCACCTAAAAGAAGTATAAAGCCCAGACTGCTTTCTTGCTCTGAAAGTGTTGTGTAATATACGCACGCACTGTCTCTCAGTATTGCAGTCAAACAGATGTCAGTATGGTGTATTTTACATGCCATTATACAAGCAATGAGCATATATTTCCATAAATATCCTATCATACTAATATAAAATGAGCTTTAGTGCACATGACTGCGATAGTTTATCAGTTTGGATGCTCAAATGCCGTGTTTCCTCCCAGCAGACCCATTTAACCCACTCTTTATGTACATGCACTCATGGGTTTATTGGAAATTCTGTGGGTAGGTGAAGTATCAGTTTATCATCTCTTTTCTTCTTTATTTCTCATTCATGCTCAGACACAAACAGCTTTGTGAGAGGGTTCGAAACCGCGGGGTCCTTGAACTGTTTATGAATCAGATAAAACATTTCACTTGCTCACTATACATAAGTGCACACTGTTTCAGCTGTGATATACAATAAAAGAAAACTCTTTTTCACAGTTCGTATTCCAGAGGTCTGTGCCTTTACTGTTTGTGATTCACATGCATCCCTCAAGCAGCATACACCGATCAGTGTGCGATTTAGAAATTTCACTGACCCGTTCGAGTTAAAAATGTGAAGCCAAGAAGTCCTGACCAAGCAAAGGTATCTGAGTGCAGTGGATGTCCTCATAGCTGTATTATACTACCAATTTGCTTACCACTAATCCATTAGAAACACTGTAATTTCTCCAAGCATTAATGCCAATCCTGAAATTAAATATCAGGATTTAGCTGATATCTGCTGCTGCAGCCGCCCAGCTAAAATAGGGGTATGTGTTACACTCTTGCATTCTGACCTCTGTATGTTACTCCATATGCCTCCTATCCACTTTCCACCTGGGTTCAAGGCTTCTCCTCTCTCCATCACAGAGCAGGCTCCTGTGATTGCATGCTGAATGTGTCCTCAGTATATGGGAAATGTCAGTGTATATGTGTGTGTGTGTACTGGCATTACTTATGTTGTGGGGACATTTCTGTTGAGGGAAATGAAAAAAGCCCCCGATGACTTCTTATAATAATAATAAAATAAATAAATAAATTAGATTTTAAGGTGAAAAGTTTGTTTAAGGTTCGGGTAAAGGTTATGGTGATTATCAAAAAAAAAAGTGTAAATCACTGTAATGTCCCCTGAAGTGATGGAAACACAGCTGTGTGTTTGCTGAAGTGTTTGTGTATGCACAGCTGTCAGGGCGGTGGAGCACAAATCGTGGTATATCTGGATGGGTGTTGATTTTTAAAAGCTTTTGGAAGGCCGATTCATGACAGTGATATTTTTAAGCTCAAGCTGCTGGTGCTTGTGTTATACACATTCATTTACTTGTTTCCCTTCCTTTATTAGTCTATGTGCAAGAAGAAATACACAATTAGCACAATGCCATCTGAGCTGGTTACAGCCAGAATGAAGACCTTGTGGTGTTTTGTTGAAAGAATATAACTCCTGCTTTTATTTAGACATTCCTTGGAGTCTGATAGTAATGTACATGTAAAGATTCTCTGAAAGTTCACTGGGATTAGGCACAAATAGTCTAAGTGGTGCGTCCCTGTCCACTAGTTCAAGAATCCTTGTGTCAGTGGTTCCTAAACTCCACATCTGGGGGCTCCTTAAACAAATTGGACACTTCTTCAAGCCAACCAGATCGTGCTTTTCAGTTCCTGAATGAATAAACCGAGAAGGAATAAATGTATTTATTTTTCTTGAAATATTTACAACTTAAGTCAACAATAAAGTGATGTAATTATCACAGTTAAACTTTAAAAAAACAACAACAACAACAACAAGTTTCAGGGTTAAAAAAGTAAGCAGAATGAAACTGGAAAGTTAAAAACTTTTACTGTCAACACACTGCATAAAATATAGATGCAGCATTCTGGGTATTAATCACTGGTTTGTGGAGAGCTGTTTTGAAGTATGGAGTGTAACATTGTGGCTGTTGCCTCTTCATTTTTAGCATATCTGGCTGCAGGACCGGTGAGCTTACAGACCCTTGAAAATTCACAAGAATTGGTACTTGCTCTACAGTGTTGGTATGTGTTATGTTTCTGAGCCTCCTCAACTCCTCTGTGGATCATCATTTTCATTAGTTAACCTAAACCTTTCTTTCTTAATGCATCATCATGGGAATTTTGATGCATTGTGAACAGCGAATGGGTTCCTAATGTTTTTAAGATGATGTGGTCACTTTCAGTAAAAGGTAGTTGCCATTTCATCTTGCGTAGCGTCAGTTGTGATAAAACCCACTTTAATAAGTGGGCTGTTCAGTGGGCTCTGGTGTGTACATTTTGCTTTAAGCCTGTCTTTTGCTAGTTCCAAAATTCATTAATAATATATCATGCTAACCAAGCCAGCTAGTCAGCACTAACATTAGCTTATAACTCCCAGAGATTCCTTCCTCTTCTCCAACATTGTTTAAAAACCAACACCTTTGGGTGTCAGAGTTTCTGATAATGCATAGAACTTGATAAACTATAAAAAATTAAATTATTAAAAAAAACAGACAGCCCCTTAATAACCTACATGAAATTTGACGTTGGCTAGCGAAACCAAAAAAAAAGAGTCATTTATGCTGTAAAGCTGGGCATCACAGTTAGCGCTTGACAGTAACAGGAATCTGAATGTTCTGCACGTGAGGGTTTTGTGTCTCCTATCACAAAAAATATTCTAGGTTAGAGCTGTCGAGGACACTCAAAAGAGATTATGAAGCTCCCGAATTTCACTTCCTAATTAGCAAAGGTATAAAACATAGTTAGGGAGGCTACCTGGCTGTTTCACATAGCAATTTTATGTGAGCTCTATTCGAAACTGGGCTTCTACTTTATTTAGGCTCAGTTTGGGGAGTTTTCCCTTGTAAGTCAGGGGCTAATGGTAGAGGGTGTTGAAAGCTGCAGCCTAGAAGATAAATGTAAATCCTATTGAAGCTAATTGTGATATTGAGCTAGACAAATAAAATTGACTTGACTTGACTTAATTTGGGACAGTTTATTGAATAAAGTTTATAATTCTTTGGCTGTGTGAGTTTTGGCAGGTTTAGCAGTCTGCGACTCCTGCAGCTGATAATTAACATCCCCACCACAATCATATCAGCAGTGGACAATGCTGGCAGTTTTCGGAATTTTCTGCTGCTCAGTAAGTTCTCCACATATAATATTGCTTAAATCCCAAATATTGTGTTAAATTGTATTGTATTGTCCCGTTTATTTGCCTGATTTTGCAGAATAATTGAATGCGAATGCAGTGTGTGTGTTTCTCTCTGCCTCTTCCTTTTGTGTGCACAATTTTAAGAGCTCGTGTGTCTGTGTGTGCGCATGTGTGCATTAGCAACTGACATAGCTGTCAGCTTGGCTGGTGCCCAGGAAGCCACATCCAAATATTCACAGCTGTTGGGCCAATCCTCTGTGGCAATCCTGACACACTTTTGTTTTGAAATACACGCTAACAATTAATTCTGATTCCATTATGGAGTAACTCCAAATCATGTTGGTTATACGGGGGAAGAGCAGGAAACGATGAACGTTAGAGTCTCATTACAATGCCTTTGATGAGTTCATCACATCAGGGTTGGCTAATGAGTTTGAAAGGCGAGTGTCTGCTTTGCTCAGGGCTTGCTGACAGCAACAAAAGCCTGTGAGCCCTCTGTGGTGATGCCTTAGTTGTGGAGTAGCCTTGTCAGGATTTGACAGTTCTGCACAATAGAAAAACTATGCGAAATGCTCTCTTTGTTATGAGCTAATCAGCATGAAAGCGATCAATGATTTATTTGAAATGATTTCCATTAGTCAGTTGATTCATCGTCTTTTTTGTGCTTTGTGTGCATCTGGTTCTAGGGTATTTGTGATATACATCTGAATCTATGAGTCCCTTCATCTGTGCCACCTGCTCTTGCTATTAGGGTCTGCATCAATCCAACTTCTTCAGTCCAGATACAGATATCCTGGCTTTAGGGCTTTGGGTAATGGCTCATATGAGTACTGATCCAACTAGTGTTACATAAACAACCTGTATTCATCACAGTGAGGAAGAAAGTCTGAAATCCTTTGTCTACATAAAGCTCAGCAAAATTAAAAAACAAAATCCAAGAAAATCGTGAATGTCCAGTTGCTAAAATTGCATTCATTATAATAAACAATGTCAGTCTTTTTCACTGCATGCATCTACCTCCATACAGAGCGAAACAGAAAAGAAACAACTGCAAGTGTAATAAAAGCTTTTACAGTCCCATTTGGTCAATGGTTGCTTTTCATTGACAGCTACAAACAAACCAAACTTATCGGTACAATCAGATGACACAGTGCACTTAGAAAAACATAGGACTGAGTGGCTGTGCTCCATAAAGAGGCCTGCAGTTGCAGATATCTGATTAAGCTGTTTAAGTCAGTCTGTTTCTCTTTGTAGTTGTCCACACTGCAGTGCATTAAGAAACATGCTTGATATTGGTCTTGAAATACTGTCCTCCACACTTGTATCCATATATTGTAATTTATCAACCCCTTTCCTGACTCACTATAGCAGTGACATTCGGTGGCTTTTTACAGAAAAGCAGGCAACGTCAATGACCCCAAATCTTCGTAATGAGTAATTCAGCTGTTTAACACAGCAACGGGATACGTTGCCATACCATTTCATCATTTTCTGCTGCCTGCTTTTCCCTGCCTGACAGTGTCTCTCCTGCATCTTTGTACACTCTGCATGGATGTCTTCACCTTTCTGCACTCAACACTCCTTCTTGTTGCTGTTATGTTTTAAATATATTATACAGAAAAATAAATCCTTATTATAAATATTATTTTCTGAAATGAGGAATTATTTCTGATGCCTTCCTGTAATAAAAGTAGCTGTTCCATGCTAAGAAAGCACTTAATGTATCAAGAGTAGCAGCATTTGTTCTGTAGGAAAATGTCAGTGTTTTTATATGGATTAACTTTACAGTTCAGTGTCTGCTGGATACTTAGTAGTCTGAGTAGAAACATGAAAATACTGAGTAAGTGAGTAAATTTAGCTCACCTCATCTGGATAAAACTAAGCATATCCTGTCAGTCAGTATGATTTCTCATATGTGCAAAAATGGTGCACATGTGTACCTTTATGTGTTATCTTCTCCCAGGATGGCAGGATAAAAGGTATGTTGTAACTGCAAACTCTTCTGAATCCCTAGGCAGTTTCATATGTCGTGACCTGCACCTGCAAATGTATCTATGCATAGCTGCTCAAGCACAGGTATAATTGCTAGCAACAGTGTTAGCCACGTACACAGGTTAGATCACAGGCTGTATGTAGAGTCGCTGCAGATTAGTGTAATTCAGGCTTTAGTGATCCTGCTAACAGACATTTGCGCATGTGTGTAATAGCACGGGGATAGCAAATGCGCAGTTAGCTGGCACACTGGTCTCCACTACTCTCTCATTAATAAACAAAGGTTTATCCATCACCAACCTTGCCCAGCAAGACAAGATCAGCCATGTCCACAGTGACAACAGAAGCTAGCTCTCCGAGACAAAAGTACTCTGTGGCCACACGATGGCAGCAGTTTACAGGAAGGATGCAAACAGGCACATACGCTAGTCTGAGACGAAAGAAGAGATTGCTTTCACTCTGATATGTTTTAATTAATTTCAGGTTTTAGATTTCAGGGACAAGCTCTGCTCCCCCTGTTTGTATGGGCTGAATACTCAATGACTCAAGGGCGTAGATCTGGTTTTGGCGTTGGTGGGGACGGATGATTCAACCACCGAACCCTGCCCTGTTTCTTTTTTTTTCTCCTTTTTGTCTTTGCTTCTTGATAAAAAAAAGAAAGGAGAAATATACTTGCCTACATATGCTATTCTACATGCTTTTAAACCATTTAAAATTACAATTCATAGTTTTATATGTGAATTATATAATGTTAAATTACTATTAAACAAATGACTGACTATTTTAGACTTTAGTTTACTTCAGCCCTATTCCATATAAATCAGGTATCATACAAAAATAAAAATAGCTTCAAATACAGTCATCACAATAAAAGAATATGACTTTAAGGACTTAACAACATTACTTCAGTTATAGTACACCAACATCTCTTATGCATTAGCACTAAGGGAACACTGAATGACCTGGTGGTTTTTGTCCATAAAACTACTCCTCTAAGATTACCACAAAGTAAAAGATCTCTCAGCAAAATTATGCAACATTTCAGGCACACTATTGCCCCGATCAAATCAGTGAGCTGGGATTTTTTATTCTAAACATGAACTACTGTTACAGCAACATGAATTGCTGTCATTTTTTTACATGACAAAAACCTGGCATTTGAACATGGGTGTGTAGATTTATTTCTATAGCCACTGTACATGCGTTTTATCCTCAGATTAAAATTATTATTATGTGCTTGATGTGCCTCACCTTTGGCCCTGGCTTTTCCCCTCTGACTGCACTAGGACATATTGCCACCTGATAAAATAACACATTGATTCGTGCCATATAAAAAGTGAGACATGTCAATTCAGATTCTTTGTCAAATATACACCAATGAAACAATTTACGTCAGCAGCCTAACAATTGTCATGATAATAAATACTAGTTAACCTATAGCATCAAATCATCAGTCAGTCGCCTGTGACCTCGCCTCTTCACCTCCGTCCCAGCTACAATATGGCAGAGCTGCCTCTGTCACCTGATCAATAACAGTGAGACATTCCAAATACTACTACTCTGGGAGACTGAGATAACTAATAGTGCTGTTGTGCAGTTAGTTTTCAAAACACGTTATTCATGGTTACATACAATTTTAGACTGATGTGGGCCAAAGCCTAGCATAACCTGTAACGTTATTATGACGGACACATTTTAGGAGTTAACTTGGCTTTAAGTGACTTACAGGTTTCTTTGAAAAATACTTTTTTATATCCAGGTTCTTCCTTTGTGTTGCCATCCTCCTCTCCTCCTTGCAGGTCCTCGCAGTGCAGGCTTGCCGCTGCTAAAACTAAACAGAGCTCTCTGAAAGGCACAGCCAATCACATTGGCCATATTTGTCACATGAGGTAGGACTCCAGTAGAGAACGTAATTTAACTCTTTCTGCACCGCTAGGTGAATGAGACGTTGACAGATCGTTTTTTTCTTTCTATCGGGTTTGTTTTTCTTTACTCGAAGAGATCAATAATCGCTGGATATTGGTGGGGACATGTCCCTTCCGTCCATGCCAAATCTACGCCCTTGCAATGACTATAGATTGTTTTATTTTCTTTGCTTGTCTGAAATATGTTAAGAGTACCTGGTTATGAAGGTGGTGTGGGCACTTTAAAACATTTCAAGTTGGCCACTTTATTGCAGTGTATTATGTAAACAATGTCCTGTATATTAAGCTGTGCATTATACTGAATTACTGGCCTTTTAACTTTACTTGCTTACAGTGAGTTTTCTGTACTGTTTCTTGTAATGAACTTTTTGTATGTACAGTTCTGCTGCGGAGCTTAATGACTTCTGGGGCCGTTAATGTTTAACATCAAATTTAAATGGTCTAACTTATAAAGAACATTTTAACCTCTCTGATGGTAAAATGGTGGAATAGTCCCTCTGGGCTGAGTGAAAGAGGCTTCTCCAAATGACTCAAAGTATGAGGGGATCTAATGAGTGATGTGAAGGCGGAGCATAAGTTGGACTAGCAGATTGGTGTGTTAGTGTGGCATCAGCAGTAATGTGGGCATTGTATTGAACTGTTGTGGTGAAGTGAGAGCTGAGCTGAAAGGAATAGTTTACCAGACCATTTACATTCCAGCCCTCAGCTATGGCTATGAGAACTGGGTAATGACTGAAAAGTAAGTCCACGAATACAAGCGTGTGAAATGAGTTTCCCACATAGGGTGTCTGGGCTCAGCCTTAGAGATAGGATGAGAAGCTTAGACACCCAGAGAGATCTTGGAGTAGAGCTGCTGCGTTTTTGTGTTGAAAGGAGCCTGTTGAGGTGGTTTGGGCGTCTGGTTAGGATGCCTTTTGGGCATGTCCCCTTGGAGATTTTTCATGCATGCCAAAGAGAGATTATATATCTCATCTGGCTTGGGAACTCTGAACCCCCAGGAGAAACTGGAAAGTGTTGCAGGGGAGAAGGACATCTGGAATATTTTGTTTAACCTGCTGCCACCATCACCTGACCTTGAATAAGCAGAAGACGGATGGATGGATGGATGGATTTAACCTTAACTACAAAACACTTAACAGTGTGTTTATCATCTCATGTTCACACACAAACAGACAAACCATTGGCAGCAACGCAGGGATGAAAGGTGAGCACATGTCATCTAGACCATCTTGCCCAGTGCCCAGTAGATTGAACTGCCAGCTCATGCTATGCAGAGATTTCAGTTGTTGTGGCAATGTAATGTGGTATCCAGGCCTTTTGTAGCTAAGAATAATGTTTTTGTTTAACCGGCAAACAGGTCACCACGACTGAGACTCCTGTCAAGATTAAAAGTGCAAGGTTAATAGTGTGTGCAAATACTTTTGCCTTTCTATTAAAAAGGCTTTTTTATATTCACATGTTCTGACTTTATTTATTTTGAAGTCATATAAAACAAGATATATTAAATAAAATTAATTTAAAATTAAGTAGTGCTTCCTCACCGTGACACAGTTTATTATTTTCATGTGACCTTGCGCTATATTAATTGTCTAAATATTTCTGCACTCACAATGAAGAGCTTGTTCTAACTCACCAGCTTACATTTTAGATAATTTTTCAGAGGCAGTCAGAGTCAACTTATTGTATTTACAGTGTATAGCAAGCAATCCCCATGGAAATAATCTAGGATTAGCCTGTCTATGCTTATCCCCCCCACACATCTCTGAAATGGATTTCCCCCAAGACATTAACAAACACATGGCCTCAGACTGCACAGACTGCAGCTCCTGTCATCTGTGATGCCATTTTTGTCCATATGTGAGAGGGAGCTCTCGGAGGACTGGTTTTTGCCAGTGTGGTCCCTGATGATTTTTCTGTCTTTCATGACCAAAGGCATGGGGCAGTGGCACTGTGCCAGTCACAATGGCATGTCATTATGCCCATGTTTGAGACCTCAGAGAGTTGTCTGCCAAAAGGGCACACACAGTGGGTAGTGGGTATCTTAATCACAATGCCTAAACACAAATTCATCTTCTGGCAGACTCCTTCAGACACTGGACCACGGCAGAGTCAGTACCTCTGTTGCTAGGCAGGGCTCAGGGAGTGTTTAACACTTTAATTGCATGCGCTGTATGTCTGAAAAAACTCAAAAAAATCTCTTTGCATATTTTTTCTTTTCTTTTGATTTTGATGTAACTAGCATAGACAAAAGTAATGCTATAATAACACTGTGCCTTGCACAAACTGGGCTTGCCTTGTCAGTGAAGAAAACAAGATATATTTAAGCTTCTGCATCAAACATGGAAATATGTATAATAATATATAGAGCAGACACCATTCTTTGCTTATTTAGTCAAAGACAAAGGTATCATACTTATCAAAAGTCATGCAGGATTCATGATAGCAATTGCTGTCTCCAAAATCCCAAACTAGAAATCAGACTTAATAGCTGTACAATACAACATGTGTGCATAATAATACAGAGAGAATAGCAGAGAGTAGAGAATTATAGTGGGGCAGTAATAGGGTATTAAAATGGAGAAGTTAGTGAGGAATACACATAATGCACAATTTTGATTAAGCAGAGTGGAATAATGGGATGTTAAGTGTGAGGCTGCCATTGCTTAAGGGATCCTGCACCTCACACAGGCTATGATTTACATGAAAAAATGCTGCAGTACCACTCTGAGCAGTGTGAAAATCACTTTTAATATATTGCAGTTCACACAGATATGAGGGCTTTTAATAATCCTGCAAGTGTTCACAATGTTTTCAATTGGTCACCCTTAAAAAGAGGGCAACCAAAAACCAGTGTTCTTCAATTAGATTGATGGGTGAAACAGGCAGATAGACTTTCATATCTTAATATGCACCTGTGAATGTGAAAGCAGATCTGTATCTAGCTAAAATAAAAATTGTCTCTTCAAAGTGTTCTCTTTGGAAGTCCCAACCTTTCCAAGTGGCATGATAAGTATAAACAGACGGGCTGACTGGTGCTGCTGCCCCTTGAATGACAAGTCAGAGTCAAGTGACCGGTGGGAACAGATGGATCGGGTTTAGAGGGGGCCCTGATGAACTCCGACAGTGTTGCTGTCCCTCGCAGTGTTATATTGTCCTGGCAGTCATGAGGAGTTTGTTCAGTGTGCGTCATCGGTTCCATGTGGCTCAAAAGGGTGCAGATGTCGAGTCCACCAGATTCCCTACAGTATTAAATGTCTGGCCTGTACTGGCTCCATCTGAATGATTGGTTTTGTCTTCTGCCTCTCACGAACTGTTTGTGGTGGGCCTTTGGGTACCAGACTCTCTGCCTGACATAGATGAGCTCTGGAGACTGGCCTAGGTAGTGGATGATGTCGGGAAGCCACAGGCCATCAATGAACAGGAGCCTTTGCTCCTACTTCCTTCCTTCTCTGGTCTCCTTTTTTCCCTCCTTCCCTCCCTCTCTCCTGTATGCTCCTCCCTCCAGGACTCCCAGGCACACTGCACCTGTCCCTGTACCAAAAATACCGAGGGATGTCAGCAACCCTGCAATCTGTCACCTCTAGGGCCTCACTGACATTTTTAATCATAGAGCGATAGGATCACAGGTATAGACGATATTTACCCCTTTAGCAAACACACTCCCTTACTCAAGGCTTACCTAGGAGAATGATTTGTGAGGATCATTGTTATGGGAGTGGTACACACTGGTTTTAGAGAGAGGTAACAAAAACAGAAGCTGTGTTTCCATCTGAAAGCTTTTTGTCTCTGCACGGTCCATGGGGTAGACACAGCTTTGTGGTTACTCAGACAGAAATACATCAAAGGCTACATGTGACAAAGTCCAATTATTGGAGTGTCAGGATTAAAAGCTAGTATGTAAAACACACTTCGCACTCTCCCCCCTTTCATGCTTTCTTAGTCTCACACCAAGGGGGATAATGATTTCTTCACAGCAAAAGAGAGAGGTTGTTAATGGCTGATGCTGTGAAAGTAATACACAAACATATTGGTACATTTAATGGAGTTCGTAGATTTTATACTTGATCAAGCGCCAACATTGTTCATGCAAGTACAAATGAGTGTAGGAGGGATGATGAGAAATATGTTCCTACCTAACATACTGTATCTACCTGTGCCAAAAAGTTTGTTACAACCCATTGGCAGTTTTTGAAAATGTGTGCTGACAGCAACTTTCCTTGGCCTCACTATAAAACATTTCTTTTGTATCATGGGAAGCGGCAGCCTCGGGAAAAATAACAAAGAATCTCTTGAGCTGGGTACTCTAAATAAATCCCAAATGGAAAATGCATCCTGTTTTTTTCTTTATTTTTACCTTTGCAATGCTAATGGTTAATTAATGCAAGAATGAACAGGCGAAAATGTCCTATAAAGTCACTGTCAGAGCCCCGCAGAGGAGAATACTCATGCACAGGCAGATGTTACCCTTAGGCGACTCATCTACAGAGAGATTTTTCTTGCCTTACCTATCATATGGACAATAGGAAGAAAAATTATAAAATCATCTTTGTGAGAGGAACAGTGTGCACCTTCATTAGTGCTGCTGTGGGCTGTCGAGGCAGACAGGTGAACAGGGCAAGTAATCAAATGAGAGAAGTTCAAAAATCCACCAACCCCACCAGAGAGATAAGCTGTGCTCCTCAGTCTCAGCTGCTGTATAATTAAGGGTTATGGAGTGTCTCTCATCTCACAATTTTCTATTGCTCTTTGTCAGAGGCAGCCTATATAGTCTGTTGTGGCTATGTCCCATATCTCAGATAAAAAAACGCCTGGCTAAGAGAATGGCTGCCATCCCTTCTATGGCTGAATAATGGTGTGATGCCCTTGCAGTGCAGCCCCTTGGGGATTATGTTTCAACAGTAACCTGCCAGAGTAAAGGTTGTGGCAGTAATTAAAACCAAATATTTAAGAGCTGGCCAGCAGTCCGGCACTGAATTTTTCAGATGAACGTGGGCCAACCCAAAGACCTTGTTGCCTGCCCAGGGCTCCATGTGCCATACAGTGAAAGTCAAACAGATTGAGTCAGCTCAACTGCTGGCTAACTCACTCAGCTGTAAGGCTGCAAGCCTGTTGGGACCTCTTGTTACAGAGCTGGATTCTTTCTCTCAGTGTTTACTAGGGAGAGAAATGGAATGCACTTCTGACAGCTCTGAGCACTGGGCATGTTCACTGTGCTGACTTGAAAACATTTTAAACAGCAAAAGAGTGTCGTGCTTCAAACAGGCTCTTCCCAACAACTGCTGGCAGTAAGTGCTTCTCATGTTGCACCTGCCCAAGGCTAATGCATTCATACATTTCACATACCTTGTGATACATTTGATGCTGTAAAGAGTGCTTTCGGTTGGCATTCCAGATTTATTTACAGCAGAAGAAACAACGTGATATCCTGAAGTCTTACATGACTTCCTTGATCTGCGTTTGTACTAACGCCACATATTTAGGCTACACTTTACACCACTGAGGACAGTAATGGAAATTTAATGCACTGCAATTACTAATGAGGTACAATCCGACAGCAGTGTTATTGTGTCAGGACAAGCAAGGCAAGCAGTGCTTGTCCAGTGAAATCTAAAAATTAAGATCGATTGAGACAAAGGTAAAGATAAAAGCATCTCCTGCCTTGCATTAAACAATGATATGAAGCTTCTCATCTGTTTGCGTCCATCCTTTAAATTACTGCCATCTTGTGGCCAAAGTTGGCTATCGTCTCTACTTGACCGTGAGCTGCCTTTCAATTTAATAAGCCCGTCCACATCCTCTTGACATAGGTTTGAGCTGGACAAAGTGTGAGGCCAGCAGCTTTTTTTCTGGTTGTGTTTAAACCTCCAGTCTTTGACAAGAGACTGATGGGAGACTAGCATCGCAAACTGAAACAAAACAAACTGGCTCTGCTTTCGCTGCTCTGAGATCAGATAATGACTGCATGTTGTATATAAACAGAGCTAGCATTAGCAAGTAAATGAGCACGCTGCGATTATTTTTATCCTACTGGATACTTTTTCTTTTACTAATTACCGTGGCCCAAATGTTGTATGATGTAGAGGCATTAGCGTGCAGTGTGAAGAAGACTTAATATCCTTTATAAAAGCCTTGATGATGATGAAGGGATGTCAACTCCCACCGTGCCCAGTTTAATAAAACAGGCAAGTTGAGTAGGTGCAACTTAGATAGTCTGGTGTTGTTACTTTAACTAAAGGAATGGTTCTAAAATAAATTCCTCCAGCACTTGTCATTGTTAGCTAATGTTAATTATTTAGAGGTTAATGATAAAATAATAATAGTTTACAACTCTTCAGCCAGAAAGAGCTGCAGATAGGTGAAGATGTACAGGGAGATGCAGCAGGCTGTCAGCATGCATAAAAGAAGACAGGTAGAAAAAAAATAAGGTATATTTTAACCTTCTCCAGTTTGTCTTGTTACACAGTGAATGGAGATTATGGAGGTGGTCCTTGTCATTGCTTGCCTTTTGCATGGCACTTCATTATGGTGATATAATATAATGTATAGCTGACTAAGTGGCAACAACAATAGTATTTATTGTTTAGTTGGTATAATCCTAGAGTTTTAAAGTGAACCCATACATAATTGTTTTCAGATTTTCAGGCTTTAGCCTGGTAGTTGTTTGTACACTAGATATGAAACATGACAAAAGTAGGTATGTAAAGAATTAAAAAGAGAGTCAGAGAAAGAAGTTTAAACCCTTCTTATTGTCTCAGCTCCACAGCTGGGAAACCGTTGGTGTAAATGTCAGATTGACAATTACAGAAAGTTACAGAAATGGTCAGACACAGCTCCCTCAGTTCTGATGCTGTAAGAAGGAGCTGCGAGTGGGTGTTTCAGACGATGTCTTACCACCCAACAAGCACTGCATAGACTATACTGACATTTTAACAAAGGCAGGCTGGAATTCAAAACATATGGTTGCATCACTGCATCGGTCGTTTCATTACCAACTCAGATAGTTTTAATAGATTTTCTGCATTGCGCACCTTAAGCAAACGCTGAAAAATTATTTCTTGCCTTTTGTAATATACAAATGCAAATTTAAAACTGTAAGTAAGCACTGATCAAATGTCATCTAGTCCTTTTTGAATCAAGTTGGTCTTTTGATTCACTCACCTCACTGTCTAAAAACCAAAATCACAGACCACTGCCAATTCCTCCCTGGCAGCCGTCTCCTGGAGGCAGTTAGTAGGCTGGCAGAAACCTTCCTTTGAGTATATCAAAATTTCTCTACTATTTCTACAAGATGCTCCCCCTCAGGCCAAAAACCTAAGACTTCAGTAACTCAAAAATATTTCTTTCAGTCATTTATATCTTCTGCGTTTACACCTCACACATACAAATGGAAAGATGCAGTACAGCCAGGTAAGGCAAAATGTCATTCATTTTTTAAAGCAGACCATTTGTTACATTTTCAGTATGTCTGTTGTGCTTATTTTTTTTGCATTGCATGTCCATGGACTGTAAGCTGAAAGATGTGAGTGAAACACATTTTTACAAAGGACCCTTTTGCGGTCTTAGTCTGTAGTCAACATGGCACGGTGCTGTTGGAACTACAAACGAGGTAGGCCTGAATTCCATAGAAATGATCATTCAAAGCGGCTGTAAGAAAGCTTAGTGTATGGGTGGATTTGGACAGAAAATGCAAACAATTACAAGCCCTTTGTTGTGTGGAGGCTTTTGAGTTGCGCCATCAAAGCCTTCTCACCAAGGAAGGTCCAGCTGCATTTGCTAGAAGTTTAAACACAATGACACATACAGCAGAATAGCATTCAAACCAACCTTAATAAGTTCATGTTAATAAATGCTAATAACTAAAGTTACAGCTCCTTTTTCAAATATGTAGTTGTATATTTCTGCAAGTTAGACTTTATCTGTCCCCTTTTTATATATGATTACAGGGATCCTTTCACTCTACCTTGCAACCCTCTGGTGTGTCTGCTAGATATGCATAGAAAATGTAATAGTGAAGAAAGAGTGCTGCTACCAGTTCACCTAACGTGGAGCTTCATGCTGAGACACATGAAAGGTTACAGTTTTTTGAAGCAAAGCTCCTGAACAGAAGAATTTGGTTTGATATTATGTTTAAAAGGTATATGTAGTCAAGGTCCTGGGCTCCCTATCAGCTCTACGATGCCTCCCCTGAGTCATCCAAGTGTTTGCCAAAACTGTTTCACGGTCAGCCGAAAACCTCTCTGTTTGATTTCCTTCCACACTAATGCTTTTGAATTTGTGACCATGGAAGCTGCAGTTGTTCAGACTATTTGACACTTGTTTCATCTATAAACCTAAAAGTTGTCTCTTTATTAAATGTATATAAGGCAGACGAGGTGTACAAAAAAGAAACCATCTAGTCTTCAGACAAAGAAACCCATTCAGAGAGCCAGCCTTGTTCTTCACTGGAGACAGTCCTTCCAGGAAAGTTCAGATGTTTCAGGGTTTTGTTTGATCAAATATTTATGTAGTTATGGAAGGCACTGAAAAATAATTTCCTGCTCATCATGTCACTATCAAAAGAGACAATGTTTGGTAAAAAATTCTGTATGGAGCCACAAAACACACTATTACGCATAATTAAGCCCATCGAGTAAAGGTTAGCCTAACAATAGTACTACTAATACATTTAAGCAGTGAAAATCTTTTACCACATGTAGCCCACCCTAAGTAGTGCAAAAATTGCATTTTTATTGTAGTTATGAAACAATAGAACTCCATAGAGATGATCATTCAAAGCAGCTATAAAATACATTTCCCTGAAATATTTACCTATTTTTATTTAATTACTACCAAACCCCCCAAAACAGAACAATGAGACGTGAATAGGAACTGTGAAGGTTCTCAGTCATCCAGGTCATCGTAGTCTAAGGAGGACTCACTTAATGCGATGCTTAATAAAAAATGAAGAAAAAATGAACGATCATGTTGACAGTCATGTTTTTAACAAAGCCACAGGGAGCCACATGAGGATAAAAGGCAGATGTGGCTCCAGGGCCAGAGGTTTGAGGCGCCTTGTTCTAGAAGGAAAACTGCGTGCTTTACCATTTAGCTTGGAGGACTCATGGGAATCTGGGCATCAAAGGTCACAGTGCATGCTACCCTCGTCAGGTAGCACATGCAAGTTAAATAAAGTTGTCTGTTCAGTGCCTGTTAAACAACAAGAGAGTATTTACAGCCACTTGATTCTGGAAGACATAACTCTTAGCTCAGCAGTGGTATCTGATACTGCTGACTGTCAGTAGTGGTTGGTTGTGGATTTTTTGGCAACCCAGATGCCTCATTAGGAGGAGCCAGACTGACCTGATTTAATTTGATCTAATGGGAGCAGTGCTGTGCATAGACACACTGAGACACAGTGAGAAAGGACATTTTATCCATAGGGTTGGGGTTTGGGGCTCATTTTTGCCATAGGGTCACATGACAGTAGATAGAGACAAAACTGGAGCGATTACAAGGACATCTGAACCATCCAGAGGGACACTCAAGGGACACTTAGTCTGGATCAAGGACTGTACAGAGAGGTATTTAACTGACCAAAGGAGGAAAATGGAGCATAAGAGTGCACCATTAAGCCACACCATATATTCTGTTGTACACATCAGCCATAATATTAAAATCAGTATTGACAAAAATGCGTATAAAGCAGATCTTCGCTATAATGCAATGTTCTACTCCTCGCTGGCAAAGGTCTCGGTGTGCCCACACTGCAAAAATGGATTAGGAACAGCTCAAGAAACACAGCAAAGAACTCGAGCCAATCACCTGGCCGCCAAACTCCTCTAACTCCTGATCATAGCATCAGAGAGATAAACGAGAACAAGGAGCCACAGAATCTACTGCCAACATCCGAGTGCCAGACACCACAGGACACCCCAGAGGTTCTGCAGCCATGCCTCCATAGTTCAGAACAGTGTTGGCAGTGTGATGTGAACCCGTACGACTATTTTGGAACCTCATACAAATACTGTGCACTATGTCAGCCTAGTTTTTTTTTAATTATTAGTGACATTATTATAATCAAATGTGGGTCGCCATTATAAATATAGGGCGATAAATTGTTTTGATTGGTAACACCTAACAGATGGAGTTAGATTGGTCCAATGTGGCCCAAGAAAAGAGAAATTCATTACTATGATGAAATGGAAGAAATTTGTCTGTTGTGGAAACTGCAAACTTGACAACTTCTGAAAATTTATAAAATTATTCACTTGGTTAGAAGAGCTGGTCCTGATAAGCTTGAGGAGTTGATGGAAGCTCTTTGGATAAAAGCAGAGTGTTTGGAAATAGATGGAGATGTGGAGAAAGGAACAAATACAGAGAATAGGACAGGAAAAGTGTGTCACTTACAGACAATTAAGAAGGCCGACCGACCATCTGAGAAAAAAGAGATCTTCAATGCGTTCTGTGACAAAGATACCAAGTAAAATTAATGATGAACTTAGAAAATCAAGTGAATACTTTGAAAGAAAACACTGTGGTGTGAGGTGAACCAGGCTGGACTCAAGTCTTCAAAAAGTATTCATTCAATACATAACTCAAGTAATTAATCAGGTTTTACAGACAGAAAAAAATATTATTATTTTCATGCATAACACTGACAATAAATGTGAGTTAAAAACATGTTTAAATGAAACTTACTATGAATACAATGTTTTTGTTGTTTACCTGTTTTATGCATGCTTAAATGATTTCAGGAGCATCTGCCACAGATCCTGTCTATGGCGTGCAGTTTAAAGCCTTCAATTAGCAGTAAAGCTGATAATTACATTATTGATCGGTCGTTGGTTTGTAGCATGTAAGTATTTTGGCTGGTGATTAAAAGTGTTACGTCCAAAAGGGTTCTTGGATGACCACATCTTTTGGTGTGTAAAATATTTTTATGATTGCACTTTAAAATTTTACTTTAATTTATTCTAATCTCACCCACATTTCCTTATAAAACAGTGGGGTTACTTCTGCATTAGTCAAAATTACAGCTTTTGATTTATATGATAAATGTAATTTCCTTTAGTTTCTTCATTTAAGGGATTTCTTTCGTGTCCTTGTGCACTTCAGTATTAGAATTCAGTATAATTTTTGAGTTTGTTCTTTTCTTTGAAAATGTTTAATTATTTATGTTCCAGCTCCTGAATATGTGTTTTTTATAGTGCCTGTGAATTTGCCCTGTCAAAAGTGTTTGGTTACCTCCGATCTCCCCCAGTGATGTCCTCGTGTCTGTGTTTTGCTTCCATTCCTGTTCCCATATTCATCTTTCTGTCTGTCATGTCTCCATGTCTGTTTCAATAGTGTATGTTTTACTTCTTGTTTTATTTTGATAGTCTCCTGTCCAGTGGTGTGATGTTTAGTTTTGCTTCCACTGTCTCATCAGTTATATTTTGCCCACCTGTGTTTCCCAGTTGTGTCAAGAAAAATAACATGACATGTAAATCTACTGGGGGTGTCCAAATTCATAGGCTGCATCCTCCTTCTGAGGACCCGGCCCACGTAGACCGCGAAGAACGGGTCCTCAGAAGGTCGGGTAGGCCGGAAGTAAACGGCTGTGAAATTAGACGGTCTAGCCTTCAGATTTGTGTCACCGCTGTCTCGGTGGAGTTTAATAAATTTGGCCGTCTGTTCCTCGCTATCTAAAATATAACAGGACACTGGAGTACATTCTCGACCATCTCACACTTCTGTTTAATCTTTATTCAGCTGTGTGAAAACCAAAGAGGAACCCATCCGGGGGATTGATAAAGTTTTATCTAATCTAATGTAATCTAATCTAATAACTTTAATCTCAGCCAAACCGATTTACTCACGAACAAATAAAACACTGAAAAAAACAAACAATAACATTTTAGGTAATCTAAGTGACTTATATATCACGTTTAACCTGAGTAGCGAAAGACCGCAGTGATCTGAAAATGATGTGCCGGGGAGTTTGCCGTTCTCGGCGGCTCTAGTGGCCCTCGACCTCCCGGCTAGCTATCGAGCTGGTGGGTAACAGATGTCTCCGAAAACGTCGGAGCACTTTTGCAAATATGTGGTGTCTTGATAAACTGAGCAGATATTTGAAGTTTACACAGCTACATTCTCGCCTGAAATACGTTAAAAGTTTATTTTGTGACCCAGAAAGAGTAATAAGAGTAATATTAAAACTTTGTAGCGGCCGCTATCGTTGGAAACTGGAATTGGCTGGGCCGCGCTATGAATTCTGGAATATGGTGGGCCATGAAGGATACACCCGACCCATCCTTCAAATTCGGGGAAAAGGAGGACGCATTTGTCGGCTGCATTCGGAGGAGTCTACGAATTTGGACAGCCTTCATCGCGTCACTGTGACGTAATCGGTCTACAAATGCGGCCTCAGGAGGATGCAGCCCATGAATTTGGACACCCCCACTGTCTGTGTCTCCCTGTTCTGTATTGCAAATAGATGATTTGTTGCTTATTTCTGTATGTCCTGCGTTCCGGGTTGCCTCCCTGCCTGCCACACGCCCTTTTTCACATGATAGATTATGTCATGAGTATCAACAAGCACATGAATATTGGCTAGAATAAAATATCCATATGTTTTATAGTATTTTTGTTGTTGTATTTGGACTGATTTGCGCACTAAATCACATCAGCTTTGTTTGTGACTGTGTGGTCACAGTACATCCAGTTTCCCTGCAGAATTTACACTGCAATCTCGCTGCATGCAAATGAAGTGAAAGTTTTTATTGCTAATTGCTTACTCTGTTTATGTTGATTATGTCCTCTTTCACTGAACTGATAACAGTTATCGCCTATTAGAAAAATAATAACGGTTGTGAGTTGTGGTGCGCTTTGGGGGAGCAAAGGAGAAAGACTGAATGCCAACTGTCTTGTGAATGCAAAGCAAGTGGCAGCTATAAACAACACGCAGCTATAAGTCTGGGGAGAGTTTATCGGCAGCTTATGTCGTGCATGGATGGTAATATGAAAACAGCATAATTTGAAAAAGGTTTGAGGCCGCAGCAGAGTGAACACAACAGCCTAATAGCTGGCATTTATATGAAAAAGCCCAAAATGACACCCTTTCAAATTTAAAAGCTTTATATAACATCATATGAAGATTGCAACATTAACATAAGACATGCCATAATTTATTTTCAAGTGAAATTCTGAGATTATTTTTCTTTTCTTTTTTCTGCTGTACTTAAAATGAAACACCATCATAAATATATATTTTAAGTACAAATCTCTGAAGACTTGATAGGTGGCTGTTAACTTCACTGAAGATTTTAGTCATGAAATGAAAATTTCCTTCAATAGAGAGACTTTTTTTTTGGCTAAAGAGTAACTGTGGACTTGGTTATGATGCATTCATGATAAATGTCCCCAATTCAGTTCCCGCTGGGGACCCTTGCTGCGTGTTGTACTGCATCTGTTCTATGACCCATCTAATGAAGGCAGAATGCCATAAATTTAACCATATAAGCTCCTCATATGACTTATGGAGAATAGCCTACTTCTCTGTAGTCTCTGGATTTTCTCACTTTCTTCAAGTTACAGTACTGTGCAGAAGTCTTAAGTTGCCCCCCATTTCTTTATATTTTGCTTCAAAGGAACCAGACTGTAATCTTTTGAGCAATAGTTCTCCAGGCTTTCTAAAGGGTTTTCAAGGTCAAAGTGTTTCTTTATCTGCAGATAACAGATAACTAGCAAATAAATTGTAAATTATATTTTAAGGCACTTTGTTACCAGCAAACATGCCCCTGCCCCCCAATAAAACAAAAGACATAATTTGTTTAAATTGTTTTATTTTTTTTAATGGGCGTAAAATATATTTTTGCACCAATGTGATGATTTCCAAAGAGATATCGGCTGAAAACTTTCCTAAAAGTTTTTGAAACCTGGGCAAGCTGGGGACAAAGGCAGAAGGGACAAAAGCAATCTAGCCTAGCACATGAGCAGTATCTGAAAGTCATGTCCTTAGGAATCAAGAAAACATCCAGACAAGTTCTGATGTAGAACCTGAGAGATACATCTGACTAGTTGATCCATGTGCTGTCTGTTAAAGCCTTGTCAGAAATGGTCTTAGTGGAAGAGTAGCTGCCAAGAAGCCATCTTTAAGGAAGCAATGTCAGAGTGAAAAGGCTGAGCTATGCCAAATTACACAAGGAGGTGGACTGAAAATGAGCAGCATGTGATGAATCCACATCTGGAATTTTTGCTTTGCATCATCATCATCAGTATGTACAGAGGAGGTCAGGAGAGTGATGAAATAGTGAGTGCCTACATCTGTAAACCATGGTGGAGGCTCTGTCATGGTTTAGGTCTCCATTTCAGCCAGCGGTGCTGATGAAAATTAAAGCACCATGATTCAGCATTTGGTAAGCATCTGATTGGCAACAGCTTCATTTTTCAGCATGACAAAAATCTAAAGCACGCTGCCAGTGCAGTAAAAACATTCCTAGATAGAAAAACACACAGTAGAACAGTGGATTGGCCTCCCCAGAGCCCAGACCTTAATGTTATTGAAGCAGTTTGAGATCATCTTGACAGAACTAAGCAAAACACAGCCAATATCCAAAGAAGCCTGGACAACTGAAGAAACATGTCTAAGAGACTTCAGGCTGTGTTAAAAAATAAAGGTGGGCATACAAAGTATTGACGTTCAGCTTTGTGCGAACTCTGTTTCGTCTTGTATACCATATTTCCAAGTGTATTTCCACGCTTCAGTGAATCGCTGCACCTAGATCTCATTTTCCAAAGTATAAAGAAATTCTCTAGAGTTTTGCATATTACTTTATTTCTGACAACATAAAAATAAAACTCACAGAAAAAATTCCTCAATATATTTAACTTGAATATAAACCTGCATTAAACCTAATTCTTTGCCATATGTCATCATAAATACATGTACTAGTGTATTACTAACAGTTTTCTTGAACTCCAGAGTCTGGACAATGCTGTTTTATAGTAGATTTGCAGCAATAGTTATATACGTGTGTATACATCTGTAATTAGCTGATGCCATTATTGCTGTTAAACTGGGGTTTAACTATTGCAAATCTCCTTTAAAATGGCACTGTCCACACTGTGGAGTTCAATAAAATTGTGCCTTTAATTGAGAGTGCAGCTTTTGCAAACAAGCTTCTATGATTGTGCAAAAGCTTGATAATGCCAGGCTTTTAGTGAAGTATTAGAAAGGCTGGCAGGTGGAACTGTGATGAAGTGATGATTAATCCATAGGCTTTGATAGATGAGACGCAATAATAAGTTCTGATAGCGCTTGTGGTTTGTAAGCATCTGAAATTCAGATGACAGAAAAGCCTTTTAATTGGGAGGAAGCAGAGCAAATATAGCAAGCTGTGCAGAAGGCCATTTACGCTGTGATTTCAAGAACATTTTATTTAAAAAAAAACTTTTAGATCAAAAGTTATTCAAAATAAAAAGAAACTTATAAACAAATCAACCAATGGGAGTATTTTTTAATGTATGTGTTTAAGTGCCTCAAGTTTGATTTGTTGCACATTTGAAGATTTCAGCCATTTTCATTCAAGAGCACCACAACTATATTTTTGGTCTTAATTGGTCATAGTTAATGGTACTGAGTGGCGTATGGTATCCTGGAGTGCTGTGATGTTGAATGCTCATATCTTGATTTTGCTCAGGCACAAGCCTGTTTCAAGCACTACGTGTCTTGTAATCATCTGACGAAGGGAAATAAACATAAATCTAAATTATTTTCAATACAATACATTTGATTGTCTTGACAAAAACTGCAATTACTATCAGCTGTTTCTTTCCCATGTACCCTGGGGGGGCACTAGAGTTGCTTTCTCACTGTTTGCTGCAGCCCGGTCACTGCATGCCCGGTCTGAAGGAGTCAAGAAACAAGAGCAAATCAGTACCTCGGCTGATGACTCTCACCGGGAGAGGACATCATGGCCTGATGAAAGCCACTTCCTGGAAGAACCATTCATTTATTGGGTCATCATGAAAGATTGCACCCTTCAATACTTCCTCAACATTATCTCAAACAGGCAGGAAAAAAAAATCAGAACCGGCCTCCTTTCTATTTTTTGTTGCTTCTTTTGTGCCCATTCTGCCACAAATTTGACAATTTGCAGATTTAAAAGAAATGAGGCAAGCTTTAAAGCCACAGTGCTTATTTTATTTCTTTATTTTTTGAATAGAAACCATGTGCTGTAATTTATCCCAAGAGATCACAGTGGCTTTGTGCTAGAGAAAGGCCGAGTGCTGTCCTGTTGCTCTTCTTTATCTAATAATATAGAAGTGATGCGCACAGGAATGGATTGTTGAAAGCGCTTATGTGTTGAGGCCATTACAAACAGCATGGAAAGGGTCAAAGAGTGCCTTGCATTGTTCCTCAGGCATTGATCAACCCTCACAAAATCTTTCCAGGTTTCCTTCACTTGACTAGGAAAAGCTGGAAAGTTCACAAGGGTTCAGAGTGTCAGGAGAAAGGCACAGATGACCATAGGATAACAACAAAAAACAACTTTTTAAAACTTTTTCATGCCACATTTTTATGCTTTAAAATTAATCCACTTTTGTGCTTGCTACTGGGAAATAGAAATGTGCAACAATTTAAAGGTTAAAGGTTTTGAAAACCCGGTATTACTCATGGCTGCAAAACTTCACTCAGAAACTTGCCATTTATTTAGAGATAGAGACAGAAGCTATAGGATGCAAAGTTGAGGACTAAATCAGTGTGACTTAGGATTTTCCTGAGGGTAGCTAGCTAGCTAGAGAGTACAGTAAAAACACAGCAAGCTTTATTTATCATATGAAGTCCAATTGGAGTCCTTGCTTAAAGACATCTTGAAAATCATAAAAAGCTTATAATATTATTGAAGCACCATAAAGGTAAGACAAGAAGCCCTCCAGTTAAACACTCCTATCAGTTCTTTGTTCACACCTTCCATTTCCGATATACAGGCACATAGGAGCATTTTACTGACATCAACCATTTTCATATATTGGAGGAAAGTTAAATTACTAAAAACTGCTCAGCAAATATAGATTTGTAGGATAATATTTGTATTAGCTGAATGATGCAACTCTCTAGAGGGTAGCTATGGCTCAGGAAGTAGAGCAGGTCAGCTACCAGTTGTGGATCGATTCCTCGGCTACTGCAGTCTGCACGTTGCAGTATAATAGGCAAGGTACTGAACCCAGAGTTGCTCCTGATTTGTGCATCAGAGGGTGAGTGTGTGCACACATTTTAGATAAAATGCTTAAGTGTGTGTGTGTGTGTGTGTGTGTGTGTGATTGGGTGGGATGGGGCTTGTAATAAAAAGCAATTTGAGTGCTTAGTTAGCTCAGCTCTCCTCAGAATAATGTCCAGTACAGCACATTCAATATCAGTGAAAACATGTGGGAGAGAACTTTTAGTAAATTATAACAGCAAGAAGTGATGTCATTCTGACAAAAAAGGACCCACAGATTCAAAGTGTTGGGAGAGTTACAGCATTATCTTGCTGCACGTGTGAGCTTCAGTATTCCTGCTCCACATCGCCGTTCACCTTTCGCAGACTCGCAACATCATGGATTTGTGTGTGTATGTATATATATGTGTATATGTGTATATATATATACACACACATATATATATATTTATATATATATATGTACACACACACACACACACACACACACACATATATATATATATATATATATACATATACATATATACATATATACATATATATATATATATGTATATATATATATATATATATATATGTATATATATATATATATATATATATATATATATATACATATATATATATATATATATATATACATACATATTAGATCTGAATTATTTTTGTGGTGAAATAAGCATTTTCTAGCCTAAAAACAATAGGGTTATAATAGGGTTTATAAGTGTGTGGGAGGGTTTTTATGGCTTAAAATATATAAAAAATAATAAAATAAACAAACCCCTGCCACGGGGTCCTGAAATGTAACCGCCACGATAATCTAGGGAATACTGTACTCAAGCATGCAAATGCCAGGCTAAAGTCTACAATAAAAGTTGAAAATTGAGAAAATTTCAAAACTTACACAATAACAAAAAAACTAATTTGATTTATTTTTCTTTGCTTATTTTTAATTTTCAATTTGAAGATGTCAAGCTGAGTATATTATTTGAATTATTAATACCTCCGTGGAGGTAATGTTTTGGTAGCATTCAGGTGAATGCACGTATTTCTGTCTGTAAACATGACTGCTTAAAATATTTGAATGAATTCGGCTACAACTTTGTAGGGATGTAGAGTGAGGTCATGCTCATCCATTAAAGTTCAGCGTACATCCACCAAACTTAATGATTTAATAAAACTTTGCTTGAAGTTCTACACTGTAAAATCTAATTAGTTCCCAGAACTCAAAAAAATTAAGGAAACTCGTTGCCTCAAAAAAATTGAGTAAAGCTTAGCTAAAAATGACTAAATTGGGACAACTTATTTATTTTGAGTACTCTGTACAAGCTCATTTGTTCCCAGAACTCAAAAACATTGGATCAAGTTTACGTAAGATGACCAAGTTAGGGCAACTTACTCATTTTGAGTACACTGTACAGCCTTGTTAGTTCCCAGAACTCAAAAAAATTGAGGAAACTCGTTGCCTCAAAAAAACTAAGTAAAGCTTACTTAAGATGACTGTTAGGACAACTTATACATTGCAAGTCTGCAGTATTAACAATAACTTGATATTTCTGACTGTACAATACTAATTGTTTACCTACTGACAAACATTTCAAGTTCAACTAAATGAAAAAACAATTTGTGGTAACCTGAATATGATTAAAAATAATTAACAACACTTTTTGTAATGATGTTAAAATGAGCACAACTTTTATTTTCAAACACAACAAAGTATAACAGCCAACATACTGGACACTGTTCTGCTGAACAACAAACAATTATATTGCCATCACTGTTATAATCTTACAATGAAACAAAGTCTCAGATGTAATTATTCTGAAAATAAGTTTAGGCCTACCACAAGTTTGTTTTGTACTTACATTACTTATATAATCAAAATAAAATATTTATTGTTCTGTCACAAGTGCAGTCTCTAATTTAAACAACACATTTGTTTTTCATTCCAACACAGGAGCTGGAATGTTGTATTATTTTAAGGATGGCTTGTTTCCAATCCAGGCGTTACTGCCTGAATGACTATCATGGATCGAGGTGATCCAAATGTAGGTGCAGAAGAAAGTCTTTAACTTCCCTTAAGTACAGTGGCTGTGGATGTGGGTTGGAGATGCAATGAGCTTGAACCTGCAGGCGACCATCTTCACTGACCACACCATCTGTGACGGAGGACTTATTTGCTTTCTTAAAACATTTTTTTCTGCATTTGGTATAAAACAGACTCCAATTTAGACAATCTCAGGCTCCCTCCCCACCGGAGAGGTGACATTCAATGTCCCACTTGTCAGTCTGGATAGCCGTGACCACCACCCAACATACAATGTCATGAAAGCATCATTTTAAAAAGGGCTATGCAAACATGGCCAATAACTTTCATTCTAATGATCTGCAAAATGTTTTGGGCACAAAACAAATTTTGCTGTTAGAAAACTTGCAGACTTCACTATATACAGTGTAGACCAGCGGTCCCCAACCCCCGGGCCTCGGACCGGTACCGGTCCGTGAGTCGTTTGGTACCGGGCCGCGAGAGTTGAGGCTCAGGTGTGAAATGTATGGTTTTCAGGGTTTTTATCGGTTTTCAGCGTTATTTTGTTATCGTTTTTATCGTTAACTCGGTTTTCCTGGGTCTTTTCACGTGTGTTATGAATAAATCTTCTTTTTTCGGTACCGGTACTAGTTTTATTTTGTTGTATTTATCCGCGACACCTTAAAGGCCGGTCCGTGAAAATATTGTCGGGCATAAACCGGTCCGTGGCGCAAAAAAGGTTGGGGACCGCTGGTGTAGACCCTCTAAACTAAGTTTGGGGGATGTGATCTTTCAAGAAATGCAGACCAAACTGTTGTTGTTTGTTTACTTACACAGCATGTCTTGTAGAATTAACTGGAGTCACAGCAACAGCATAGTGCAGTCATATCTCAAGTCTAATAACAGAAGACAGGAAAAGATCAGTAAAGAAACAACTTCCCCAAACCAAAGCACAAATAAAACAATAAGTAAAACAGGCTGATCTAAAGTATGATTAAAGTTCAGCCTGATTAATATAAATGTCACTGACAGTTGCTAATATATTGGAAAACCAAAATACTTACCACTGAGTTGATGTCTTTCTGTCCAACAGCAGGAGTGCTGGTCCAGAGCCTCAAAGACAGTAAGAAGCAAGCAGAGGGAGAAAAAACAGAACATATTTCAGAAACTGATTTGATCCTTAATGGCTGTGCAATCATTGTAACATAGAGTTTGCTTATGTTGTTAAATAAAGGCTAGATTTGACATTAATAGATGCCACAGATGTTCAAAAGCTGCCACAAAGCATGAAAAAAATGGACGTCTCCGAAAACGTCGGAGCATTTTTGCAAATATGTGATGTCTTGATAAATCGAGCAGATATTTGAACTTTTCACAGCTACATTCTCGCCTGAAAATATCTTAAAAGTTTATTTTGTGACCCAGAAAAAGTAATAAGTTTTTTAGCCGCGCTCCTCCGCCATTGCCGCTTACAAGTACGCACAGGCTCCGACAACCGCAGACTACCCTTTCTGGGTCACAAAATAACCTTTTAAGATATTTTCAGGCGAGAATGTAGCTGTGTAATGCTCAAATATCTACTTAATTTATCAAAATATCACATATTTGCAAAAGTGCTTCCAAGTTTTCGGAGAGCTCTGTTATCCACAGCGCGATAGCTGACCGGGAGGTCAAGGCTTGATAGAGTCCGCGAGCACAGCTAACTCCTGGCGTATTATTTTTAACCCTCCTGCGGTCTTTTGATACTCAGGTTAAACATGATATATATAGTTAGTTAGTTAGTTAGTTATGGCTATGGATTGAAAATACCCCCCACACCCCACCCCACCCCTAACGGCTGCACCTCCCGACGAATTTTGTCTGGGCTCTTATCTCACTCATTTATTTCAAACGATCAACAGAAAATTTCACCGACATAGTTTTATGTAAGGTTTTTAAGGCTGTGGTGTTAATTTTTAAGTAACATGAGCCCCAGCGGCAGCAGCAACGCTAGGCTAACACTAACTAGCTAGCACGATTATAAACCTGGTGCTAAACTAAGAGAAGCCACAAAATCAGTTTGAATAAGAGTAAACATTTACTCACCAAGTCAGTGTATCAGGTAAAGATCCACAGCAATGACAATAATATCTTGAGCTGAAGCTTCTCCAGGTTTGCTCAACATATTCCATAACAAATGCACCATGAACACGCGGACAGATCCGCGAGGGAGGAGGACGGTAGTCACGTGGCATTTTCAAAACACATCGTTCATCCTTCCGCACTGAGAAGCAAAACTTCCAGCTTACTTAGTTTTTCTAAGTTAAGACAACTCAAATAAATTGAGTTTATCAGCGTTTTTGCATAAAAAGTACTGGTAACTTATTTAAATCGAGTTCTAATAACAAATTGATAAAAATTGAGTTCAGCCTACTTAATATTTTTAATTAAACACAATATTACATTTTACAGTGTACTACTTTTGTTTGTAGTGGCAACATTTAAGAAATAATACTGCATATGAGGTTCCTAAATATCACATCATAGCATCCAGATATCATGTAATGTATAATATTTAACCTCTCATTTCATTTATATATATATATATATATATATATATATATATATATATATATATATATATATCACATGTGTTTTTCTTACTCACAGCATTACAAGCTTCTTAAAATACATTTAAAAAAACAATGAAAACAAAATTACTAAATACAAAAATATAACACTGTTTCCTACCTACCTTGGAGGACGTTGGTGCTCTTGAAGTGCTTCTTGTTGTGGTTTAGAAACAATGCAAATAGATTAATAGTCAATTGAAGCAGGTTCATAAATGATTAAACTTCCTATTTAAATAAACTACACAAGGTTTACAGGAAACCATCAATCAGTCACAATCCACACTGCCAGAAGCTAAAGATGGAAAAGTCAATAGCATCATTAAAATTGGGCAAATTTTCTTGGTTGATTGGATACTTTCCACCCCCGGGCATGTGTGGCTGTGCTGAGTGGGGGTTTTCCCCTCATAGCCAAGAGGATTTGGGGAAAAATCTGTGCACTGTTTATTTGAAGTTTACGCATCAGAAACTACATTTTTCAGATGTATTGTTGAGAGATGTTTGCAGACTGTGAAGTTAAGATAACAAACAATGGAAATATTGAAGAGTTCGGTGTTGTTGACTGCCTTATTGTGTGGCTGTCTTTGTGCACAGGCAGGATTTTCAGTCCATATCTGTGGCTGGCTTTTCCCTCGCAGCTTCACAAATATGTTATTGAGTAAAACAGACACGCTGTACATATGTGAGCAGTCTTTACATGTTGCAGCTGTTCAGAGTATGTGTGTTTTAGCTCATTTAATCTGCAACAGTGACTAAGAATATTGAAATTAATAATTTCTTTCACACACACAAAATAATGTGGCAACTGGCAATGTAGCCGTTAGCTTTAGCTGTCAGTTAAAAGGCAGCGCAGCAGAAGGTATGAACTCTAAAATTCAGTAAAGTAGAAAAAACAGGAAATACAAAGCAGTGCTGAATACAATAGTTGGGTAAATATACTTTGTATCTGACACTATGTGTAGGAGTTAAAAGTAACAGAGTGTCAGTAGGATACCTAAATTAGGCCCTTGACGTTACATGAAGTTGTCTACATGGTCCAAAGTTGCATCTGTCCACTATTCGCTGAGAGTGATAGGAGACAGTAGGGGTCCTATGCTCTCGCCCTAGCTCCCTGCCACCGACTCTACAGCTTGATGGGGGCGAGCGAGTCCTGTTGCTAGGATACAGATCACGGCTCTTTAAAGGGAGCTAGGAGAAAACAGCGAAGCGGCTGATTCTCCCCACAAACAAACCTGGCTTTTCAGGCATTGCAAATATGTCACTGATCAATGACACCATCCACTTTAAAGTGCGTGTCATCGGTGCTGGCGGTAGCGAGAGTCATCTTGGGCATGAAGAGCAAATGATCCATAGAAATTAAAGAATTAGCTTATAATTCAAAAGGCATCAGTGATATTGACACACAGGGCCTATCGGAGGCACAATCATTAATTCTCCATTTTGTATTCTTTCAATGAATGCATTAATAAAGCATTAAAGCTTTGTCTCGGTGCATCAAGCAACACCCTTTGTGCTGCAGCCAGGTGGTTGAAGTTCACAGCACTTTGTTAAAGTGACTTTCTCTTCCCATCAATCAACAGCACTACTGACCCTAAAACCCCACGCTGTAATTGCCTTCAGGATTAAAATGGATTGGAGCGTCCGCTGAAATCCCGTATGCATTTTTCATTAGTTTTCACAAGCAGGAAGTTTGCAGATGCAGACTGAAAGTAGGGACGCAAGGAAAATCTTGGATTAGTTTTGCCTCTCTTTTTTTATCTTTATAAAAATTCAAAATCCTCGTCAGGGGATACAAAGAACTTCTTCATAAGCTTCAATATATATATCGTGGTGCAATGTTTTGCTTGTCTATGTTGTTTTTCACATGTATTCATTATTGCAATAAGCCTCTATTAAGAGATATGATCATTTTAGGCTTTGTGTTGCCTCGCGCGAGCAATAGATGTAATTATATCAAACATTAGATTACATAACATTAGATTACAGCTTGGTGCCTATCGTGGATTCAGAGAAGGTCAAATGACTCACTAGATTGCTCGTAATGTGATTACAGCTGAGTCAATGGAGGATAAGCATCCATGAAAGAAAAATTATGTTATCAAATACATGTCACAGACCTGCGAGGTGGCGCTCTCTATGTATGCTGTGAAAGCCAATTTAGGAGATGCACTGTAAAAACAAGCAGTATCAAAAGACGGCATCATTTGCATATTTATGATTCAAAGAACCCAAAGAATATTGTTCACACATTAATTGGGGCTGAGCTTAGTTGGCCATAAATAGAAAGACGCAAATTACATGCAGCAACTAAACATGTTCCACCCTTACATTAATGAATGTTTACTCCCCTCCTGCTGCCAAGTCCATTGTTTATTTATTTCCTCTCTGTCTTTCAGAGAATAGCAAGTCCTGGTAGACAATGCAACCTGCTCCTATTAGGAGACAATGATGAGCTGAGCTGCGTTCTCCTTCAGTGGATGCTGCAGTTAACCTTGTGTGCGTGCGTGTGTGTGTGCTCATTACAGTCAGAGTTTAGCATATGCCCTCTGTCTATTTTTTACTCTTTATAGACCTGCACTAACAAAAATGCAGGAGCATCTCTCGTCCATGTACCGCGCTCCTCTGTCCTCTTATTTTAACTGTAGCCATCTTATTGAGTTGTCCCCTTGGTCTGTCCCCTCTTTTCTTGACGTCTCCATCAGTCAGATCAATACACGTATGGGACCAGAATGCACTGCATTTCGACTGAGACAACAACAAAGTGCATTCAGAAACTGCTTGTTAGTCAAATGTTCCACTCTGTTGCTCTTTCCAGCTGATTCAGTCTTGTCTTTGTGTCTGCCTCTCTGACTTTCTCGTGTGACGTTGCGTTAATTTCGGCTCGGGGGGGAAGAGGGGGACATGCCAGGATATCTTAGACCCATGGTGGGATAAATCTTGATTTTTAGTGCCCTTTCTCATTGAAGGTGGGTCTGATATTCCTTTTTGAAATATTTGTTTTTGAAATCAAACCATCACTTACCAGGGCTAGTTGCTTTCAAACACACGGCACTTCATAGAAAAGCGCTTCCTTTAATCCCTCTCACCGAGCAGAGACGTTTGATGTGGGCGTTATGTCCAGCCAATCCTCGCCGGACCACTGAAGTCATATCTGTAAAAGCTGCTTGATGAATAACGTTTATGTAAAGTCTGTCTGCAGGGCTTAAAAGAGCCTGGTTTAGTGACCCCAGCATGCATCAGACTCTCTGCACACACTGCTCCTCGTATCATCCCACAGTCTGACAGCAAACATGAAAAACATATTTTCTGCCTGTAATCACATAGCTGTGTCTGATTGCGGTGTACTGTTACGGTGTGTTTTGGTCGTTGTTTGCACAGTGCAGCTAGGTGTGGTAAGGTGAGAGAAACAAGCTGAAAAAAGCAATTTAATCCCACTTTCAGTTAACTCCATGCATATTGCTCCTGTGGGAAACAACTGAAACAATTTGTTTTTGTGTTATTGAGCGGCAGCTGTAATGCCTCCATTTCTCTGCTAGTTTGACACTAAAATTTGTGCGAGGCAGCTCAGCAGCAGATTGCTGATCCGAGCTGCTTACATGCATAAAGCACTGTGCCTGTCATCTGACATATATAATCAGCATTGTTCTGTACAATTATAGTGCTAATAGAGAGTTTCTCAGCTGGTGGGTCATAACAGCCCACAGACGCCCCTTGACAGGCAGCTTTGGTTCAGGGGAGATTTCTAACACAGATATATTGCGGTGTGATTGATATATTTTTAGACAGAAGTGTTGTTACAGGGTTGGCAGTTAGTTTGTCGTCCCATCACTTTGAAGCATGTATTTGATGGATTCCCACAAAATGTACAGATCTTCATGGGATAGAAGATAAATGGTATAAACTTTAGTGAGCCACAAAATTTTAGCTTCTCCAATTCTTCAGTTTATGAATAATACTTAAAGAAGGACATCAGACTTAACTACACTTTATGTTTAGTGCTGGCACAGGCAGCGCTGACACGTTAGCAGCATGTGTTGCCCTGAGCTGATATAAACAGGGGCGTAACCAGGGTTTAGAAATTAGTGCCACATCTAAGGTGTAGCCCAGTGATGCACTTCTGAGGAGAACTAAACACTGTAAAGGGCACTCCTTGTGCCTAAACCATTCGCCAACAACATAACGTCCTTAATACAACCCAATCAGTTTTTGAAATAAATCAATAAATAACAGAGGTCGCTGACAGTGACAGAGGTGACTGTGGTCCAGACTTCTGTCATCTCATAGCTGGTTATGGCCAGGGACATGAGGTTCATTATTTAGGTTAAGAAATAAATTCAGTAAGTTAAAAACAAATGACAACCTATGACGTTACCAAAAACTACAAGACAAACATATTGAACTATGTGGACTTTGCCAATGCATCAAAAGTACTACTGTTGCAAGGATTGCATTGCACATCAAAAATATGCTGTACATCAATACAAGAAATAGTGAGAGAAACACAAACTAATGTGCAAATCTCAAAGCACTTTATAATTTCACAATTTCGTCGCACAAGTAAAATGACAACAAAAGGCTATTCTATTCTATTCAATTCTATTCTATTCTATTGTCAGGTGAATACCATGCAATATTACAAAAAGAAAAGAAATGGCTGCATGGTCCTTTCAGAGCAATACTTTGTGACTGTGGGGAGGAAGAACTCTTTTATGACAGGAAGAGACCTCTAACAGAGCCAGGATCAGAGGGGAACATTCATAGGGTCAAAAGGAAAGATTAGACTGAGAAGAGCGACATATAAAGGACAAAATGCAAAAATCTAATGACTGACTGGATCATTGAATGTCACCCAGTAACCTGGGCCCATTGCAGCATGATTAAGAGATGATTCAGGGTCGCCTGATCCAGACCTTTTTCACAAACCTAATGAAAAAGGTGCAATTTGAAGCAGTTTCTGTTTGTTGGATTAAATATTGGTATTTGTGACCTTGGAGAGAAAAATAGCATCACCAAGGCTGCAACTGTTGTGATTGTGTGGTTCAGTCCAGTCACAACAGGTACTGAATTAAACTGTTTTATCACAAGCCAACGAGTTGTTTGGTGTGCGCTGTCCAGCAGTGACATTGGTGCAAGGTTTTGGAAACACTCAAAGTTTTTTAGTCAACTTTATGCTTTGTTGTTGTTTCAAGGTGTAAGTGAACGTCCCTATGAAAAACTAGTAAATACCGGCCAATGTCCCCAAAGAAACTCAAGGTAATGGTCTTCCCATTGCTGTGCAAAAGCAATAAAAACAATGGCTGTTCTCACACCTTCACCACTCAATATATCATGAAGTGACACAAAGGCCTACTGTATAGGACAGTTGCACCTATTAGCGTGCACCTAATGCGTATAATATATCACCATGGACATTCAGTCGTTTCTTCTGCTGCTGCAGACAAAAACATCATCTTCTCTTTTCTTCTTCTAAGTCTTCCAGCGTTGACGTTATCGTCCCTCTCCTTTGTGTTAATGTCATGTAACATGACATATTAGATGACAGTGGATCGAGTGTGGCAGGTTCCAATTCTTGCTTTCCTAGAAAACCGAAAGGCAGGCAGCCAGACAGGCTGCAGTGATTTAATTGGAATAATGTATGAAATGAGTCAGAGTCGCAGGCAGGGAGTGTTAACTCTCAGCTGTGCCAGCTTCGACAGAGATCAATGCACCTAACCTCAATTCAAGAAAACATTCTTTAATGGATACCCCCGGGATCTGCGCAGAGCCTCTTCCCTTCTCCTCACTTATTTATTTATTTTAATCTTTCTTTTTCCTTCCCGACTGTGGCACACACTTTTTAATTATCCGCCTGAGGATTACCAGGCCAGTGGGAGAGGATGATGTTTTATCCTGTCACGCCACACAATGCTGTTTTTTTTCTTCTTTTAACCACATTTCTTTCATTCAGGATTCATACGTTTCTTATTGTAAGGCTTCGATACTCGTCAGGACATTTCACCTGACAGCGCGTGAAGGTGTGAAGGTTACCCTTTGATCCGGCGATGCCTTTATCCTTTATCTTTAAAATATATTTTAGACTCGGCGTGGCTCAAATATAATGACCATTATGGTCAAATGCTAAAAGAGATTTAGTGTGCAATAATTTCCTGTGTTTGTGTGTCTTCAGCTTAAAATGTCAGTTTCTTATTGTGTGTTTACCACCACAATCACCACCATATTTTGTTATTTTCCTGCCTATTTCCTTCTCTAACAATCACACGCTTCAGCAAAACAGACAAAATCAGACACATGAAAAGCCATTATATTGTATTTATATTCCCATAATAAGTAATTATGTTGTGTTTTCACAGCTTTGCTTTACAAAAACGCTGCAGCTCTCTTTGGTAAAAGAAAAGGATTATATCAGGTCTGCTGTTGTTGTGAACTTGCTCTTGCTCTTTTGGTGTCTCCAAGTTGTTGGAAGCACGAGGAGGCACGCGGGAAAAGGAACATCAGAAAACCGCAAGAGTTGAGTGACAAAATATTTGCAGATATAACATATGCTGATGTGCTCCCGGCTCACAGAGAAACAAATATGAGATAGGAGACGTCTTATAGTTTACATCTCTACTTTTTGTCCCCTTGGGATTCATTAAATATTCATACAAGTGATTTATGTCCCAGTCAGGGAAGAGATCCCAAGCAATGCCCGGATAAAGCGCCACTACCCAGTCACACTGTGTCAGTGCTGTTTTTTGCAATGCAATCTCTCATATCTTTGAGCACCATTATATTTCAAGTAAAAAGCCAAGAGCAAATATCCATTCAGTAGTGGACATCTTTCCTTTACGCTTATTTATTTTTATTGCTTTCAGGAGAGAAAACAATTAAACGCACTTGTTTTTCTTTCCGACAATTACACCTGTGGCTGAAAGACAGCACATACATCTGTTAGGTTGTGTACTTTTCTTGTCAGATGGGTATACTGTACATTAATGAGTTTTATCCAGCCCATTTGGACATTACACCAGGCATGGGCAATTATTTCATGAGAAACTGGGACTGTTGTGGATTGGGACCTGATTCTGGTAAATATTCGTTTTATCCCTTTATAAGCTTATTGGGGCTAAAACAGTCCCAATTTCTCGTGAGGCCTCTTGGGAAAATTAATTGGCCACCCCTGACCTATACCAATTAATACAGCCCAAAACAAAATATGAAGATGTGAAGTTGCTTGTTTCCATTCAGCTTATGCTGGAAGTCTGGTAAATACAACAAGTACTATCTGTCCTCATAAAACATTATAAAAAAAACCATCTATTCATATGGTTTCATAACCAATTATTCAAATTAGGTTCACAGGATTCATAGATACATTTTTAATATATACATATATATATATATATATTTCTTCACATTTTCAGAACAAAAGATCAAAATGTCTAAAGTTTGCATTAACCACAGTCCTTATTTCAGGCAAGTAAATGAAATGTTTGAACCAGAGAACCAGAAATGCAAAATGTGAACATTTCTAACCAGGGGAGTCACAGCCATCGGTAATTTAAAGAATGCAGTTTTAAGACACTCCTGTATTAGTTTGACTTTTTGGACCCCAAAAATACTTCTATAACTTCTATAAACATATATTTGAATATTATAATTGCAGTTTTTTAAATGCTTTTCTATTTCATAATTGCTGTTAACAATTAAGCACAACGGTGTACGTTTTGGTCTTTGTGGTCAAATAGATTATCTTCCTGTCAAAATGAGCATTTATCTCTCCAGTATATGCTAGAATAATTTCACTGTGTAACAGAGTAGTCTACCAAGACAATGATAAGCTGCAAGTATGACTGCAAAATAGTTATAACAGTTTCTGAACATGGAGGAAACATTTTACATGCTTGAAAACTGGAAGAGGAAGAGGAATACGTGGCAAAGGAAAGCTGACCGAATGCAGGAAGACTCAGCAGAGCTGAGCGTACGCGCTGGCTCTCCCTCTGGTATGTTGCATGAGAGAGCGTTGGGTGTGAGGCTGATGAGACTCTTTGGCCAAATGAAGCGACAGGATGCCCAGTGATTCCCAGCACTATTTTGTTACTAAAATGTGCTATTGCACACACACTATGCCTTTGTTTTATTTTCCCACAGCATATTTTGATATTCTACATGCTTTGTTCTGTGCTGTGTGAATTTTCTGTTATTGTAGCTGCAATTTACTGTGCTGTGAGACCACTGGAGGAAAAACGCTTCTCCGCACAGTGTGTGCGAATGTAAGAGCTCGTTTTGCTTTAGTAAAATAAAAACCCTCTTTTGCTCTTGAAATCAGCATCTGAAGAGTATGCACTCTGATACATAATAAAAGTCCGTTACCCATTGAGATATAGTAATCTAGTACAGTAGGAGTTCAGTAACAGTAAAAGCATGTGGGGAGGATTTTTCCTCTCTAGGCTACCGTATCATTCTGATTAATCCAAACATCACGACCACCCTGGTTTACACAATGTCAGCGCAACTTTTTAGTATTTATGGCAATGACTTATTCATTTATTGATTTACTAGGTTTGTATTCATTCCATTTCACACAATTACAGGTTTTAGACAAGTTACAGCCTTTTGCAGGTCGTCTTTAATGTTTTGCTGCATGTATGAGCTGTTTTGGGAAATGCACCTTCAGAGTCGAGAACTTCAAAAAGAGCTGAGAACTTCAGTAGCTTTGGTGAAAAATGTGCCAAAGCCACCGAGACGATCTTTAAATCAGCGTCTGCTTTGTAGAACTGCTTTTCTTCTTCTCCCTGTTGTTTGTTGATGCTCTGCATTGTGGGTCTCTACAGTAGCTGCAGACTGTCTAAAAACTATAATAGTTTGTGTTTTGACAGTGTAGCAGATGTCAGTCATATATAGTTTTTGCATGATAAATTTGCAGGCTGGGGTTATTGCACCCTGCAGGATTTTGGCTGAATGTTTAATATATGCCTAAGGTGACTAACAACGCCACCTGTGGAAGTGCACGCCAGAAAAAAATGATACACAGCAAGTCAGACTAGGAACTAGTGCCAAATCATTTAGTCCAAAGTAAAGCACATCATAGGTGGGCTGAGGCCAGTGTTTGAGATGAAGTGTGAATTGTGTCCACAATTAAAAATGCATGCCGTGGAAGAGTTCGGGTCTTAGGAGGTTAAAGCCACAAAGTTGGTAGTGAGTAAAAAACTTATTAAGTACAGTCCCGGGTCCTTATTTGTCAGCATCGATTAAGCTAGGCGGTATATACCTATGCATATACATGAACATGTGTTAGTAGCGCCTGTTTAAACACTTTGATTATTTTGATGTTGGCTAGAAATAAAGTATCTCCCTCTGCTGGTACTGCAGATTACTGCAACTTCTGCGTGCGCTTACATCTCATGTTTTGGAGAGGCAAAGCGTGATGTCGTGATATCAGGTTCAATTCTGATGCAGCCCGTCTTTGGTAATCAGCTGTTGGTGAGACAGTATAGTGCCAAATCAACACGCCCGTCATAACAGCTCACTCATTTGTGGGACAGTATGAAATCACCGAAGTCTGTGCATCTTTGTTCACCTGCGTGAGACACAAACAAATCAGGGATCTGCTTGTCAAAACATTTGCTCCACAGCTAGCAACATCATTATTTGGGATCCATTTCTAATGTGATTTGACTGTCTGCTCTTGGCTGTACTATAAAGAGATATCACCATCCAGATACTGACAGACACACACACAGTAGAAAAGTACTAAAGATGTGTGGAAAGTATTCTTTATAGGAGCTATAAACTCACACTCACCTCCCTCCCTGCAGAGATTCAGTCTTTTCATTTGCTCGCTTGTCTCGTCTGACTTGACTTGAAATCTGCTTCCTTTGACGACTGTGTCCAGTGAGGCATGTAAGGGTGTGCTGTAAGCACAGCTGGCTGAAAACAAACTGAGACTGAACATAAACAGCCATGATGAACAAACTAGAGCTTATTGAGGCTCAAAAGGAGTGACCTAGTTGTTGAGTGAGCTAGTATAAACTCGGATAAGCGGCCTTCACCTCTGCCTTGATATTTAGTTGCTTAGTTTGCCTCTAAACACAAGAAGTTAACAAACTGGTGAATAAATTTAGTGTAAAGTAAACTGGAAAAAAGAACTGTGTCCCAAAAGAGTACGACTTTACCCCTCACTAAAAAGTTTTTTCTTTTAAACTAGATCAAATTTGTGTTTCAGTGAGAGATATATACCCACACCACACATCATCATCTCCACTTTTGCTGGTCCTGATTGGCTATCGGGTGAGAAGGTGTAGGCAGATCTCATCAATCGGCACTTGAGTATGTGTTTGTGACAGCGATGGTGCTTCCTCCACACTCGGGGGGAAAGTCTGTGCAGCAGGAACGGATAAAAACAAAAAATAGAAGAAGGCAGAAAGGACTTTTATACCTTGTTTGCTTCCATGGGAATATTGTAGGGCTCACATAGGTTATTGTCACATGGTTAACAATATATGAATAAATACTATACATGCTGTTTACAATCTCTTCCTGCACCGCTGTGCAGCCAGTGTACATCCTGACAGGAGGGCTGTGAGTAACAGATGTGACAAAGCCTCTACTTGCTGTATGCATAGATCTTTTCCTGTCATTCCAGTCCCACATCATCCACTGGCCACAACATGCCACACTGAGATGCACTGATCAAAAGCCCCGGCTGTCACCATAACCTGACATTCTTGTTCCTGTTTTCTCTCCTCAAAGTGCCTTCTGAAAAATACACCTACAGTCCAGTCGTTCCTGCCCACTGCCTACTATAAATCAGAAAACAGGGAATATTTTGCAACGCCAAGTTCTTATATTAATGTTTTATAGTTTGGTGTAGTATATGCTCAGAAAAGGACATCAGCAAAGCAGTCTTTTTATATTACTTAAGCTCGGCATAACTTAATTTGAACTACAATATCCAAAATTCAATTCAGGTAACGTCTCATTGCTTAAGTCAAATTCACCCTCTGTGGAACAAGGCATAAATGGCTGCTTTGTCCTAGAAAATTAAGGAGCTGAACTTCTCTCACATCTACTGCTACACGTGGCTGGTTCTATTGTTGCTCTATTGTGATTTTATGAATGCCTTGATTACACCAATCTTGCCAGCAGAGGTATCTGCCCTCTCCGTACCCATATGGGACTTTTATTATAGTGTGACGGCTCGGCTTCTCTTTCTTCTTCCTCTTATATTATAAAACCACGCAGTAGGGGTGGTTAGGGGAGAATGGAAGTGACATCATTTTGTGCAAACAGAGTACAGTTTTTCCTAACAATCTGGATCATTTAGGGAGAAACAAAAGGCACGCAATATACACATTCAGAGTTGGTGCTGGGGAAAAAATACATCCTTGTCACAGTGAGGTGGAGATAACAGAGGGAAAACTGCTATACTGTACGCTGCACTATCTTCAGATATTTTATGTGCCTATAGTAGATGCCATGTACTGCTATTATGGGAAATATACTTTACTGAATGTAATCCTGGGTTTTAAAAAAGTCACTTTATATGGTTCTTTTCTCTGGAAAAGGTTTATTGTAAAAAGTGAATAAAATAATTAACAACAACTTGGTAACAGTGAGCAAATGAGTTATAATAAACATGTAATAATGAGGTAAATACATGTAATTACCAAAGTAATAACACCATAATAACTCATGTTTTGTACTGTAGTACTTATATTATTAAGGTGTATCTGAGCAACATTATAGTAGAATTTATGTAACAAGGTTATAATGGGTGCAAAAGACAATGTACTAATAATATAGTACAGTGGTCCCTTGCTACGCGGTTCACTTTTCGCGGTCTCGCTGTTTCACGGATTTTCTTTTGGTGCGTTTTTGCATGATTTTTTTTTTCCAACAGTGCATTGTGTTCTGCGTCCAATCTCGTGCCGTTTCTCCTGTACAGTACAGAACTGCGTGTGCAGCTTGTCAAATTTACATAAATCTTCGATCGCTAGCATTGCGACTCTGAAGTGCTGTACTGTCTGTTTGTAAGTTTTCTCCCCAACAAACACAACAATGTTGATGAAATGTTTTGCACTGTCAAAGGCTCCCAAGTAGATGCTAACGATTGCACAAAACTTGGACTTCTGGACATGCTAAAGGAAGGTAGAAGTTACCATATTTTTCGGACCATAAGGCGCATCAAGCGAAACAAAACAGTCAGATAAGTCAAACTTTTCTTCTTGCTTCCTCCACTGCCGTACCATTGATTCATTATTGTTGAATTCTCTGGCAGCTGCTCTATTCCCCTGTTCTGAACCTGAAAACAGGGTTTGATCTTTGGCTTCATTCTATAATACTGGACTTATTTTTCAACGAAGGTTTGAACTTTGAGAGTTTAAACAAGAGGGAAAAGTGTGAAGGTGTTCATGCCTGTCTGAGAAAAGTGTATAAAGTGTGTAGTGATGGGTTTTACAGCCTTAAAACATCTATAATAATTGTAACATATAAAGCTGGCTACTTCGCGGATTTCACCTATCGCGGGTTATTTTTAGAACGTAACTCCAGCGATAAACGAGAGACCACTGTATACCTAATGTGTGGGCATAATATAGTAAAATTAATATTAAGGATGCAATAAAGAGGTTTCACATTTTGGTCTACAGCTGAATACTTAAAATACTTAGAATGGTTAATTATACAATGATTATAACCACACAGTTATTGTCCCACATGTGTGCCCAACATTTTCTTTTGATTCAAGGTAAAGAGTGTAAATATAGGTTTAATGTTTTGCTCTTTCACCTAAAAAACACACAGCTGCCGCTATCCTTTTCATTTCATTTTTTAGTAATACTAGGTCAAACCAAATATCTACAACACTTTGATTATCTGGTAACAGCAGTGGCAGTTTCCATGTAACAGAAGGCAATTTCAAAAATACCTGTAGCAAGAAAATTACACCAAACATTAGGAAGCATAATGATTGTCTACAAACATTGGCTGTAGTTTCTGTGCAATAACCATCAATTAAGGCTCCAAAATGCTATGCCATCTGCTTTGGCTACATTTGATAGTAATGTTCTCTAAATTTGAAAACCAACAACCAGACAAATGCACTACCACTACACCTTTGTGGTAACAGACTTTACTCTTCTAGTTTTATCGCAAATGTGGCTTTATGTGCTGAATGATCTAGTATAATTCTTCAAATGATTATTTGCATTAGTTTTACTGACGAGAAAAGAGATTTTCCTAATCGATGAAATAAAATAGTTAAAACTACAAACACCGAATCGACCGTGAACCAGAACTGTGAACTCACCTGACACACAGGTGTACAAACATGCTGCAAAAACAGGTGGGAACACAGGACTATAATAACAAGACCAGGATGGAAGTAAAGAAGGTGTAGCAGACAATTTCAGTGGATGAAAAAAATGACTGAATAAATAAATCAGGAAATAATTAAAGCAGAGAACATTGAAGACATCGGGAAAGGGAAAGGAGGGAGAAACTAAACACAACAGCTCATGCCATGAACAAAAAAGGTAGCTAAACCTCAAAAGTATAACTGTGTTACCTGAAAATCTTAATCAAATACTCCTTTTCCACACACTTTACCACACTTTTTAGCATACCTTCACTCTTTTCCTAATCAAATAATTAAAATACCGTATTTTCCGCACTATAAGGCGCACTTAAAGTCCTTTAATTTTCTCAAAAATTGACAGTGCACCTTATGTATGAATTCTGGTTGTGTTTACTGACCTCGAACCAATCTTATGTGGTACACGGCATTAAAAAATCTGTCAAAAAATGTTTTAGTACAACTTTGGTAAGCTGCGAAGCCGCACCGCTTGATGGATTGTCGGAGCATTACGGCTACCGTAGTCAGGAGCCTTGCGGACTAATCTGGGTCCCAAAGTCAAACGAACACTGCAGCATCACTGAGAGTTAAAAACTGTCTAAATTCTTTCATCTTTAAAAAAATGATCAGCGTTGCTGCTTTACCAGGTGTAACAATTAAGTTTAACATCCAGGCATTCATGAAAACAGAACTGATTACATTTAACAAAGTTAGAAGTTAGCAGGAAGTTAGCTTGCTAGTTTTCACCTAAACATGATAGAGCATGTTCTGACTGAGAGATTTCTGACAAAATTCAAACGTACAGCTCTGCTATCACTTCCAACATAAATGAAGACAGAAAACTAAACAGCAGTGACGTTTGTAGGGTTACTGAAGTTGGGCTAGCTGGTATATAATGATGTGCTAAGTGATCGCTAGCAACACAGCTATGTTAGCATAACATAAACACAGTGAAGCTGGAGGATGAACGCTAACTTTTTTCCACTCGATAAAAGTTAACGTGAGGGTTCCCGATGGTTAGGGACAAATGCAATCGCATGGCAGGATGCTGTAAACGGACCAAACTTCAGCAGGAGAACAACTGAGATAATCCATCCACAATACGAGGTTAGTCATTAATATACTGCAACAACATGGGAATAGAGCAGCTGTGAGAGAATTCAACATTAATGAATCAATGGTACGTTTGATTTATCTGATTTTGTTTCGCTTAATGCGCCTTATAATCCGGTGCTCCTTATGGCCCGAAAAATACGGTAATTACTTCTCAGCAATACAGAGCCCCCCGCAAGGGACATGGGAGAAAAAAAAATTAAGATGAACTTTTGCGAGATCTCGCAAAAGTTTTGCGAGATCTTGCAAAAGTTTTAGCCGCATTCGGAGGCCGCCAGCTCGAAGCCGACCGGGAGATCGAGGCACGATGTGCCGGGAGAACGGTGTCCTCCCCAGCTATAGTAGGTCTCGACCTCCCGTTAGCTTCGAGATGGTGGGTGTCGGACGTCTCCGAAAACGTCGGAGCACTTTTGCAAATATGTGATAAGATAAGATAAGATAAGATAACCTTTATTAGTCCCACACGTGGGAAATTTGTTTTGTCACAGCAGGAAGTGGACAGTGCAAAAGTTATGAAGCAAAAATTAGAATAAAATAAAATAAGAATAAATACAGTACACAACTGTCTTGTAAATCGAGCAGATATTTACAAGACAGCTACTTTCACGCCTCAGAATATCTTAAAAGTTTATTTTGTGACACAGAAAGAGTAATATTACAACTAAGTAGCTGCTGCCATTGTTGGAATTCAACTTTTGCGAGATCCCGAGTTACCTTTGCGAGATCTTGCAAAAGTTTTGCGAGATCCCGAGTTTGTTTTGCGAGATCTCGCAAAAGTTCATCTTAATTTTTTTTTTCTCCTATGTCCCTTGCGGGGCTCCGTACAGCAAAATAACCTGGATTTAGTTTTTTTCTGCTGCTAGTTTCACACCTTCAGTTCATCTGAGCAGACAGTTCTTCCTTTAGTTCCAAAACTAAAGCGTGTAGTTCAGGTGTCAGCTCTGGCAGGGACCCCTCCCCTCACTTCCCCTTGCATAAGTGTTAGTTAGCAAAGCCAGTCCTGTTAGAAATGTTAAACTGGCTGGAACAGTGAGAAGAAAAAACCCCATCTGCAAAGCGTTCTGTACCAATTGATATTAAATTAAGGACGAGAAATATTTTAGAAATTATTTAGGTAATCAGATAAGTGTTAGAGAAATATCTCCAACTTTAGTTATTACCACAGAAAACCTAAACCACAACTTGGGATAAATTATTGAAAAGTATGCATAGGGTGCTTTTATAATTTAAGCCACTTTCCCATGCATACATAACGACTCTGTACTTTATAACTAATAGGGCAGATGCAGTGTCCCTGCCTAGAATTGATAAATTATGAATGCACCATATGCACAATCTATAATTTCAATGCGTGACACACTCTAAAAAAAAAAATAAAGTGTACAGTAGTGTCATAAATTTATGCATGGAATAAAAAGATGAGCACTGTGCACTGATACATTTCAATTTCTGTCAAATAGCTATTGTAGCATATGTCTCATTCATTAGGCTGCATTGCTTTTGTTTTCCATCTATATTAGCATCCACGGAGCAAATCATTATAACTCATTCTGATTATTTACCGGCTGATGCTGCACGTTGAACAAAGAAGCCGAAGAACCACGGGCCAACAGATCATTTGCAGCTGCTCCTTCTGCTCTTATTGAAAAGAAATGAGAAGCATGACTAATATACACCCAGGACACCAGGTACCTCCTGGAATAAGTAATTCACTTTACAGTGTTTCATATTAACGAGTTTAAATATAGTTCGCATTCCGTAAGTGAAGATGAAGCCGTGTTGTGAATATTTTGGTACCCGCACAGGAGAGGAGTGAGAATGATGATGCTACTACAAGAGTCGGCCTAAATTAAGATCAAGCGCTTTGCTTGCTCTGTGTTTTGTAGCGTGAGTAAGGAGGATTCATGTATGATTCTGCGGTTGACGTGCCAAACAAATGCCTGGGCATAAAGCTGTGAAACAAATAAATAAATACAATAATATACACGTCTGTGGAGTGCGAAATCCTGCGAGTGCGACGCGTTTGGCTTGCTGACAGCAGTATGCCTTGACGCTTCTTATGAAAACATCTCGGAAAATTGCGAAGACAGTTGAACAGGGCTGATGGGGCAAAATGCCAGACAGTCAGCGCCGGTACGTGCATGGTTTTTGTTTCTAATCACACCGACATTATCCATTGTCCTCTGTGCTTTATGCTGGCCAGAGCCAAACCAATTATCACAAGACAACTATGAATTATGCTGTCAGTCAGCAGCTTTCTGCCAGGTGCTACAGGTCAGCCCATCCTGGGGTCAAAACGAAGCAAAGGAGAGTAAATGAAAGAGAGTGTTGAGGTGCGACTAACTGCTTATTATGTCAAGGAGCTGTGGTGGAGCCGACGTCAGGGCAGGAGGTCGTCATTTATTTTACACAGTCGCCCCGAAATCATTAACGAGCGGCGGACTTGACGAGCAGAGAAGCAGCAAACAAAAAAATTACACGAAGCATTAAATGTGGAGAGCAACAGCAAATTCACTGTCCATTTAATTGTGCGGATATCAGAGGGTTCATTATGACTCCATAAACACCAAAACCTTGTGCCTGTAGTGGATCCAGCTCCGTACGCATTTTTCTCTCTTTATAAGAGGCTTATTATTCTCTGTAAGACGTTTCCTGTAAATGTTTTAAACATCGGACTGAAATGACTTGTAAACATCTAGAGTTAATGTGGTGACACACAATGCTCCGACCTCAACATGTGCAGGAAATGTGGAGGCACACATCATTAAGAGAGGCAAACCAATCAAAGAGGGGTTTTGTGGTCACTCTCACAGGCATATTTGACAATCATTTATCCAGCTGCCTATCTGCAAACCTGCTGTATTCAATTAGAATTATATATCAGTGCCAGGGGTTTTCAGTTACGCCACTGTCACCAAAGCACTTTCTCATCAGGGATCATATGATTGTTGGGGGTTTCTCTGTTTTAGGGTCTTTACCTTACAATGTAAAGCGCCTTGAGACAACTGTTGTTGTGATTTGGCACCATAAAAATCAAATTGAATTGAATAGTTGCAAATTTGCCAAAAAAACTGCACCCATCAAAGATTTTTAGCTCGCGTCTGTAATGTGTCTGATAATCTGTTGTCAACAGTCAGGGGTTAAAATGGGATTTGGCAGGTGGGGGAACCTTAAGCTCAGGTGTTGCAGTGCAATTTGGCAAGTGAAGAACACAATCAGCATAAATTCAAACTAATGAGTCCTTCTAGAAGCAAGTCCTACACATTTAAACACCTGAGCACTTATATTTACAGTTATTTGACATGGAAACTTCAGTCAAATCTGATCAAATCTGATTAAAAGTTTGCCGACTTTTCTCACAAATGCAGTTCATGTGTGCCTTTGTGTATATTCTCTTGTTTGTTATTTATTTCTGTGTCTTACTGTTTATATTTCATACACAGTTGATGCGCCCACATTGTTGTGGCATGTGTACAATGACAGTAAAGGGCTATTCTATTCTTCTTAAAAGCTTCTCTGCTGACAGTTATACTTCCATTAGTATCTTTCCATCTAAAATCCTCTCATAAATTTCAGTTCAGAACTGAGTGCCATGTCTGTCTCTTACAATATCTGTGCTGCTAAGCTCACAGTTATCAAAGATGCCACAGTCTGGTCTGCATCAGTCCAACAAAATTCTTCCCTCTAAAGTGAAGCAGAGTGCTGCAGCCCATATATACAGCCCAGTATAAACTCTGAATAACACAGACTTATTTAATTTGCCTTCAAAAACATTTTATGATGTGAAACATCCAGATAACTTCAGCAACACATCATGCACAGTTCTGATACCTGACTAAAAACTCTAAAATTAATTAGGACACGATGGGTAAGCTTTAAATTTCTAGTTTTATCAAATGACACTTGCTGAGCAGTCTTTACCTTCAAAAAGAAGCTTTCATCTTCCTCTCATGTCCTCCTTCTTACATCTTTCTCTCAGTGCAGCAGATAACTTATGATTACAGGGGGGTTGTTCACAGGTGGATAAAAGTACCAAAATTGGCACATATACTCTTTTATGATTATTATTTTTTTGATGAAGCCCATTAGCCATTTGAAAACTCAAAATTGTGGCCATTTTTAAGATGGCAGTCGACAAAGGTAAGAAAATATATATTTTTTTTAGATAAAGTAAACCAGACTTGTATTTCTGAATGATCTCAGCGTCAAATCATACACGTTCAACCACGTAGAAGTTGACTTTAGAAGCTTGAAGTTACCGACAGGTTTTTGTTTTACTTATTTTCAATCAGCGGTGTAGGCTATAGTAGTACAGACCCTCACACTCCTTACTTGTTACGCATTTCAAACCAATGGCCCCTAAAAATGTAATTGTTATTATGGTGGTTCGGGATATTGAGCCACAGTGTCCTTGGGCAAGATACTGACACCAGTGTACCCCTTACACATCTATCTGGCCGTGCATGTGTATTAAAAGTATCTATGTGCAACTTTGGATCGTTGTTCAGCTCCTGCCTATGCTCACTCCACTTATGTAGCGCTAGCTGAAGTACTGCAAACGCAACTTTACATCTGAACCATGAACGCATCGCAGGGATAAGACCAGAAAAAAAAGGGGTACAGGTGGGATCATGGGTGAACTCACTAAATGCTTGAGAGTGTTTTACATGAAGTTACTCACTTTAACAGTGCCATTTCTAATATACATGTTTAGTAGTACACATCAATTTTTTATCAATACATTTATCAGTGTATGAATTTAAATTGAGAAACTCTCTTCACTGCATCCTTTTCAGTGATTTTCACATGAAGCGAATGGAGACTGGTAACATACATTTTTGTGACACACTAGGAAATAACAAACTGTTCTGTTCCAGCTTTCTTTTTGTTTCCTTTGTTACAGGGCATTTGGTTCTGCTGGGAGTTGACAAGCAAGGATTTACCACAAACACTGACGATAGTCATTGTGGACTTGACGAAGACTGGAAGAAAGACAAAGTAATTGCTGCTGTAAACTACTTTCACAGCAGCCACAAAGTTGCTACATTAAAGTCTGAAGATGAGGAAATAACAGATGTTTTCTGAAGATTTTGTCACATCGAATAATAAAAAAAGAAGAGGCAAACATTATGGAGTAGAAGGAAGGAAATGGAACAATATACGATTTTACTGAAACAAAAACCTAACAAGGAGTTTCATATCCTCACTGTTTGTTTTGATGAGAACACCTAATCAACTTCTCTTTAATGTAACTAGCCCAGCAGTATTTTTAGGTATGTAGACACGGTCAAAATGACCTGCTGAGGTTCAAACTTTTCATCAAAACTGAGAAGAAAGAAGATTTAAGTGACTTTGAATGTGGCATGGTTGGTGGTGCCAGACAGGCTGGTCCGAATATTTCAGAAACTGCTGATCGGCTGGGATTTTCCCCCACGCATCCATCTCTACAGAGATCTACAGGGAATAGTCTGAAAAAGAAATATTCAGTGAGCAGCGGTTTTCTGGGGGGGAAAAAAAATTCATTGTTGATGTCAAAGATCAGAAGAGAATCACCAGACTGCTTCAAGCTGGTAGGAAGGCAACAGTAACTCAAATAAGCACTCATTACAGCCGCAGTAAGCAGAAGAATGTTGATACACAATACATCAAATTTTGCTAAATCAGCAGAGGACCACAACGGGCGCCACTCCTGTCAGAAACAAACAGACGGAGGCTACAGTCCATACCAGCTCTGCAAAATTAACAGAGGATTGGAGAAAGATGTTGCCTGGTCTGATGAATCTCGGTTTCTGCTGTAACATTTGGATGGTAGGGTGTAATAGTGGGTGGGATAGCTTCCTGGCACACACTAGTGCCAAATGAGCATTGTTTCAATGTCACAGTGTACCTGACCATGTCCATCCCGTTATGACCACAGTGTACCCATCTGATTCCAGCAGGATAAAACATTATTTCACAAAACTCAAATCATCTCAAATCGGCTTACTCGCTCCAAAAAAGCACCTTTGAGATGTGATGGAAGAGGAGATTCACATCTTGGATGTGCACCTGACAGATGTGCAGTAAGCTATCATGTTGTAATGGGCCAAAAGTTCCCAGGACTGATTCCCTGCCACAAAGAAGTCCGGTGCTAGCAAGAGGGACCTACTAAAGTGGTTGGTGTGTATGTTAAGGTGAGACACTTTTGAGGTTCTGGATTATTTTCCTTTGAACTTGCAGAAAAAATGGAGCAAAAATGCACATTTTGGTGTTAATTTTACTCCACTCTCTCTGTTGGAAATGTGTTTGCATATGTAAATGTAACAAAGTTGTAATGATACATACTGCACAGTAATACACACTAAAACTTCAGTTTTACTTGCATTCACTTGTCTTGTCTTTAAAAATTTGGCTTATTTGTGTTTGAACTGGGATAAATGATGTGCGTGTATAAATATAGCATTTTAATTTCCTCGGGTGTGTAAATAATTAACTGCAGTTATTACATTTACAGCTGATTTAAAATTCCTGTGTACTGTAATTGCATTCGTTGCCTGTGCAGCTTAATGTTACTGCTGCATCTGAAAAAATAGAAACTGAGAAACTTAACAAAGATAAAAACCTTTCATACCTCTGAGAACTGTCACATTGTTGTTTCTATTTTTATAAAAACTCATGGCGGAGCACAGAAGTAATGACCTTCCATTTATTTAATCATGAGCTTAAAAAATTGAGTGTTTATAGCAGTCATTTACCATTTGATATGATGGGACTCAGATCACAATACCTGATTTAATTTCCTTTTATTTCCTCCTTTGTTTCTGAGTCGCGTAGATGGGAATATTATTAATGTGTCAACATTACTGAGGTATCTGAAGCCAGCCTTGTATTTAGACACACACTTACACACACAGAAATACACAAACAAGAGGCTCTCTCTGATCTACTCGAGTTTGCTCCAGCAGGCTACAACCAGCTGTACCTCCTGAAGATCATTTCACAGTTTCAAACGCTGCACTGTAAATGGGACCAAGTTCATTTCCTGTTGCTGGGTTTGATATTTGCCGGTAGGAAGTAAGCTGTTTTCTTGCGATGACATTTCAGTGAAACGCTCGCCAGCAGTGTTGTGACTGATCACAGTCAACACTCATTCAAATTTCATTTCCTCCCCCCCCCCCCCCCCCTTTAATCACTTTTCTATTCACGTCGTTTTAAAAGTACTGCAGGGTCACTACACTTTTCCAAAAAATTTGTACTGTTCCCCTAATTTCATACCATTTTTTTTCTTTTTGCCCTTGTATGAGCATGATTGGCAAGCAACTTTAATTTGATCATTCCAGCAGAACCGCTTTCACACAGAGACTTTGCCACTTTCCACCTGTGCATCCTCAGGGAGCCTTTGTCAAGACAGCCAATTTATCAGATAATAAAATAATGATAGTGGTAATTAGATTAATTCTCTTGATCATGACCCGTGCACCTTGAATGCCGATTACCATGTAAACACAATCTCTGTGTGATTTTCCAGGCCGATAGCTGTGTGCCAAAATCAGAACGCCAAACGTGTATCCCAAGGTCTAATGAAATAATAACTTTAGCAGCTCAACCGTAGTCAAGTTTTACTTCTCCCATTTGTGCTGCAGCACCATTAAAAACAACTCGTCTGCCTGCTACGAAACATTAGCCATCAATTATATTGTAATTAAGCAATATCTAAGCTTTGGCACCTACAACCATATTACAAATTCTCCACAGCTGGATGATTTCAGTGCATTGAAAAGCAAAATGCAAATTAGCTTTCAATTTGGGGAGCGGATGTAGGCTAATTGAGTTGACCTTAAAATGGTATTTTATTAAGAAAAAAATAGAAAAAAGTAAAGCAGAATGTTAAGCAGTGGTTTTTGGAGGTTAGTGAGGAGCATTTGCTAAATGTGAGCCTTCAGTTCACCTCCACCTCCAGCTTCTCCAATCCAGTCGTGGCACAGGCATTTTTTCAACCCATTTCACGGCAAATAAACAACACGAGTAGAATAAATCTGACATAATATTTGTTGCACTGTCAGCTTTTGATTGTCTTATAGCGCTGCCCTAATGACTGGAAAATATCTGAACAATTTCTGTATGCAATTGCACATTTGCACAACACATACTTCAAGCGGTGTACGTGTTATAAAAGCTGACAAGCAGGCTCACCGATGCCACAGCCAGCGTGAGGAGTTGGGTTACCACTGCTGGCTGATGAAAAATAATGCTGCGCCCTTAAATGGCAGAGGAAGCTCCTCGCCTACAGTTCGCGCAGGTGCGAGCATGCACGGTCCCACACTGAGCTGCACCACATTAGCTCGGCTGTTTATGCATTTAATGCCAGCTACGGCTATATGTGCAGCAGGTCGTGAATCACTCAGAGGACTTTTGGGTGGTATAAATCATTTATATTGTTAAGCTTTGGAGCGGAAACAGTCATTCATCCCCAGTTCAAGGAGAATCAGGCAGCTTAAGACACTTGTCAATGACGTGTTTGGAGAGAGTTCATAACAGCCTGTCAAGCTGAGATTAGATGCACGCCATGTACCAAGACGGCACTAAAACCAACATCCTCTTGCTTATCTGTGCCATAAAAGGATGCACACACACACAGACGTAATGGATGGAGATTGCGCCAGCACGCTGTCCTCCGCCCTGCAGCAGCCATTGTAAATTATCACCTGTCATATCTGTGACATTTCAGCAAAGACACTTGATGCGATGATGCCGGAGATATGAACTTTGGAGGAGGCGGAGGGCTCTGGGGGGAGTTTTACATCGGCGGATGCTGTGCTAGCATCTTATATTTCAGCGTTATCGGTGCATCTTAAGAAGAAAGATCAAAACATGAAACAGTGGCAGTGTGTTCCCTGAACAGAGATCAAAGCAAGGATAGCTTAAGCCATAATTCACCGTGCGTAATCTGCATCAGGCAAGATGTGCTTGTTGAAAAGTGCTCTTAGTTTTGTGAGACATGAGTGTTATTAACTCTGCGCACAAGCACTAAAGCTATCCATATGTCCAGGTGGAAAGTTAAAAGGGAAGCATATTCATGCAGGTCTTACATGAAAGTCACAAAGTAATTAGATGATTCTTTATCTTTGAACATATGCCAGAGGCAAGACGAGAAAAAAAAAGTCTCAATTCCGATGCCCAGTAATGAGAAACACCTGTAATTACCTGGAAATGTCAAGTTACGTGTCAAAATAAGAGAGTTCATGTGTAGGAGACAGCAGAGAGTCTCAGCTGGTATAAAAGCTCATGTCTGGAGGTAAACAGCATGATGAGTCACTTTGTATTGCAGGTTGCTTCTCTAATCGCCTTGTTTTTCTGTTGAAGTTTCTCCTGAGGGAGAGCTGGTCGAGTTCTGAGATGGAAACGACAGAAGGAGGAGGACACACTATTCCCACGTGGGATTGTTTTTGTGTCTGTAAAGGTAGCAGGAAACCTTTCAGCTTCACACGGTTGCACAGGATCATATGCTGCCCACGAAATGCCAGTTAGCATTCTGAAGAAAGAATTCAGCTTTAACAAAGAGAAACACAGCTGAGGCCATGTGTGGTCTGTGTGTTTGAAAAAACACCAAAAAAACAGATGGCTTCGTGATGAAATGGGATCTTTAAGGCTACACTCGCAGCAGTGTTTGAAAAACAGCTGCAAACTGTCCTCAAACTTTAAGTTCACTCATTTCAGATGTTATCAGCACCATTATCGCTTGTATTTATCACAGTATTCAGTGATGGGCATTTCACCGTGCTCAAAGAAAGTGAAAGGCTCACAGAGGTCCACGTTATTAGGCTGGAGTGGTGGTGGAGCTCAAATACACGTCAATTATAACTGATAGACATGAATGTGAGAGCACTCTTTTTGATTAGCTTGTTTTTCTTTGGCTTCACGCTGTTTGGTTGACATTTTGTAATGACATAGTGATACACTGTTCTCACACATGCTATCGATTTGTTAAGATCTCAGTCACACAGGCCTCAAGACCAATCGATGACCCCCTGGCAACCATCGGTTTCTAGGGAGAAATGTGTATTCCTCCACTGGATGGAGAGTGGTTGCTGGAGGTTGCTGGCAGTCACTATTTGGAGTAGATCACAAAGATGTTTGCAGTGCTGTGGAAAAGTATTTGATCTAAAGAAACTCAAGAACAGCTGAGAAACAAAGTCAGTGACATCCGTCAGTCTGGAAATGGAACCAAAGCCATTTCTAACGCTTTGGACTCCAGTGAGAGCCATATTAGAGCCATTACACAGTGGCGAACCTTCGCAGGAGGCGCCGACCTATCAAGATTACTCCAAGAGCACATCGACGATTCATCCAGGAGGTCACAAAAGAACCCAGAACAACATATAAAGAATTGCAGGCCTCAATTCTGAGTTCATGATTCAACAATAAGAAAGAGATTGAGCATGGTGTTGGAGTGGTCTAGTCAAAGCCCTGATTTAAATACATTGGAGATGCTATAGCATGACCTACACAGGACGTTCATGCTCGAAAGTCCTTCAATGTGGCCGAGTTAAAAATATTCTTTAAAGAAGAGTGAAAATAGTTCCTCCAGGGTGATGTGAACGACTCATTGCATGTTATCACAAATGCTTGATTGCAGTTCTTGATACCAAGGGTGGCACAAGCAGTTAATAAATTCAAGTGCAATTATTTTATCACACGAGGCAGGTAGATTTGGAAAGGTTTTTTCCATTAATAAATAAAATCATCACTTAAAAACAGCATTTTGTATTTTGTCAGGTTCTCTTTGTCTAATATTCTAGTTTGTTTGATGATCTGAAACATGTAAGTGTGCCAGAAATAAGAACTTAGAAAGGGGACAAATACTTTTTCACAGCACTGAACATTGTGATTCCTTCGGTCATTAGCAGATTGCCACAGTCGCCCATAGTTTGCAGACGTTTGCAGACTTGTGCCTTACCATTTCAACCAACATGCTTCATGAGGTACAACTTTTACTTTGAAATTTTCTCTTTCTGTGTTGTGATTTCCACAGTTTCACTACCACTGAGCAAACAGCTGGCAAGCTGGTGTTTTCTGGTGTGAGTGAGGCCTAACACGGCGATTTTCACAGAGGCAACTGGAAGTGAGGAAAGGATTGACTTATGTACTCTGGAGCAGATAGCGATCACACCACATCCTTATCGTGGCCCAGCTGAACCATCCCCAGCACTAACTCTTCAAGGACACCACAGTATGTTTAACTCCACACAGGCATGGCACACATCAGTGACGCTAGCCAATCCAACTAGACTTTGGGGGTCACAAGCACTCAGCCATGGTATGGATCACCTAGTGTGAATCGTCCTTCGTATCCTTCTTTTATTAAATGGGTTTCCTCAATATTTGCAATGTCATGAGGACAGCTCTTATGTTGAGAGATGTATTTGTGCTGTTTCTCTGATAAAAAGCAGGTTTGTTCAGATAAAGCGTCTTTACCAATATGAAGCAAAGTTCTCAAGGCCAGTCTGTCCAGTAATTGATATTTTCCTATTTTTGACGTAAATGAAACCCTTTAAAATAAAACAAAGATCCACAATTAATTACAGTAATGTAAAATTTAAAAAAAAAACCCACAAGAAAAACTATTTGTTTTTAAAAAGTATTTAATGAAGTAAAAAAAAATAAAACACATTGAAACACTTAAGCGAGATCTTCTGCAAATCACAACCTTCTAAGTTTAATGGCGAGGAGCGTCTGAAACCTGAAGTCTGAAGTGAGGCCAGACTTAACTGTTGACTCGAGTCATCTTCCTGGAAGAGTAGCAATTTTATCCAGTCTGCACCTCGGGCAGTTAAATCCCAGCAGCTCTCTTTGTCTGTTTGACATTGTTGTTGAGCAATGTGGACGTCAGCTGCTGTTAGGTCAAGTCAGTGTTACTTGTAGAGTCTAATATTTATATTTAGAGCAGTCTTTGCACTTAGACCTGCAAGAAACTTGAGGAAGAGAAGAGGCAGCTACCACCCTGGATTTGTTATTTTGCGTTCAACAGTGACAGGTGATTGGAATAAAAAATCATGCCCACATAGGCTTCGACCCCCCCGCACTGATAGACAGATCCTTGGCCCTGGCAGACATGCAATTAGTGATTTATGTACAGAATAAAGCAGAATAGCACAATTAAAAGATGGAAGCATGGTGGAGTATCATGATACAGCTGGTTTCTGTTGCACTTAGGGGTTGACAAAATGTGAATGAAATTGTAATGAACTACCTAGAAAAAAGGCCCGTGGTACTTGTGCTTCATAATAGCTGTGAAAAAATGAACCAGCTGCCAGATGACACAATACCAGTTTTGACTCGTTTTTGGGAAACGCACTTAATGTGAGCAGCACACTGAGAAGATTGCACATCTGCATATCTCAAACATTTATAAGCCACCCATGTGTTTTTCCCCCCTTTCTTTGTTTTGCCACTTTGAGCTATTATTCCCCCTTTAATAGCACGCCATTTATTTGGGTGCCATTTTCTTGTATAGAGAGGTGCCTAGTTAACAAAAGGAGAAGAAAAGCCATTAAAATGGATGGCTTTCTAATCAACAGGAAGCTAAAATGCGCAGAGACACTAGTTGTTCTCCCTAACCCTCTTAATCACACACAACAAACACAGTTATCAGCATCACTTCCCTGTGAGCCTGGCTTGGTCAGTGTTCTTTGATATCTGAAGTCTGAACTTGTTTTTGCTTTCATTTAAAGTAAGACATCGACACAAAGGGCTGTGGGGACGTGGACTAGCTCAGTTTGATCCTTGTTAGAATCTGTCTCCTATGTTTACTTCTATTTGTCTTTCTAAAATACAGTTCCTGTGGTTGTTTTGTTTTTGCCATGTTGCTGTTTCGGAGAGAGCGGGGAAAAAAATCGTGGCAGGGAAACTTGTGTTATCTCAGCAGGACATCGTGCAGCGAGCTCCCTCTCGGTCGTATTTTTTCTCACACCAATATGCTCGGTAGATTGCACTTAGCTCATCTTAATTTCGAAATGCGGATGCTCGCGGAAGACTCTGTATATATCTTGGAGACAGAGTGAGGGTGGTGTTTTATTATTTTTAAATCTTAGGTGTTTATGAGAGATTATACATCAATGTCAGAAAAATCTGTTGCAGCATATTGCTGGGAGCTGTTGCCAAATGAATGCTTCCATTTTCTTAACAGACTCTCTGTGGGGAGCGCTACGAGGGTACACTCCAGACTTAAAGACATTATATATGAACATATAACAATTTGGAGACCAAATGGGGCTCTTGCAGCGCTCTTACAATTCAGGATGACATTATATGAAGCACAGAAGTGTGTGTGTGTGTGTGTGTGTGTGTGTGTGTGTGTGTGTGTGTGTGTGTGTGTGTGTGTGTGTGTGCATGAAATGCCAGGACTCATCTAATGTCTTCCTCTCATGAGCTGCCAGTTTGTGGGAGATGTGTTACAGTATTGACATTTCTGAAGCTATTCAGTGAAGTCCAACTGTTAGCTGCTGAAGACCAAAACAAGATCTGATTAGCGATTCCTCTGCAGGGATGCTGCTGTGTGCAGCGGTACAGTTGTCCTGACAGCAAGGTATCAGCTGGAGTCAAGCATTTGAAGAAAAACAAGAAACTTAAGAGAGGGACAAGCGAAGCAACTCAGCTGCACTCGAGGACAGCCAACAGTTCTGACGATCCCTTGACAGCTATATTAGTGTTAATGACAGGCTGTGTTACTCTATGGCACGGATGCACCTGAGCTGGAGGACAGAATAACTACTGACCGGTGTAAAGGCATCAGGGTGGACAATGAAGGCCTTTCATGCGTAAATTATACAGTAAAAATACATCCGGTACAGAAGAATGCTCAATAATATTGAGCCTGACCCCCTCCCTCTGTGACCGCATTGTGGACTTCTTAACAAGTGGACCAGCGCTCGACCTCTCTCCTCAGAGTTACTCATCATAAACTTCTCACGATTGTGTGCTGAGCCCTTTGCTCTACAGGCTTTTTTTTATCCATGACTATATCACCTCCTGTTAGAGAAACCCCATCACTGAGTCTGCTGATAATACGACTGCCACAGTCCTGATAATGAGTGATCATGAGACTTTGTACAAGACGCAGGTGGTAAGGCTGGAGGTGAAAACCCGTCCTGAATATCAGCAAATTCAAGGAGATGGTTGTGGACCTGGGGAGAACGGGAACATCATTGACTGCACTGGTTTTTGTAGACAGGTATGAGGTTTAGCAGGTGACTCCTTTAAAATACATGAAGGTTTAGCTCAATGACAACCTGAAACACCGGCTGAAAAAGTAAGAAACCAGTGAGCAGTCCCTTAAAAATGATGCCTCTTCACTAACTGACCGAACTCTCAAACAGCCTGACTTTGTGATAGTCATGCTCAATGACAGCAAAAACCATATTTCTCTATACTTTGGCCAATATTGATATCTCATGTGTTTAACACGATTACTTGTGAACTTTAGAAATTCGTGCATTTATTGAACTTTTGCTGAGACGAGAGGATCTCGTCACGTGTGAAGCCTGTTTTTGATTGTGATCAGCTTTGAAGGATCAGCCGATTAGAATCATTTTTTTTTTTTGGTGAGAGACTGTGGCACAGGAAGTAGAGCAGGGCATCTACTAACTGTGAGGTTGGTGACTTGATCCCGAGCTTCTCCTGATGCGTTCCCTGGAGTGTAAATGTGTGTGAATGCTAATAGAAAGCACTTGGATGTGCTCCTATAAATATACATGTGTCAGTGAGATATATTGAATAAAGTGCTCAAGTGGAATAGAAAAGCACTATACAAGAACCTGTCTGTAACATCCTGAGACCCGCTAGTTGGTCTGGATACAAAACAGTGGACCAGCGTTTGGGTTCGAGAGGTTGGCACTAAAATATGTGTGATTAAAACAAAATAGCTTTGACGGAGTTTGTACTCTCACTAGATTTGATGATACTGGAACAACTTAAAATGTTCCTTTGACTGTATGTTGAAATGAAACATTATCATCATTATTATTCTGTGGGTACCTTACCCCGGGGTAGAAAAGAACGCCTCGGCCACTTTTACTTTTACTTGTAACCACTTTTAAAGATACAAAAGTCGCTTTTCTCACTGTGATGGACCGAGTTGAAAAGCAGGAGTCGAGGGTTTTCCTTTAACCTAAAAAGTTAGATTTACAAAAACGATAAAGTTGAGCTCAAAGAACCAAAACTGAACTCAGGCAAAGAAATGTGGACTTGACCAACCAACTAACTGCCTGCCCAAACAAACATAACTGACCCAAACAGGAAATGACACACAAGAGTATATATAATGGCTGATCAGACCACTATGACACAACAGGGGTAACTAAACACAACAAAATCACGAACCACAAAAAAGGACGCAGTGCAGCCCAGTTTGTTAGTAAACTAAACACCAAAGAAGAAAATCAGAAAACTCTAAACTCTGAATTCAAATATTTAGTTTAATTCTCCCCCTTCCAGCAGGTCAAAGCATCCCCTCTATTTAAGTGCTCTAAGCCCGGCTGCCGTCTTTTGTCCAGCAACTCTGGCAGCAGGTAAGGAACTGGTAAAAGAAACAAGGATTAGTCAGTCACAAACCAAAAATAACAAATGAATTGGTATAAATATATAGGTAAACTAAATGTGCATGTTTACAAATAGAATAAATTTATCTAAACCAATCAAACTTGTTGCAAACTAAAGCGTGTTATTGTGTTTAGATAAATGAATAAATTAAAGTACATAAGAGTTACTGACTTAGAGTGTGGCCATGGCTTTGGCCATCACACTCACTCTGCTTCTTTTTGAAAACGTAATTTTCAGCTCTCTCCTTTTGCGAGTCTGGCGCTGTGTTTCTGAGGGGCGGGTCAAGTTTCCTCCCTCCAACTGGATTCAAGTAAAGCCGTGTAAAGCCGTGGCAGTTTTTAAATAAACTTAAATACATAAATTAACCAAATAACCTAGGTTTTAATCTAAATGCCATATATAAAGATTAAAGAAAGCACAATAAAATAATATATGGTGCTCTGGTTCTACTGGTCCACCAGTCCATTGACAAGAATTCAACATGATTTATTAAGTTACAGAATTCAGCTAAGCTGTTTGATGATTAGACTCAAAGCACACAGAGTGGAGGCTGATTGGCTTAGGTGGGCAAGAAGATGATTGGACTAGATCAGTGACTCAGCTTTGACTCTGACAGCGTGGGAAAGTGGCATAAAGGGCAGACGAACACCCAAGAAAGCAGGCAGATGAGTGATTAGATTTTTCTCATTGAACTGCATATAAATTTAATAGATTTGAGGTTTGTCACAGACAAACTGTCTGTTTGTAGAATCTCCCGACAGGTAAGTTTACCTGTTACAAAAAAGAAAGCTGTTGTGGACGTTGACAGAGGACCAACTCGTCTGTCTCTTAAACGTGAAGTAGTCTGAAGAAGAATGAGCTCTGCTGCCTCTGTACTGTGGAGCAGATGTGCTGTGGTCCATGATGGAAAGTGGTTTGTTCACTGACCTCTTGTTCCTCAGTACTTTCAGATTCTGGCTAAAGATGGTTCCAGATTTGTGCATTAGTTTGCTGACCCTGCTGGCATCTCTGGCACTGATGCTGGCGCCCAGCAGACAACAACAAAGTAAATGGCACTCGCTACCACAGCCTGGCAAGGACTCCAGCATCTTGCTGCACATGTTGAAGGATCTGAGCGTCCTCACAAAGTACAGCCGGCTCAGCCCCTTCTCGTGCACAGTATCTCTGTTGGTACTCCACTTCAGTCTCTCATTCAAGTGAACACCCCAGTACCAGCCACTAACTAACTGCCCACTGTTTCGACCTCCTCAGCCATGATGTTAATAAGCTTCATGGCAGTTTTTCCCTCCAGAAGTAAACTACCATCTCTTTATTTTCTGGCTGACATTCAGCAGGAGGTGATTTCTACGAGAACACTCTCAGCGGTTTAACGTGAGTACGTTATTTTACATCCTCGTGATATAAAGAGTTTATCAAAAAGGATGATCTGATTTCAAAAAGCTCATTTTTAAAGTGATGGGCATTGATACGTGTGCTAAATTAAAAATACATGGCTGAACATAAAGTTTTAGATACAAAAAGTTGCAAGTGTTCAATGTAACTTACAAGATTGCAGTCCATTTCCAGTTTGCTTGGACGTGGTTTTATTATATCAAGTAGTCCCTGTGAATGGACTCACAACCTCATTCCATAGTAAGTTGATACTCACAGCTTCTCTTCCACCACATAACCAAGACTGTAATTTGAACAATAACTTGACTTGAATTAATAGCTGGCAGTTGTGGTTTTTGAGCTGCATCACTGGTATCATTCTCCTCCTCAACTGGCCTCGCCATCAGTGCTGTGGAGCGGCACTTAGCCTGCAGGTCCTTGTGAAGTAGCATAACTTAAGCAGCAAGGAAGGTGATAAGTAAATAGCATTAGCAGACGATTTAAGTTCTTTTAAGCATATTTTATTGCTGGCATCTCCCTTTTACCATAAAACAAATCAATCAGGCATGCAAAAATCCCACTTGCTTTATACAAGACTTTGCCCACACCTGACCTCGTTAGTCCCTACCATTGAAACGAATAGGTTAAACCAAACAATACAATTCTAAACAAAGAACAGAAATAAGGTCATGCATGAAACTGACAAACTCATTTACTCAGCTAAATGGTTTGTAAAGTAAAACACTGCATACAATATAACTCAAAAGGCTAATTTAAAGAAAACAAACAATACTATACAAAATGAAAAACCCTCCATTTGGTTACACCCGGTGATGCAATCATTGACTTCATGACCCTATATAAACAGGAAGTAGTGGGCGGCCCTTCCCATACACACTGGGCGTTTATCAATATGCGTACTTGTGCGTACTTGCGTTCTCGTGTACTCGTGATACGTCATCAGTCGGAGACCAAGTACTGTTCCAATTCGAAGTACGCATCACGCCGAGAACGCAAAAAAGTCCCGGATGTGTTCTCGATCTGCCCGTTTTATCGAGCATGCATCGGTGTAGACTTGGGACAGCTAAATATCCCAGAATGCATTTCGTCCAAAACTCAACAGCAGACTCCCGGCACATCGTTTCCAACCCCCCCCCCCCCCCCCCCCAAATCGCTCGCGGACTTCTCACTGCTCAGGTTAAAGAAACCCCAGCAGCTGTCTATAGTATTGAGTGTCCACTAGAATAGAAATAAAAGTGTTCTAACATCTCACCTGCTTGTTTTTATTAAGGTATGTACACGTATGTACATGTACACTATTTTTATTAATAGAGGTTTCACTACTGAGGTTACAAATGATATATAAGTCACTTAGATCACTTCTAAATGTTAATGTTTGGTTTATTTCAGTGTTTTATTTGTTCCTGAGTAAACTGGTTTGGCTGTGATTAAAGTTAAGCTTCATAACATGTTACTTACAGTTAAATTAAGAGGGGACGGCAGTAGAAACTCCGGACCTGTGACATCATCACGTACGCTGGTGTTCCGACTGTACAAATCACGAGTCCGTGCTCGCATACTTGAGAATTGAGAAACGGCCCACGAGTCCGTGCTCGCGTTCTCGGCGGGTACGTACTCCCGTGCGTTCTCGGCGGGTACGTACTCACCGAGAACGCGAGTACGTACTCGCGTACTTGGGCATTGATAAACGGCCACAGTCTCACATATAGGACCTGAAGACACAACATGGACACCATGGTAAGTATAACCAAACTACATAAACAAATGAAAGATTGAATGAATTAGTGATGAAGTGACATTCAGCTTTAAGTACATTTGCACAGATGAAATGAATATAACCAATGCTACTACAAACAGACCCGGGATAGTATGTAGAGCCAACGTTACATGTGCTGTGTTTACATTAAAGCATTATGATAGACTATAGGATAACAGAACACAAAATAACAATATATGCAAGTGACAAATGGCAAATGAATTCTGTCCTAGCCACTTTGTCACAGTCCTCCTCAAAAAAGTGGAGTGGAGCTCGTTAGCAGCTGACAGATACTTTTTATCACCTCAGCACAAAATAATGCAAATACCTCCCAGTGTAATGGCTGTCCTGTCTGTCGTCACAGGCAGCTGTGGGCCAAGGAGTGAGCTGGAGACTGAAAAAGAGGATTGCAACTGGGAAATGTGGTAACGTGTTAACACTTACAAGTAACCAAATAACTTATTACTAAAAGTAGTGAGCTTTTAACACATTACACCCAAGACTGACTGCAAGACTGAAAGCGGCACAATGTCCATTTTATTTGGATTATTTTCTTCTCATATTTAGAAGCCAAAATCTTAATTGAAAAAAACCTAACGCTTAGCAAACCCCGCAGTGTGGTGTGGACGCACACTGCCAAACCTGTAATAGTTGCAAGGAATTGTCCTTGGCCCTCCTCCAAACTATGAGCAGTTTCTTTGTGTTCATGCGGTTAAGCAAGTGGTGTCAAAGTGTGAGGACAAACGGTAAAAGACTACAGGATGCTTTTTATCTGCAGGCTGCGAGTTTCAGTATAACACTCCTGCCCTTACATCCTCCACATCATCTCCATCTAACTGTTGCTCACATTAGCCCTCGCTAAAGACCCCCAGTGCTGCACACACTTCACTGTAAATTCACTCAGCCAGCTTACCTTTGCTACTCGACATGACATGTTCCACTTCCTTACCATACAGTACCTGAAGTATAGAATGTACAAAACAATATTAACTGATTGGTCTGTGACTTTGACGACATTACTCTGTTAAACTTAAACCAAACTTGCGACATTCATTTTTTTGCAAATGGACTTAGAATATAAAATAAATTGTTCAATCGTTGCTTTTAAGGAAGCACCACACAGAACATACAGGAGCTGCTCAGCCATGGAAACACATGCCACGAAGCTCCCAGCATGCAGTTTTTGCGCTGATGTTAATGCCAGAGGTGGTTTGGATCTCAGCTGTTAGAGTGTTGATGACCTTTACACCCTGTGCGCCTCAGCATTTGGCAACCTCGCTCTGTAACATACGTGGTCTGCAGCTTTCTGCAGTTCCTGAATGCATTCACTTTACAGAAACAACACTTAAAGTTGATCTCTGACGTGGAGGGAATAATTTTCACAAAGTGACTTGTTGCAAAGGCAGCACGCTATCACAGTGCCTCGCTTGAATCCTGTGAGCTCTTTGGAACAGCTCATTCTTGGGCACGAACTGCATTGTGGTGAAATTTTTTGTGACTTTGTAACTAATAATTTTCAATATGAATCACCATGGCAACAAAAAAAACCCTTTAAAAGAAGTGGCAACAAATGTCTTTTAACCAAAACCATGATCTTTTCCCAGTAGTATTTAAAGCCTAAACCATATCAAGTTATTTTCAATGGACAAACATAATAAAGGATTTAATAAAGTTTTAAAAAATGATACACGTAAACTATGAACACCATGTATGACTTGAACTTTGGCCTCTGTTATTCCAACCTCCAAATGTTGAGGACTTTTTTTTACCCTATAAAAGTGGAAAATATTGATTTTGCGTAGAAGGACACACATCACCACATGAGGCCAGACAGCTTTTAGCAGCTTTCACAAACTGTGCTGAACATAGCCACACTTGACCTGTTCCTTTTTACATGCTATTATATTATTCCAAATTCTAAAAATATACCTAACAACTCTCCCATTAACGCAGCAGCACCGAGAGAGGCTGCGATGATGAATTTTGCTGCTCAGTGTGTCTACGACAATAAAAAACTTTGAACGGAAATAATCCTTTTTTCTTTGGTGTTTTGGGTGAAAAAAGTTTGATCTCTGGCCATTTTCACACAAACCTCTCACATGATGGACAGCACAATACAAGAACACAAGATCCAATTAGTAGCTGCTCCGTCGCTTTCAGCCGTGTCACATGAGTACTGCTGTAGGGAAACACTCACGTCACTAAAGCTGGCAAAGCACAATCAGTGCATTTGTACTTGTGACATTATATAGTAGCATTTGCTTTCCTTCCCCCGCACCAAGAAGGTTATATTATGGGTTTGATTTGTTTGTCTGTTTATTTGTAGGATTACTCAAATGGTTATGGCCAGATTTGCATGAAGCTTTTACCAGACGCAGTGTTTGGCCTAACTCAGAAGTGATTTAACTTTTGGAGTCAATCTGAATTTGGATACAGGAATCCTTGGAAGGATTCATTGTGATTGCAAGTTAGGAAAAACTAGGCATCTTGCATTATATCTTTACAAATGCGTATCAAATTGAAATGAAAAATCTGGGAGAAATGATCTTGATATTTTGTAGTAAATATCACAAATCACTCCAGATCCTGATCCATATCCCTCTGGATATCTGCAGTGGAGGTGGGGGGCTCCATTTATCCATGCTGTGATGGGAATTTTTAGCCTTGGACTGCTCTTCCTGCAGCATGTGATCCAGCACTACTGTCAATATATTTATCTTAGCCAGAGTATTTATTGTTCATTCTCCAAACACTGTATTTTTGTATACATGGTTCCTGTGAAGTCAATGACCCGGAGAAGCACGATAAAGCTATTTTCAATGTGTAGATCCCCTATACTGTTGTTGTTAATGTTTCGCACTGCCGATGGTTTCACACCATTACAAAAGTCGTGGGAAAAAGCAGAAGGTGCAGTAATGCCTCTCAATAGAAAAAGGGTAAAATATTTCATTTAGCTTTGATGCTTTTTTGTAAGGAGAGGAAAAGAAATGGTGGAGTTTATTGGCAAGTCTTCATGAATAAGAATGGAGCCATTCATGGGTTTCATGATAACTGGGCAAATTTCATCTTATATATATCTCCTATTAAGATTATTTTGTCAACTGCTCTTTCCAAGGTCAGGAATTTTTAAGCTCGACTCTCAATAACACTCCTGGTACTTTCAGATCTTTCATCAAATATTCATTTTCGGTGATGCATTTGTGACGAACATTTGAGACTAAAATAAAAAGTGACATTAATACTGAACATTACCTCTAAATCTGTATAATTAAACTTGAAATGTCACCAGCCAAGGAGCTAAAGCCAGTTCTGGATATTTAACACATTCCCTGATAGTCATGAGACACCTTTCTGCTGTTGCTGATTTTCAGAGTGAGACCATGTCAAGAAAAACCACTGAATCTGTGTCGAGGCTGCAAAGTCAAAGCATGTTAAAAAAGTCCTCCCTACATGGACTGAGAGCAAAAACTGTCACTCTGTGGACATTTGACGAAATACTCTTTATTACTTTTGCAGGAGGCTAAAAAAGCACTCGCATCTTTCTGGATCACACTTTGTCAATCCTAAAGTCACCCGTGAATGGAGCGAGTCTGACTGAAAATATTTGCACATGTTAGGAATTTTTAAGGAGTCTAGAACATCTCCAGTTATAAAATACTGTTGGTTTGTAATAACTGCAGCAAATTACATAGCTTTTTATTAATTTAGACCCACTGCCATGGTGCTCAGGGACCACTGACAAGACACATTTCGAGGAAAAAAAAAAAGAGAAAACATTTCTATGAATAACACAATTTATTCCATAAAAGATAGGCTGTGAAATATGGTGCATACCACTTCGGAGCCATCAAAAGGAAGCTTCAGGGAGAAGCTGCATGAGGAGGCATTATCAGGCTTGTCAGCGCGGCCTGTCTAAAATAAATACCATTTGCATCTTTCTTCTATTTATCATCTGTTGCATTATGCCTGCTGTCCTCTCTTGTTGCTGATTAAATTTCCATTAGCCATGCTTACTAGTTGTGCTGGGCAGGAAGCTCCTGAAAAATGCTCTTTAGATGTGATTGCTCTGAGAGAGTGGCGCTTGGGTAATGACACGCTGGTATAATTTTTTTGTTCTTTTGGAGGGGGGGGGGGGGGGGTATACACCGTGTGACAGCGTGTCCTTTTCCAGTGCGTTTCTGGCTCCTGTCTGACAGGCTGGCAGAAAGAGAATGGAAAATGCAAAGAAGGAGAATCTGCCAGATTGAAGGGGGTGGAATGGATGTAAGACGGACACTGAAATCAAAATCAAAACATATTTTCATGTACACCGTTTATGTGATAACATGAAAAGTGCTGCAGGGTGTTCAGGAAAGCAAATGATAACTCGAAGAATTCGTAAAAAGCAACACAAAGCCCCTAATTTATACTACAACATGAAGACCACATAAAACGTTTTAGCTTTACTTGCATTCTAATTAATAAAAGTTCTAGCTTTAGCATGCTTACATTATTAATCCACCACTTGTTTATATAAATGCTGTACTTGTCAATTCAACCCCGGGTGAGAACTCAATCCACTAATCATGAAAAGTTGTGGCTTTTATTTTTTGGCTCCAGCGATCCCTTATATAGCCAAAAGTACAGAAACTCAACAGTAAAATCAACAGGACATCCAAAAGCCCTCCTGGTCTCCAGGTAATTTGTGAAACAGGCATGATTGTGATCTGTTTGTTCATCTACATTAGACACAAACTGGCCGTTTGTAACTCCATGAAAGCACAACTTTGAATCCAAGGGTTTTCAGTGGGAAGTATGTTTCCTGCCTGCACCCCATAATGCTTAGAGACTGTCCTCACACAGGCCACTTCTTAAGTTCAAAATAATACAAGACAAAGTGTTGAAATGTTGAAATTAAAAATATCGTGGAACTGATTGAGAGGACAGATTTAGTTCAACTCAATTCAGGTTAATTTTATTTATATAGCACCAAAAAAATCCTTTACATTGTAAGGTAAAGACCCTAAAATAATACAGAGAAAACAGAAAAGAAGTCCAACAATGGACAGATGACCCCCTGTGAGCAAAGAGTTTGGTGAAAGCGGGAAGGAAAAACCCCCTTTTAACAGGAAGGAACTTCCAGCAAAACCAGGCTCAGTGAGGGGCGGGGCCATCTGCCAATATAAACACATAAAGAGTGGACATCATGTATCATAAAAGGCCCCAGCACTCTAGACCTATTGCAGTGTAACTAAGGCAGGATTACTTCAGGGTCACTTGATCCAACAATAACTATGTGCTCAACCTAAAGGAGAGTTTTAAGCCTGATCTTAAAAGCAGAGATGGCGTCCGTCTCCTGAATCCAAACTGGGACCTGCTTCCACAGAAGAAGGGGCACTGTGATTTATGTCCATGCACACATAAAACAGGTAAAACTTCACGACTAATTCGCCAAATCCTCAGACTCTGTTTTTTGAGAGCACAACACATTAGGTGACTATTTCACAAACTCCCATAACACTGTAACCTCTTTATCCTTCAGTTACTTTGTACTTCAGAGTGAGGTCAGTGAATGCTTGTAACTTCCAGTCCTGAGAGAAAAATGTGTACGCTCCAACCAGTTGGGGACAGGCTGCTGGCTATCACTAGGTAAAATCAGTGGCAAAGAGGATGCTGCACCAAAAACCTTGTTGTGATTGCTTTGCTCACTAGCAGTCACTCATAGTTTGCATGGAAAGTTGTAAAGACTGAAAACATTTGACACTTTTTCAGGCTTTGTTGGAAAGTAATTTGAAAGTATTCAGAGCTTTTCATACAAACTATGGATGCCACAGCAATCTGATACTGACCAAAACAATCACAAGGTGGTTTTGGGGCTGCACCATATACCTCTTTTCAATCGGCAACTGCCAGCAACCTCCAGCAAACACAGTCGGGGAATACACCTTTATCCTTGCTGACCAGAGACTGCCAGAGTTTTGCCAACCAGTCTGTATTCCTGTTTGAGTGGGCCCTGAATGAAGCTACAGACGAACACTTCCTGGAAGCAAGCAGAGATTTAAGTAGGTATGAATGTAACTTCCTGTAACTGGTTGCAGTTCTCCTTGGACCTTTTAATGGCCAGCAGGATTGATTAGTGCAGGAAGAATGGGCGGCTATGTGGCCTGCAGCCTCATTACTCTCAGTTTGCAGGTGTTCTCAATGCTTCGGTGCTCCTGCTGCCTTGGCAAAGAGAAGACAGAGGACAGAAACCAGACCCAGCTCGTTCATCTTGCTCCCTGTGATGGAGGTCGTGCAGGAAAGCGCTCTTGCTCAGAATAAGTCGCTGGGAGTGACAGATGGAGTTGCAGAATAGGAGGGGAATCAGCTCAGCCTCAAAGTGTTTCATTTGTTTTTCATCTCAGGAAGGCGGCTCCAGGCACACTTTTGATGACAGCGCCCGCCAGGCTTTCTTTATGGTTATGTAAGGCACCCCGACGCCGTGTTTGAATTTCACAAACTATAAATGTGTGTGCTGATTGCGTGTTTATTGTAGGGTTAGAACGGCACAATATTTCTGTGCTTTGGTGTGATAGGATGGCTGTGGCGGGACCATAATGAACGTAATGAACATAAAAATAATGCACTCGTGTCATTTTATCAAGACGAATTGAAGTGCAGAAGAACATGCTCCTGAGAACACACACGCTGACGTCTGTGGCAAAGAGCAGATGTAACTATTTAAACCAATCCAGCCTTGTAGAAATTATGTTTATATAACATCAAACCCGTTTTGATGGGAGCCATTATTGCTGCCTGAATTATCTTCGTGGGCAAAGGCACGTCTGACGTTTTTCACCGCCTGCCTTGTATGTGTATTTTTATACAATTCTGAGCCAATTTTCCTGCGATAATTACAGTGATTTTGTATTGAACTCCCAGAAAACGCAAGTGAGCTATCACGCACCACAGTGCCTGAACTCTGTATGAAAAAAACCCATTTTATGATAGTTGTTTTTCCTCCATCAAGGGATTCACATAAAAATCCTAAATGACGCACAAGAGGACATGAATACTTGCTCTACATACATGACAATATACACAGAAAACCAAATGAAACCCTCCAAGCCTTTGAGTTTTAGTGGGACAGATGTTCTCCTTTGGATAAATACTGCGATGACTGGACTCCATCTGCTATAAAAGCAGTTCATTTTTATTCAAAAGCTTGCTGTCTCTTTTCTTTGATAAAGCGTACATGCTGAAGTCCTTACTTCCTTTGTATAATCGAAGGTGGGGTTGTAGTACTTTTCTAATCTGGGGGAATCCAAATGGGGCACATACACTGTGGGCCTACTTTGATCTTAAGTGAAACTCCACTTTCTGTCACTGCAAAGTTTAACTATACATTTTCACATTTAACTACATATATAAGAAATATAAGAAAAAACGGTAATTTCAGCAGTATGTCTCAGTTTTTGTACACGATAAAGAAACGCTGCTGTAGTAAATGAAAGAAATCTGTCAGCATGACTCTTTGGGCTCAAACTGTGAGAAATAAATTTGAAGATTAGCTAGCACTTAATCACATTGGTTTAGTATGAATGTCCCGATGGTGGTCTTTGTCATTAGGAAAAGCTGAAAAACGTATGAAAATATGGTTAAGAGATCGAAATTTATGCCCGCCATCACATTTTCCAAAGCAGTTCAATGGGCCGGATTGGAGTCTTTGCCAGGCCAATTCTGGCCCCCGAGCCTTATGTTTGATGCCCCTTCTGTATAGCTTCTCTGTGCCACAGTAATGACTCTGATGAAGCTGGATGCCATTAGTTTAAACACTATTATTAAGTCGTGTTTATTAAGAAGACAGAGAAGGATCGTGCTGACGGACTGGAGTCAGGCAGGAGCGCAGCCTCGACTGAGGTTATTAATATTTTGCCACCTGGCACGTGTGATAAAGATATAGCAGTTAATCCAGGCGGCATTATGTCAAAACATGTTTACTGTCTCAAATTACTTACAGGATACTGTATGCATCCAGGAGACGGGGGCTGTTAAGAGTACCTTTTTGAATGTCGTCAGCAGATATATTTGAAATCAATTCAAAACAACACACATTTCTTTTTTTTCCTTCTTGAAGCCCGCTTCATCATCTGACAAAATCGGAGGTATTAACGTCAGCCAAATGGCCATCTAGCCTGTCACAGCTGTCCTAATTGCTGTACTAGAAGCAGTGAGCTGCCTGAGACTCAGGTCTCATTATACTGACTTTCATTTCACAAATACTTTGCTAATTCTTCGTCCTGTCTTCAACTTCCTGTCACTTATTGTTCCATCTCTGAGCCGAGCAGTTCTGGATGATAAACTCCATCTCTTTAAATTTACATATTCTCTTCAGACTCGGTTCGCACTTACCTCAGCTGCCTCCTCAGGTGAGAGGACCACTGTAAAAAATGTTGTAGGCTACACCAGTTGCAAAGGCACTGCAATTAAGCAACATTCTCGGGTCACTTTAATTTACGTGTCTTATTGTTGTCTTGGATGTTATCTTGACAATCTGATATGTGGGCTTTAATTATTGGAACACTTAAAGTGTGTTCATCAGAGCTCGGTAACACTTAACAGTGGGCTGCTGTAAAGGAAACGAGTTCACGGGTGGGGGCGGGGGGGCAATTAGAGTGGAGAGGAGCTTCTACTCAAGTCCTGCCCCACAGGAATTCTCGGGGACAAATTTTGGTTCCAGTCAACAATTCATCCATTAAATTTAACCATCTAACATCGTATCAGACTCCCCACTGCCAGTGTGACCAGATATTCTAAGATATTTTACAAAGAAGGAAAAGAAAGAAGCAAGCAGGGCTGCTGTGTACTGTGCACAAGCCAGTTTTCAACTATACAAATCACAGAATTTTAGGACCATGTATCAGCTGCCTGATGTGCAGCTCAAACCTGCAGCAACTGTGACACTAACAGGTCAACATTAGAATCTCTGAGGGGTGTTTTCAGGCTCTCAAGGCCTAAAGGGGTCCAAACAAGCAGGAGCAAGGTGGATCTAATAAAGTGGCCACTGTATATACATGTATAAAAATGTAATCATGTTTGCTGATCTGAACAGTCTATCAGCATCGGCATCATTTGTCAAGTGACGCCCACATTTCATTGCTGATAATCTATAAAAACAACCCTGAGTTTCCTAAAGAACATTATGCTGTATTTCCATAAGACTTGAACGTTACAGTACTGAGTTCATGGCGAGAACTCATAGCGCGGCCCAGCTAATTCCAGTTCCCAACAATGGCGGCAGCTACTTAGTTTTAATAATACTCTTACTACTCTTTCTGGGTCACAAAATAAACTTTTAACATATTTTCAGGTGAGAATGTAGCCGTGTAAACTTCAAATATCTGCTCGGTTTACCAAGACATCACATATTTGCGAAAGTGCGTCAACATTTTCGGAGACGTTTGTTACCCACCAGTAAGTAAATTGGTGGCCCCATGATCGGAAGGTCGGGGGTTCAAATCCACTGAACGGGTACCCTGACATACCCCTGAGCAAGGTACCGTCCATACACGCTGCCCACTGCTTCACTGGGTGAATGGTTAAATGCAGAGGAGTAATTTCCCTACAGGGACTAACACATACATCATCATCATTATCGTTATTATTGGCTGGGGCGCGCTATGAATTCTGGGATAGGTTGGGCCACGAAGGATACACCCGACCTATCCTTCAAATTCGGGGAAATGAAAGACGCATTTGTCAACCGCATTTGGAGCAGCCTTCAAATTGGGACAGCCTTTGTCGCATCGCTGTGACGTTATCGGCCTTCAAATGTGGCCTTCGAAGGATGCTGTCTATGAATTGTGACACAGCTACAGTCTATGGCCGCAGTGCTGCTTCAAGCTAAAATATAACTTTAGCATGCTAACATGCTAAATTAACTACTTACTTCATCATAATGAAGCATCACTTCATGATTTAGCTCGCTGCAGCACGAGCCTAAGTAAACGACTTGAATGTATTAGAAGAGTTAGAAACCTGATGTGAAAGAAAACTTCCTTTTGCTCTAATGCAAATAAAGCAAAATCTTGTTTGCAGCTGGAGGTACGGTGGTTATTTCCATAACATCAAAAAAGAGGAAACGCTGTAGGATTCAGTAAAGCTGGAATGAAAAAGTACAAAATATTCCAAAACCTTTAACACACAATTTTCCATATTCTGTGCTTTGCTCCACGGGATACTGAAGGTAAGTAACTGAAGGTAAAACTAAGCTGGTTTAGTATTATTCCTGAGCTTTGCTATTATTCCTGTTGGAATATTTTTGGAATATATCTCATTTTGAGATATTCCAGGTGTGAAAGCTTAACAGGTGTAGCAGCAGGGGGTGGGACTCAACAAAGGGTCAGTTACTTGCAGTAAAGCCCTCAAAGGCCCACTCACATCCATCCACAGTGAAGGGAGAGATACAGCCGAGCGTCCACACCTTTGATCAAACTGGAATCAAACTAATGCACTCATTAGTGTTTATCGAACGCCCACACACGGACCAATTATATTTAAATATCAGGGATTTTTGTAAATAACGCTGCCTTAAAAACATTTAAAAAATGCAGCGACATCCAATAATTTGTGTAAGATTAACGAATCAAAAGGTCTATTTTGCTTTTACATACATATAGTCACGAGCTGCACAGAGAAAACCACAAAGTATCTTCTAATTAAATGGACGACTCGGATATTTTTAGTCTCGTAGGCATGTTGTTATGAATAAATTACATCCATTCAAATCATTCTCTCTTAAACCCATAAAAGCGCCGCTTTGAGTGGTCGAGAAGGCGAGACGCGCTCTCTGTGAATGCGGTTGGCTGAGAGCTTTCGCTGCCACGGAGGTCTGATCAGGTCAACACAATCAACACAATCACAATCTGCAACTCCATCATCAACTGCCATTTATTAGTATCAAACCACTGCTACAAAATTACATCAAACATGATGAAAAGGGACTTGCATACGTGCTATACACAATGTAAGCTTTAAAGTAACTGAAGTACATGAGTTTCTTATTTCTGGACAAATATCAATATATATTTATATATATATATATATTATATATAGATATATCAATGCCAATTAAAGCCATATATATATATAATTCCAGTGATCTAGACCCTATAAATGTACAACTATACCCCTGGTGGCTAAAGGACCTTCATACACATTTACGTAAACATTTCCATTCGAGATTTCTCATCAAATGATTTTTCAGCATGAAGATTTAAATAATAATAATAATAAAATTAAAATACATACAGAAAACTTACAATATCCTCCAATTTTTTTATAATGAAATGAAATCAAAACAATGGCATGAGTAAACATTTTTAATTTACAGAGACAAACAGTGTAAATGCTGCACCCCGTACCATTTAAACCAATACAACACTGGAGACACATGATGCACCGGCGCTACAAGGGACTGATTTGCTGTGTCATTCAGTGTATAAAACTACGCGTAATCTGCCTTTTGAAGCGTGAAAACAAATAAAAAGGGATTACATTTACTGTCAGTCAAATAATGACATTTTCTCTATAGCAATCCTTTCAACTCTTCTTGAAAAATGACAATTGCCCGGGAGCTTCATGAGAAAACACTTTGCGGTGTGTGATTCAGTCATAGGCGTCGTGGAGAGACCTGGTTCAGATAGCTTGCTTTAAAACCTAGGCATTATCTCAGGCTCTGCATCATTGGCTGGCAACTTATTTTCCAGTTCACTGGAAATAATGAGGGACAGGTTGACAAATACTTGATGCACCCTCTATTTAAAATAGCATGTCCCTCCACTACACTGGCACCTGCCACATTTCAGAGGGATTTTAAAGGAGTCCCATCAGTCAGAAATTACTCAGTTTGAGCAGATATTGAAATGTTTGAGAGAAACGAAACAGGCCTATTTTGACAAAAAGATGACTATTGTTCCCTTTTCCCTTTAGAATAGACTCAAACTTACTCAGAGGCTGGTTATAGAGAAAGATATTCAAGCCCCCCCCCCCCCCTTTCTGCCTGGTTTTGACAGGAGGGATAGCATTTGCCTGCTGTGCAACAAACATATCTACCAAACTGAATGCATTCAGGAAACAGAGGTTTTTTTGATACTGACAACTCAGTATGCTGCTCAGGGAAATGGGATGGAGACTGCAGGAGCCAAGCAGCAGCCCCAGCATGTAGTATGACACAATCTCCCAGTTAAGACTGACAAAGGCACAGGAAGGGTTTCATTAACCGCGAGGTCAGGAGGAACCCCTGTCTCTCACAAGTCCTCCAGACTCTCCTCTCTGTTCGCGCTGTCCACAGATGTCTTTGCGAAGAGTCTAAAAAACCACTTTGACACCATCCTAATCACTTCCACACTCCACAGCATCCACCTATATATATATATATATATATGGATGAATTTGCAGGACTGCAAATACTCATCTTAATGTCATAACATGCACTGATAGGTTGAGGAGCTGTATCAACGCAAACTAACTCATTGTCAGGTATTTTCCCCCCACATTTGTCATTTAAGACCATACATGCCACTTACAATCTATTGCCTCTCCTCCCTGCTCTTACCGGTGACATGTACAGTGTATGCACTCGGCAGTAACGCGCTGTCTCAGAGTGTCACAGCAGTCTGAGTCACGATGTTTCCCAAGTCTCACATCCACAGTCGCACATGATCCACAAAATCCTCCTCGCTGTTTTTAAAGCATCAGGAAAGTTACAATAGAGTCAGGCACAGTATGTCAAAAAAGGAGGGAAGATTTAAAAACGTGCCTTTAACTAGCTGTAAAAACAATCTGTGTGCAGTTTGACGCCATGATATCCAGACCCTGGAAGATAAACACACGACAACACCGAACTATTCGCTAATCAGAATTATTGTGATTATCGTGACATTTCAAACCATGTTGGACTCATTGTTTTTTGTGTTGTACATTATATGGGTGAGTACTGTCAAGGGGTACAAATACAGAGGATCTCAGTTATAAGTGTGAGTGGTCATTGGTTGCGTCTTTGTTAAAGTGGAATGATTGGCTGGTGTTATAAAACAGCCAGTGTAAAGAAATATGACATTTGTCATGGCAGTAATGCTCTAAATAAGGGCTGGGTTATAGCTTTCAGCTGATTAATAGCATACTTTGAAGGCACATTCAGTACAGTACTCGTCCCCCCTCAGAGACTCACTTTCAACAGCTGTTGTCTCACAATGCAACAAACTCGAGCTCATAATAAGTGCATTCACAGAGAGCAGTGCATTTCTGATACATCGCGGTGAGAGGAAGAGGATGCTCTCAAATGGGGAAATTTAAAAATTCAGGATAGGGATTGCGGGGCCATAATAATACGCGCTAGCATGAATATTTAAAATCCTCTTATCTTAAATTTAAAAAGTGGAGAGATTTTTTTGCCTCCGCTGTCAGCTGGGAGCGTGAGGTGAGGCAGTGATCTCTGCAGGTGGGTGGCATGGCCTCTTTTCAGCTTGTACATCAGCACGACTTTTTCATCTGAACTTTTAAGAGGTAGGTCACACCGTGGATGTTTTAGTAAAGAGTGTATTCGGGTCATACAATACTAGAAAGCTCCGTGCTATTTCCAAAAAGGTATAAAGTAGCACAGGTGCATATCGAATGGAATGAGCGGTGACTTATGTCCGCTGATGTCTCCAGATCACGTATACTGAGCGATGCATGCCAGTCAGTGATGATGATGATGCAGCGCAAAAGGTGGCTAATCCTGCGTGCTGTGGAGTCTGGCGATCTGTGCTCAGGAGGCTTTGTACAGTGATTGAGGCAGGAAGGGAGGGGATCAAATATGCATGATGCTGCACATTTGCAATGATTGATACAATGATTGTTAATTTGAGCTGAAACTTAAAAAAAAAAACCTTGCTCAACCACAACCTGTTTACGCCAGGGCGGATCCAGCAGGTCTCTTTTAGAAGGGAAGAAATACACTAAATGACAAGATGTACAAACAGAATAATATTAAACTAACTTGCATTAACAGACAGATAATGGAAGCTAGGGGTGAGGTGCATACAAATCTAAACATTAGCAATGGCTAATGTAACGTTAGCTGATGTTAGCTACAGTTTCACAGAGTGACAGAACAAACATCTACTCTGTTTTGACTTATCAAGACAGATTTAAGTGATTTAAATATGTGTGATTTTTAAAGCATTTTGGGGAAGATTGACTGTTTTAGTGTCACTTGCTAGCTATCGAGCTACAGAGAAATTAGCTTTAACTGACACATGATTGTTAACCACCTGGCATTAGCTTCCTTGCTATTTTGGGTGTGTGATAATCATGGTAACATTGTAGCCTCAAGCGAATGAGGACCACTGGTTGTGAGGAAAAAAAATGAGTATTTCCCAGTTGGTTGGAGAGTTGTTGATGGCAGTTGCTGGGAAACTGACTGCTAAAGCCAGCGTCACACAGACCTGTCACTGCTGGCTGCAGCAGTGAAGCTTAGCTTTTTCTGTTCAGTTTATGTTGCACTTTTTCAAGTTTTACTGCCAATCAGCTAGTCAGCTGTAGTTGGTAGTTAAGGAGATTTTTATCTGGTGCAGCACAATCTTTCCACCAATTTCACCTAGCGACAGCAAATAACTCCCAAGAATCACTTGCCAACCAGTTGGGGAACAATGATTATTTCCTTGGGACTAGTGGTTGTATCATAGCATCACATGAGAAACTGCTATTGAGCTGGATTATGTGCACTTAAAACACATTATACTGTGTTTTATCAGTCTTCACTCATTTGAGAGCACATATTTGGGTGCACCAACTGCTTGAAGTCCAATTTTTAGCTAGAATGGGCAATATCATGAAAGCTAGTTCTTAAGTTGAAGAACTACATACAATGTGAACATATTGTAAATTAACGGGTACTTAAATAACACCTTTCTACTTGGTTGTGCACTGAAAGAGCTTCCTACTCCAGCCACACATACACATTCATACAGTGCTTTTCTATGTGCCCCTGTGCTTTTTAACATTCACAACCACACTCACACTCTGACAGATGCATTGGGGGCAACTTGAAGTTCAGTATCTTGCCCAAGGATACTTTGGCACATGGACTTGAGGAGTCAGGGATCCAACCACTGACCTTCTGAGTGATAGGTGACCCGCCATACCACCTGATCCAGACCCATCCCAATCCGAAAATGCGTACATAAAAAAAACTAAAATAAGATATTAAAGAGAAAACAATATTTAGGATGCAGTGAAACCATGGATGGTATAAACCATGGACATAGCATCTGTGTTGGAAAAATGAAACCAGTGCAGAAGTTCCTTAAACCTGCATTCTATCTGAAGGCCACCAGATGGCGATGGCTGTGGTAGCAAAAAGACATCTGGTCCAATAGACATCTACAGGAAAACGGCTTTCTGTTTTGACCTCTGTAAACACTTTTTTGCTGAGTTTATGGGCTCAGTCACTCGTTGCGGAATATAAAGAATAAAAAATTACATTTGTGATGTAAATCTTATATCTCATACTATGTGTCAAAATGGAGGTGTGGTCTGAAACTGGCTAACAAGCTGTCAATCACAAGTTATTAGCTAATAAGCATAAGGTTTCACAGCCAGACCTGCCCTTCCTCATCACGTTTTCTTTTTTTGCAGCCAAGAGGGCGAAAACACTCGATTCGGGACTTCACAGACTGATGGGTGACATCACGCTGGAAACTGTAAATAAAAGATGTACACCCACTGCTTGGTCATTTTAGCTGTGGCCAGGTTGGTGTTTAGAAACCTGATTGGCGAAGAGTGGCTCTGACTGCAAACCCAATAACACTGCAAAACCGTAGTTACCGAACACGAATTGCTTAACCATCTAGTTTACTATAAATGGGACCATACTTTATAAAATAAAAGTCACGATACATCAAAGAAGAACTAGTGACAGAGACCATAACCTGACGAGTTTACTGTGGTCATAAAACAAGTGAGAAGTTGGGTCATTTTGCCACAGACTTCTATGCTATTGGAAAACAAAGGCTATGCCGGTTTTTATTGACAAGTTTATGTCTGTTACTATGAAAGACTTTAAATGCAAACATAGCAAATTTACAAACTGGTGCAACCCACACGAGCTTTTGGCGAATGTTTACAACTTAGCATTTAAGCTCATTTTGTAGTTTTGCCGAACGCTTTAAGAAAAAATCTGCTTCATGGGGGGAAATGACGTGCAGTGAGGTTGTAGCGACGGGCCGGCGTACGCTGTGAGGATGCTGTCTCAGCTACCTTTACTCTCAAAACATCATGAAGTAACAATGAAAAACTCCTCTTGAGCGCTCATTAAGTCAGATGTTGCTTTATCTTGTAACATGAAGACTTTTATTGCAAATAATATTGATTTGATAAAAGGGACTTGTTAATACCATTATTGAAAATAATCAACATCCATTACATTTCATATGGAATACTAGCATGGTTTTAACTGCTTAACAAGCAACCAACATAACTCCAGACTGTCACCAATGTGCCACAATAATCATCATGACTCTGAACAGCAGTTGTTTTTAGTTTATCAGCAAAGTCGATCGAAAGAAATCACAAACAAACATAGCCTGGCAATCTGTAAGAGGTATGTCTTTTTAGACCAGGTTTATGAACCAAACGTTTGGAAAAAACTGCTTCCAGTCATAAAAAGTATGAATATCTGTAAAATGCCCACCTCAAAAACACAGGTTAACTTTGACATGCAGCACAACCATACTCTCTGCACATCGTCAAACACGCAAGTGTGTGAAACTATGACTACACACTGGCTCTAAAGATCAAAAGGTATCATATTTTCTCCAAATATACACACATTGACTCTGTTCTATAATACTGTTATATTGGTTCACACCCTCTCTCTTTCAAAAAGTAGGTAATTTGATTGCAAACATTGTTCTTTTAATGTACTTAAATCAACAACAGTTATGGCATCTAAATGAACCAGACAACATTATAAACTATGCCATACTGTGCCTCATTCAAATAAATGTCACATATTCAGTTTTACATGTTTCAAATGTATTTTTTTACATTGTTTTCATAAAGGAAGAGAATAAATATACGTCTGACCCATTTTCATTATACCTTAACATTTAAACAAGATCATATGGTGCAGTATTTTTATAATTTGTAAAACAAGCTGATAACAACTTTAGTACAAACAATAAAAGAAAGAAACGGAAAAGGAAACAACAGAAAAGCTCAGCAGACCTCAAAACAAATCACCACAAAACGTTCAAATAATAATGTTTGTGCTTTAAGTCTTTTAACTGCGATGGCTATTTTTCTATAGATTTGCAGTTGCAAGTTTGCTGTCTTAAAATACTCTGAACTTGAATGCTGTTAGTCCCTCCACTGTTCGGTCCAAATCCGAACGCGTTATTTGGACCGGAAATACTGCATTTGTACAACTGACTTATTTGAAAATACCTGCAGGAGCCATCGGTTGGATTTGACTGAATATAATGCCTAATTTAACAGATAAGTCAGCTAATGGTTCATGAACATTCAGTCATCAATAATATGTCAAAATGACAAACAAGTTGTGTCATATTGAGATTCTCTCCAAGCGTCCTTTCAAAAAGAGGGTAATTTAATGTCTATGGTACTATTAAGGCATCACAGTACAGTTTCTCTGTTTCAACCATGAATTAAGGATACGTGAGGATGAATATGCCACGCTGACAGCCTTGTCTAAAAGCAAACACTGATTTTAAGCCTTGAAAAGTTACAGTTTCTGCTGTTAGGCTGAATTTAAATGACCTCCGATGCACACTGATCATCTCTTTGTTAACCTTGATCATCTTGGAGAGGGCTGGTAGCACCTTAGGCCATGTTTGTTTGGTAATGAGCATCTTCTCTTCATCATGAATAACATGAAAAAAAGTTAAAGTTGCAAAAGGTGCAATTATTGTAGGTTTTTTGTAGATTATGCACTTAGCCAAATATGGCTTTGACTCTTTATTTGAAGGGAAAAAAAAGAGAGCGGGGCGTATTTCTGCATTTAATTCTCTGCACTGGAAAGGAGAGTAATAAAATGCAGTGCAGCAGAACGGTGCTTTCCCAGACTCCATTATCCAAGTTTCATACCCAAAGTTGGGGGCGAAAAAACCGATCCTACAGTATGGAGCTGTGGGTTTTCAGCCAAAGATGATCAGTAGGTACGCAGCGAATTCAGAGACAAAGTGCTCTGCCCTGATGCCTACTGGAGGTGGAGCGCAAACTAAAAAGAAAGAAGCAGCTCAACTTGGGCCTCGCCTTTTTCCTAACTGCAACAATTTGTCATATTCTTCACATACACTGACTCGCTGAAGAAAAAAAAGCAAGACAAAACAGAAGGAAAAAAACAGAGAATATACTTTTTTATTTCTATTTTCAAGAAAAATGTAAACATGGGGCGGCGATGTTCCTCCTTTCATAGCGTACAAAGTCATGGTTTGTGTTAATGCTCTTGGTCGAATGAGAAAAGCTGGTCCCACTTTAAAACAAAAGCCTACGCTATATTAAAATATAAAGATACAATACAGTATATTTTGCTACTTTTGACGGCTGCCTGATTGAAGCGGTTAGGCAGGCATAGCAACTGAAGGACCCATTTCAGGATACGACAAACACACCTTCAACACTGTTCATCATTCTATTGAGTAATCGTGATAATACAGGTCTTGAAAACGCCCTGCCTTTTTTTTTTTATTATTTTGTTGTTGGTTTTTTGTTGTTTTTTAACTGTGTTTTTTTTTTAGCGCACTCCATGATCAAAAATTGTATTGTTAGGAATCTAAATGTCTTTCCTTTGTTCAACAGCCGGTAATACATTCAATACAACATTGGTATGGTAATTCTTTGTACTGAGAGACTTTGCGGAATTGCTTCTTTTTTAGTCGTGTACAAAAACGGGTGAAGATGTCAATTTTGCGCCATCGCCTCGCAGGGAAAAGATGCATGAAAGTAACTCATTTGAAAGGTTCGAGGGGTGGGGGAGGGTGGGGCTGTTGATTGGTGTGGGGGTTGGGGATGAGCACTGATTCACAAGCTGGTCAATCAATCAGAAAAGGAAAAAAAATAATAAAGAGGAAATAATAATAATAATAATGATAATAATAATAATAAAAAACATCATAGTATTTACATGACAGAAATTTCACCAAATAAGAAAATAAGATTAAAAAAAAGGAAAAAAAAACCATTTCCCCACACAAAAAGTAACGCTGATTATTTTCCCACCACAGCTCAACAAACTGTACCAGATTGGATTCCAGCCATCAGCAATGTCAAAAAGGATTCATAAATGCTCTCGACAGTCATTGTGTCTGGGCTGGCCTCTGCTAGTACACGCTGATGAAGGAGGAGAGAGCCATGACCAGGTACCGGCAGGCCAGCGGGATGTGCGCACTTCCTGTGCTCCCATAGGGTGCAGTGTTGGGCGCTGTGGGCAGGAAACAAGAGAAGCTCTGATTAGTTGTGATTGCACTTTCACTCGCTGCACGACCATTTGCAAACCCCGCGGTCAGCTTGGCGTTGCGTGTCCAAATGACACAGCAAAAATGGCAATTACCGTACCACTGCCACTGATTCCAGTTGGCTTGTGAGACAGAGTTAAGCTCTGATACTTGTAAAAAGGCTGCATTATAATCTCATGAACAAATAAATGTAGTAAAACTATCAGAAGAGATAATTACCACACATGAACTCATAAGACTTTTAGTAATTTTACTTTTTTAACAATAGATAAAGGAAAACAGGACAAGCTGTAAAAGATAAAGACATTAGAAACACTAATAAACATATGCATACATAAGTAGCTTTACATACGCATTTGAACACCAATGCATTCGTACAAACATATACCAATAATCATGCATACATACTACATTAAATAAATGAGTGGATACAAATCTGTATATAGTTACATAATGAATTATATGAGATGAAGGAATTTGTTGGGAGGGTCTTAAGAAAAAAATTCTAAATTAATTAATTAAAAAAAATAATGGGAAAAACAGCCCACAGATGAAAGAGGTGGTATCGTCCACGTCAAAAACGAGTCTCAGTAAAATGGTTGGTGACATCCAAGACTTTCCTTTGACCAGCTCTCAGTTTCCTCCAGACCTGGGGAGGGAGCCCCTGGGAGGGGGCCTGTTGATATGGCAGTGAATGGTCAGAGATTAGTGTTCTGTAAGGAAGTCAGTGAGTGATGTGGTCAACTACATGTTGCACACCTGCGAGACTATCCTGATGGGCATCTCAAGATATCGCAGCACACTCTTTGTGTGAAAGTTAACTCAGATCAAAAAACATAAAACAAAGTCCACTTCTTTGTAGAGCAAATTTAAAAACTGCAAATGAAGAAAAATAATGATCAAAATCAATCAATCAATGACCAAAGAGTGAGTAAAATGTTAACGCCATATTATGTAACTGAGTTGAATGTTAAGGTTTTTCTGACACATTTATAGATTACTGATCATGTGACCATCCAAAACTGTCCTGACACATTTACTATTGTTATAGTACAACACTATGAGCCAGTAAGTTTTTCACCCACTGGTGTGAACTTTACCAGTTCTTTGTACCATATGGGCTTCATAAGGTATTAAATATAACATCCAGAAGTGACGTCATTACTGCTGAACTCAGAGGAGGTTCTCAGAGATTACTGCAACATTTATAGAAGATGAGACCTTCGACAACAGTGAGCTGAAAACGCCACCATGGTCGCATTTTTTCTGTTTTTTATTCTTCTATTTGTAATCTAGAGGTTTTTTTCTGTGCTGCAACACCTGTCATTTAGAAGCAGACTGCAGCGAGCATAAATGGTTATGCAGCGAGCGGTGACGAATGCGTCGCCCATAATTGCGGCTTAAAGCAGTAATAGTCAACCGAGACAGGTGTTGGTGTGTTATGCTGTCTGATCAGATCACTTCTCCGAAATGAACGAGGGCGTGGACGACCTGATCGACAGCTGTTTTATTTTCCTCTTAGTTTTATTGAACACTCGGGTGCCTGGACAGACCCAGAGGGTTTTGTGACATCATCTACAGCTCTCCGACTCCCTGCAGACATTCTGACCTGTCATCACAGGAAAAGTGCAGGTGGAATAATGACATTAGTGATGTTTTAATAGAGTCACATTAACTAGAAAACTATTTTTCCGCATTTGGCAACTGATTGCAAGTAGTTATGGTGACCTACTGGTCTCCCAGATGTTAAACGGCCAACCTCCTCACATTCTAGGTAAGGGTGTTGCAATCACCTTTCCATCGTAAGGTGATTGTGTGGGTCGCAACCCGTCTCTTTTCAACAGGTCACATGACTTGAGCTTGCCCATTGCCTATCTCACTTTGCAGTTGAATCTCCTGCAGCAACAATGTCAACGCTTATGGAGAAATGTCTGAATTTGTGCTTCGGACCTGTGAGGTTCTGGCTGGACTCTGAATGTAAGTAGTTAATGTGAATTTATGTGTATGTAGAATGCAACAGATTTGACTGCATTCAACTGCAGACTGCATCTTGTGTATGTATATATAAAATTTTTTATAAAATATACATTTTTTTTATTAAAGCAGACAGATATTTGAGGTGTGCCAGCTCTAAATGTGTATGTACTAAAGGTGCGGCCAGATAACAGTTTTCTCTTTCCAAGTGTAATATTTCCTCCAATAAACTGGCGTGAAACTCCACTGGGACCTTATGGTTTTAACAGCATTTAATACTTGAAAACAGTGGTGCACCAGCACATACTGCACTCTGTCCACCACTACAGCTAAAAGATTTAGTAAATCCAACTTTAACCGGACATACAGTTCAATCAGGAGTAGCAGCACCAGAGTCCAGAAAAAAGAGAAAAAAGCCTTTTCTTCCATCTCATCTATTTTTAGTTGAGTGTCAAAACACTTATTCCCCCTTTTCCCTCTTTCATATTAGTGGCCCAAAAAAGTCATCAGTGGAGAACAGTTGAGGGCTGAACAAGGTCTTTTGTAACATTGCTATTGAAGGAGGCTTTGTTTTGGCTTGTTTGTGTTTCTCTGACCAGCAGACAGCCACAGTAATATGAACAGGTCTCTCTGGAGAGCTGCGTCAGGCGGGCAAAGAGGAAGAGGGCAGCCTTTCATTTGGAAAAGGGCTACTCTGCCTCCTCATCACAGGCACACTCTTAGGTTGTAGCTCAATAAAGCACACCTCACAGGTTACAAAACAAACACTCCATCTGCACACACACACACACACATATATATATATATAAACCTGCATGTACAGGTCACATGCGTGCTTGCACAAAGAAGTGGGCAAAGCAGCACAAACAGGCTCTGCTGCACCAGGGGAAATCATGTGGTGCACAGCCCATATCAGCAGGGTGCCTCTATTTACACAGCCATGTAATTAGTTCACAATGTAACTCCTCTGATGTGGACCTCACAAACACACAGCCCAAAGTGAATGACGACAAAACCGAACGCAGACATACCACGCAGAAACACAGATTCCGTCGCCAACATATCGAGCCGTTTTTGTGGCGTTTCAAAGGTCAGAGATGCATGATCTGCAAGAATCTCAGCCCCTGGTAGTGAGGGCTATGCATTTATTCAATAAGAACCTGCAATGGTTGCCATTAGAGTGTTATATGAACGCTAGTGTGTTAAAATAAATACAATGATGCAGAGATTGATCTTTTTTTTTCTTGCCGACATAATAGCTTGTTATTGACAATTTTCACAGGAGATGTGATGGAGAGAAAGGGAAAAAGCCACCCCGTTATCACCTGATATTTTCAGGTATTATTTGTCAGCGCTGAAGTTGTTTACCTATTAGAGTGAAAACTATAAGCTTGTCTGACAGATGTAAAGGGGAACAAAAAGGGAAAAAATCAGTGAACAGAGGTGCACAATTACACCGATCCGCCACAACATTCAAACCGCCTGGTGAATATGGTAAAGGTACACCCCAGGCTGCCAAAACAGCTTGGACCTGTCAGCGAATGGACATGGGACCCAGGGGGTTGTTGGTGGTGGTGTCTGGCGGCAGTGGGATATTGGCACCAGATCCTTTGGGTCCTGTGCAGGTTTGGGCCTTCGCAGATCAGATTCAACCCACAGATGCCTGATCGGGCCGGGATGTGGGGAGCTGGCCTGGAGCCTTTTGTTGTTCTCCTCGAGCCATTACTAAATAGCTTGTGATCTTTTTCTGGGGAAGCGGTGCATATCCAGGCCGGAATTCCATCGTCTTCTTTTGTCTTTACGAATGCAGATAAAATAAGATAGTTGATGACTGCAGCAAATACCTTCTCTCCTTTTCTTTCCATACGTGCTCTTTACTTAGCGCAGCCAAAGCTTGCCTAGACGTGATTGGTTAATAGATATGCAGAATCTATTTATAGAGATGAGCCGGGGGAGGCCGGTGTCGTTGAAGTCTGCAGAAAACGTTTAGCTCGGTGGTACGTGTCAAAGTAACATCCCTATAATTGCAAAGACCTGAGGTTCACCAGAAGGACCTTCTACTGTAACAAGACAATCAGTGTTTTTCCACCTTTGCTGTAAGTAGTTTTAATGTGTCTGATGTGCGATGATATACGTGTTATGTCCGTGGTCGGCTGGCGTGAGCCGCAGACCCTCCCTCTTCTTTCTCCTTCTCGCCTTTCTTTCTTTGTCTCCCCTTTCCACCTCTTTCTCTGTCTTTGTATCCGTCCTCTCTCTCTTTCTCCCTCACCTCCTATCCAAAGTACAGGATAATGACACAGTTTTCCTGGGCTGTGAGAGCGAGCTGAGAAATGGTAACCATAGCAACAGCTCCTGTCCTGCTCAGCCGGCCCACTGCTGCCTGCGCCTCAGCGCGCAGCATTGTGCTAGCCATGCTAGCGAAATCATTCTGGGTGTTGTTTGTGTTGCGTGTGTGTGTGTGTTTATGTGTGTGCGTATAGTGGTAGTGGCGGTGGGAGGGGGAATAGGCAGATGTCACTATTTGCCTTCTTCAGTCTCTCATCTCATCAGAGTCAGTGTAGTTTACGGCTCAGTAAATACTGCAGTAATCACATTAATATCTTGTGCACAAGTGCTTTTCGTGCAGCAGTTCAAAGAGCTCACGAAGTAATTACTGGATCTCTGCGATGACTAATGTTGACTGGGCTGGAGAGCATAACAATAAACCTCTCAGTACTTCAGGAAGGGAAGTGTTAAGTGAGGTTGAGGTATAGTCAGAGTTACCGGTCCCTGCCTCCTCTCTGTGCTTGATTTTGGGCTTGTTTAATATCTCCCCATGTCACCGCGAAAAGCCTCCATTGTTTTGACTGTGTGGGTTGTAACTTGCCATTTTAATTAACTCCCCAACCAGGAACCGCCTGCAATACTATTACTCTGCTTATTACCATGAAGGGAATGGAAGGAGAAAGATACAGACAGACAGTGAGTGCAGAAGAAAGAGCGGTGTGGGGAGAAGCAGGGTGAACTAAAGGAGGAGAAAGTGGGGAGAGAAAAAAAGGACAGTGATTGAAAGGGGGGTGAAAGTGAGGCTGAAACAGCAGCAGTGGATGCAGGAGGGCGGGGGGGCTGACTGAGCTCTACCTCTTTGGGGTTTGAATTTAATTGCCATGTACATCAACAGCAAGCTACAATGAAGTACCAGAATACCAGACAATATATCATAGAGAAACCAATAGTGTCAAGGATGCGCAAACGCAGGGAAGACAAGCAGCGCTCCAAAGGGAAGAGGAGCAGAGGAGATAAGTGGAGATGAAAGCGATATGCTTCAATTACTGTTTTGCAACAGAATTGAAATGAAAAACTAAAGCCTCTCCAGCTGTAGCAAGAGTCATATGAAAATAACAATCCCCGCTACTCTCCCCTGATTCTGGACTGGAGCCATTAGCTGTAAATAGTGAGCTGGAGTATGAAGCACTCTCTCTCACTCTCTCGTCCTTCCCTACCCCTTATCTCTCCCAAATCTCCATCGACAGCAGTTTTGTCACCCACATATCATATGCACAACAAATGCTAAGGCCTTGAACTTCAGTCTCTGTTGACACAGATAATGAATCATACTGAAATCTGCAACTGTGGCACTCAATGCAGGCTTTGTATCGAGTATTATCTCGAGTGCTGCGCTGCACTGTAATTCGCTGGAATGCCATTATTTATTAAGTAATAGGGTGCTTTTCATTATGCTAACCTATTCTTCCCCGCGTCCTATCTTCTCCTATGACCCTGAATTCATTCCCCGTCCGCCATCACGAGGACCTTTCAATCGTTTAAATGTACCTCGAGGAGCAAGGAGGCTTCTGGAGGAGCTCGGAGAAACACAGGTGCGTCCTTTCTCGCATAGCATAATGAAAAGCAACCATAGTGTGAGGTAACTGGCTGGCTTTGCAGACACAGGTGAAGATCTATTTGGGAGCGAGGGCTATCTTTGCTGTTGGTCCCTTTATAGTTCAAATCAACGTTTTAATCAGTCACCTGTGCAAGCTCAGGCTTTTTGAAGGCCTGCATCTATGGAGCCTTTGAATGAACTGAAATCCCATCATCCTTTAACACAGGCACAAATGCAGAAACATAAAGTTTAACCCGACCCTACTACTTTTCAGCTCTTTAACCAACACACACTGGTACTTCCTTTCCTTGAGCTTTATACTGTATACACTCAATAAAGCACACAAAGGAAGATAAATCGAACAAACGTGCATGTTTTGTATCAGATGAAGTCTCCAATCTATTCATTTGTCTTTTATTGGATTCACAGAGTTGGTTGTATCCTCCAAACAGCCTGTCACTAGCGGCACACGGACGGCAGCCAGCCAGGCAACATCCCAATCCCCCTGTGGACGTGGCTTCAGAGATGGGCTCCTTTGAGCGGAGGGTGTGGGAGGGGTTCAGTGTCCTTGACCATCAATCAGTGGCCTCTGGTCCTTCCCCCACAGCTCCCCCGAGAGACACCAGATGAGACACTCCTGAGCCAGAACTGATCCTGTACACACCATGCTGTAAATCGGGCTAAATCCCTCTACACGCCAGGTTCACAGCAGCCACCAAGGGTGTTTTTAACACAGTACTGCAAACACTAAAAAGCAGGGTTTTTTTCCTAGGCATCATGTTTGGTAAAGACTTTAAATGTAAAATAATGCAACCCTCGTGACATGTGACGAGGGGATGCCGCACCTTCAAAGAACGTGTCGCGCCTCGCCGTCTCCTGAGAGCTTACATACACCGAGAGCGTACAGAAGGCGATCAAGACATTTTCCATGCCTTACCTCACTTCAATCCGCTGACGGTGAAATACGCTCCTCTACTTCACCATTCATCTTGTACCCTCCTGCCTGTAGCGGGCTGCCATATCGAGTCTGTGCACAATTGACTCACCGACCCATCAGCTCAGTCATCCATTCCTTTCTCTATTCCTTCTGTTCTTGTACAAGCAAAATGTTCATCATGAACAGATACGATGTTCAAAACTCATCACCTCTGTCTCCCGCTATGATCATCACACACTGCCGCTCCACAGAGCCCTCATTCACACAGACCTTCGAGCTCATTAGCCCCACCAATCATTTGCATTAGTGCTAGTAATGAAAAGCCTCCATTAATAAGATAGCCTTCAGAGATCATTTACCCTCCTCCGCCTCCCAGTGCTGCCGTTTCCTCACCCCTCTCCCCCTTCTTTCTCCACATCGTGGTACCTGCCAGTTATCACCACCCAGCAGAATGTTTTTTGGGGCTGGCTCTAATAGCTCCTCTCAGCATCAGTATCTGACTGGAAAACGAATGAGCAGGAGACGGGTCACCTGATAGCCCACTGAGTGAGCCGGGGGCTCTCGATTGCAGGCGGGCTTTGGCCTTCAGCTTGACTTAATCAACACCTCTGTGGGGTATCTGGACACTTAAGAGAGCCCTCAGCGCAGTGTGAGCTGGAGGAAGGATTCCCAACAGAGAAGACATTTCCGGTGTTCTCCGCAGAGATACTGTTGCTTGTCTTCACTGATCGACCGCTACCTCGTACAGTCTCCTCTTTCATCCTCCTTCTATAGTGCATTTACATTCATTTTATCCGCACTGATTCAGGTATTTGAGAGAATCCACGATTCTGAGTGACCTCAACGTATGTTTATTACACCTATCAATTCAAGGACATGCTTTATGCAGGAAATCAATGAGCTTGCAAATTGTGTACTTTATATGCAAGCCTGATGGATAAATCTCCATTTTAAAATGTTTTATGAATTTTTCCCTTTTTTCCATCCCTCCTCTGAATCTAGAGGGTAAATTCAGAGCAGCATGTTCTGGGAATAAACAAGAAAACGCAGTACAGTGTGGATTGATAGTTTAAGCAAGCGCTTTTAATCACAGCGTTTTCTAAAGCATAATTACTTCATGACTTTGGCTGCTCCCGCTAAATCTGTTTAATGTTAGAGGCTTAATAAAATGCACAGGGACACAAACAAATGGCGTCAGCATGTAGTGGGTTCATGCAGCTCCTTTCTCCTCCTCTCGTCTTCTCATTGTCTCCGTAATAATCTCCTATTCACATGTGGATCTCTCGCTCCTGCTCTCTCTAATAATTCCCCGTGCCCCCTTTTCTCCCTCACATTTTAATGCTTATCGGGATTTTATTTCTGTGCAAGTCCTGGCTGCAGGGCCAAGGATTTCGCTGAGTCAGGCGCTGCTCAGCTCCAGCACCCCTGCGATGACAGCGACAATCTGGCCAGTTATGAAGAATGTCTTACGACAAACTGCCTCTACTTGCATCACCGTGAGCTCCTCCATCGATGCGGCCCGATAACATCTAATCTGCAACTGGGAGGCAACTCTTTCTTCCTGCCTGTTCTGTTCCACTCATCTCCTTCACCTGCAGCCTCCTAAAATAGCAATTCCCTGCTGTTATGTATGTGGGATTATGATAAGACAGCTCCCTTTTATCAATTTTCATTATGGTGCTGATAAAATGGCAGGGCTGGATGTAGAGGGTTAAGTGCATTTTCCTCTTGATGGATATAAGATAACTTTATCACTGCAGACTGCCTGGTTATCAGAGTTCACCTGGGGCTACTTGAACCGTACCGGAATTCGCTCCCGCTGAGCATGTCAGAGCAGGCACACAAGCTGCAGCAAGAATTTGCTCAGATGGTCATACTATATGCAGAGCGATCCATAATTTTGTTCATATTTACCTACCCTGAGCTGTTAATTGATTTCTCTCAAATCAATTCGGTGGTTTACAGAAATTGTTGGACCAAAAAGGGCCAAATCAATCGCCAAGTGATTAGCATGTGCAGTGGATTATTCCTAGCTGAGGCGCTGCGCGAGAATGAGGATGAGTGGACGGCACACGCAATTCAATGAAGGCACAAGCAATATGTTTTTGTTAATTATTTCTAACTCAAAGTCTGCTTTAGATAATGTACGCCCACAGGCTGTGTGAGTGTCACACATGAAATATTCCTTTATTACGCCAAGACAGAACCCGAGGCAGTGAATGCACTCCAGTGTCTACTCCCCACCTTGCTGCTGACTGCCTGCGGGAGGTTCAGATAAAAGCTATAGTGTCCTGAAGTGAGCACCATTGATTCAGAGGGATATTTTATACAGCAGTTTGAGACAGTACAGGCAGTGCTGATACAACACCAGGCAGCCTGGTCTCTCTGCATGTGCCTTCCTTTCCTTTCACACGCAGGAATGTGTTCAGCGGTTCACAGTTCAAGGTCTCAGAAACAGATATAAAGTTCTCCTGCCACAAAGTCCTCGTGGACAATGAAACAAACAAAACAAAACAGAGCCGCCGTGCTACTTATGTGACCCCCGTGACACATGTAGCTTTAGGAGATTGCAGTCTGGAATGAGAATGAATCCCTTTTACACTGAAACCAGAAAACTAATTGCAGGGTTGTTAATTAATTCTTAATAGCCTCCGTCTGTCGTCCTGGAGATGGGCTGCGCTGGAAAGGCTCAAAACTAATTCACTAATGTCAGCTGCAGTTAATTTGGGGGACTGTATTTAAGGCAGAATTAAGAGTGAATTTGACGTGTGTCTCTGGGATGGTCTTCTTATGACACGAAGAAGGCGGTGTGCGGGGAGGAATTGGAAGAGTTGCTTCCATGTGTTACACCGATCGTCCAAGGGTAATAATAAAAATGGCACATGTTAAAGCAGTGATAGACGGTGTTTTTTGTACATGCTACAACTGTGCTTGACACACATGAAAGGAGCTTTAAAGTTATTAATATTATGAGAATTAAAGCTAATGTAGTAAAACACATGGTGAGTAGCTTATTGTCAAATGGTTGTAGCGGAATTTATTTGAACTATTTAAGCACTATTAAAGTACTAATTAGTATTAGATTAGTAACTGGAAGAATATACTGTAATAACTTCATGCTCATGCATTTTAATGTAGCTTTCATACAATCCCCAGAGACACCTGAAAACAATCAACCTCAGTCATGCACTGCTTTCGTTTTGGGGATTTACTGGTTTAATCTGTACCAGCGCAATGTGCAGATGTCAGATATGTGCACTGAGATAAAAGGCAAAATCTTTTGTCCTGAAATTGAGAGATATTTAGTAGCATTAAATTAATGATCTCAGTACGGCTGTCCCATATCATATGGTCCTACTGGTATAGGTTTTTTACGTCATATAAAAGCATCGAATCAAGATGATATAGCAATGCCAGGCAGTGGACACAACAACAAGTCAAGCCCAGGCATGTCTGACAGTGAGAGCTGTGTGTCCCCCTCTGATCACCATTTATTAAAACATGCGCTAAACTGTTGAGTTACAAGGTTAAGTTACTTTGTTAGTTACTGTCAAAGCATTAAGCAGTTAGCTTTACACTTTAACTGAAAATTACCAGGGAAAGCCGACATAGGCGTGTTTGTCTTACGCTGTGCTACTGGATATAATGCTGTCACTACTCTAATGCTGCTGCTAGAGTCACTCTTTGATTTAGGCGGTCTGTCATCAGTGGGTCATTGGGAAAGAAGGATGGAAAATGTCCTCCATGTTGTTAGCGCTAATAAACAAATGCTGGTGCCTGCAAGCTGCAATCACCGATAAAATGCTGTTCAGTACTTGTTTTTCTATATCACTGATCGAGCTGCAATTGGAATTGTTCAGAGAAGAAACATTTACGAGAAGAAAAGTTGAGGTGGTGTGAGGCGGTGGGGAAAAAAGCAGCCAAATAAAAACAATGACTTGTGTTTAAAAGTTGCATCAAATTTTCTGTCAGCGCATTTAAACAGAGTGCAGGCTGAGCTGTTGCTTTGTGTTTACTGACAATAGCTGTGCAGCAGTCCTGGATGTTTAGGTTGTATGAATAAAAGGCAGACAATATCTCCTCACACTGCAACGTGTCAGATCCCCAAAAAAGTCCTCAACTCTTATCTGCTCCTTCACATCCTCCCCCTCTACTCCAAATCCACTTTAGCCTTTCCTCTGTAGGCTTATCCGCTCTGCCACGCTGACGCTATCGATGTGCAACTTTCATGCCTGCATAAATACCATAACCGATGATTGTGACACATGCTCCTTGCTTTTGATGTGAGACTACACTTGGTGAATGTGGCTCTCAAGTCTGTAAGTACTACTCTCCCTGCCTTTGTTTTCCACATGAGGTTAAACATTATTGACTGGAATCACTGAGGGGAATGAGTCTGCGTTTACCGACAAATTGGACTGGTGGATTGACCCCCGGTTCAACTCGGCTTGGTTTCAGGAGCTGAAAATATCAATACATTTGGTAAAATGCACACAAATCTCTCTGTCGGCGGAAGCAAAGCAGATGGATTCACATTTACATACAGTATTCATCAACAAGTTGACTCACTGGTCTCATGACAGGGGATGTCAGTATGGGAAATGTCACTACAATTATACTGCATTCATACTATTACAGGCAATTATAGCCCAGTATAAAGGGTAACCCAGCAGCAGCATATAAAAGAAGCTAATATCGTCTGTCTAGAAAAAAATTGATCAAAGTTCCACCAAAATGCTTTTCAAAATGCTTTTTTATTGGTTAATCAGACCCAGCATCCAATTACTAAGTCCCTCCATCACCGTTAATTTGTCCCTGTATAATGTGTGTGGAAAAGAGCACTTTTCCATCAAGGCTACATGCAGCGTAGCACTATTTCCAAGAACAGGAGCAATCTAACCCAAGAAAAACACACAGCACACTGAAAATATATCTATCTTTGACAGACACGTGATGACAAAACAATCATCCACACTTGTTAAAAAAGCAATTCCAACAAGCTGTCCTTATGTGATTACTGACGACTCCTGACTTAGTCTTGTCCAACACCATTCAACTACTCAGTGAATCATTTCTCACCTTAAAAAACTGTCAGTTCCCAGTCCCACATATTCCAGAATTTCCAGAACTCCTCACACTGCAGTGATTTTTAGCGTAAAATATCCTGACATACATGTTATATCTCTTGATAATCCACATGAGTCTGATCAACAAATCCAAAGACAAGACAAACAATGTCTTAGTATTTTGTCAGTACATACAGGTTGTACACTGTACCCGTAGGACAGGGGTGTCCAAACTTTTTTCGCTGAGGGCCACATACATAAAAATATAGGAGGGGCCGGGCCACTTACTAGAAATTAGGTATATAACCTTAACTTTACTGTATTAAAAATCACTTAAAAGTGGTCAAATGTGTTATATTGTTGAATATAATTAAAGACAAAACTGCCTTCATCACAGTTTTCCATAAATGGATCTTTATTGGTTTATTCAGAAAAAGCTTTGGTAGCTCATTCTCAGAACAGCAGCCTCGGATTTCTTCTTAGACAGAAGATTTACAGCACAGAGAAAAAACAATAAAGGGGAAAATGGGACGGGTAAGTTTCAAGTTTGTTATTTAAGTTATTAGGCTTAGCAACACACCTGTCACACGTTAGTTTGAAACCGTTATCAACATTAACAGACTGCACTGGACTTAATAACAGGAGTCCATATAATTTTAGTAAATTATTCTGGTGAGTATCAGCTGCGCTGGGTATGTAAATCGGGCCATCCAGCTGCGGTGCTGATCGTACGCCACTCGTGCCAAAAATCCGGACAAATGTCACTTGATCAAGGAGCAGATCTGCATCAGATGAGATCAGCTGACTTTGCGTGTGCGTGCGCTGTGCACAGCGGTGTGTACTCTGTGTGTTAACAAGAAAAACGCATATAAGAAAGCGGTGCGCAAAAGCAGGGTAGTGACAGAATTGATGCGCATTATTGATATTTGAAGCATGTGTACCTGCACATTAACACACGGGTACTGTGGAATATATTTCTTTACTCACCTAAAGCGCTCGTGCTCTTGTCCACTCCCCGCAAAGAAATTAGCAGCTGTGCGGTGTCTGTGGCATCAGCGCTCTCATCGCATGTGATGGAGTAAAAATCAAAAGCACAGCTTTATCAGACAGTTGCAGTTTAATGTTGGCTGACGAGTCTTCAATGCGTCGCACAACTGTACTTCTGGACATGCTGACGTTGTTGAAGTCCTGCACTGTTTCCGGGCACATTATTTCGGTGACTTTAACGAGACCGTGTTTTATGAGGTCTCCATCTGAAAAAGGCTTGCCATGTCTTGCGATGAGTTGGGCGACCTCATAGCTGCTATTGGAGCCTTTTCCTGGACAATTTGAGCACGAAAAAAAAATACTGTTGCTGACCCCGCAGGAGAGCTAGCATTTGCTTTAATTTCTGCTCTGGCTCAGCACCAGTGTAGGATGCATAGGCCTGATGTTTGGTTTAATAATGACGTCGTGCATTATACTCTTTCATAACGGCCACAGTTTCATTGCAGATCAAACAGACACACTTCCCCTTGAATTCTTTGAAGAAATATTCACTCTCCCACCGTGTCTGAAATTTTCTGCATTCACTTTCTATCTTTCGCTTCTTTGGTTTTGGCCATGTTTAGTAACTTGGGGGTAAATTTCTTCTGTGATTGTCCTTTTTGGTGGAGCAACTGCCTTGATCAACAGCAGCTCCCCCTGGTGTTAAAACTAAGAAGTGCAATACATTCAAGAAAAAGTTGAAGTGCGGGCCATATTCTATTCTATTTATAAAATTACTTGCGGGCCAATTGAAACTGGACCGCGGGCCGCAATTGGCCCGCGGGCCGGACTTTGGACACGCCTGCCGTAGGACCAGTTCAGTTCTCAAAGACACAAATATTTGAAAAATCAGGCACTGTAGTTTTAGTTTTAATCAAAGAGCAGCGTATTCTTCTGTGCAACTGATTAATAAACACTTAAGTGAGCATTAATGGATACGTATACAGTGCCCGTGCTCATTGTAACAAGCGACCGTGTCACCCAATAAAACAATGTGCTCAGACTGTATAATACAATGGAGGCAATAACACAAATTGCTGATCAGACTTTAAATCGACAGACTGAATTTGCTGAAATGTATCAGGAACACATTTGGTTTTTTTCACCCCTGGTCCGCTTTCATGTTTCTGCTTTTTTGTCAATGTTTTGTCATGAAACAACTTTTCTCTTTGGTCTAATTGCAGATACTTAACTTCCTGGGCCCTTTTCCCACCTGTGTGATCACCTAATTATCACATCACTATGTTTGTAGTCTCTGTGTTACTTTTCCCCTGTGCTGACTTTTATGTCTAGCGTTCCAGCCATTTCCCGCATGTTTTCCTAGCGGTAATCAACCATTGTTTCTTGTGTTTTTTAAAACTTGCTCTTTGCGGGTCTTTTTAAAAATATCTCTGCCAGATTTTTTGGACTGTTTGCTGTGTACCAGAAATCAGTCTGTAGTAAAAACTCTTTATTTAGAACTGCCTTGTGTTTGACCTGTCCATACGTGTCCACACAGTCCTTATAAGGGTAACATTTAGGCTGAGAGGTATTTATCCAAAAAAGAAAAACACGCCTGTTCACCAACTTTATAACACAAATATGCATTTAGGTGTGCAGACATGGTCAAAATGACCTGCTGAAGTTCAAAGCATGCATCAGAGTGGGAAAGAAAAGTGATTTAAGTGACTTTGAATGTGGCACGGTTGCTTGTACAAGCCCCAGCTTGTCTGTGTAGTTCAGAAACTGCTGACCTACTGGGCTTCTTCCACACAGCCATCTCTAGGGTTTACAGAGAATGGTCCAAAAGGGAGCAAATATCCAGTGAGCTGCAGTTGGCTAGGTGAAAACACCTTGTTGATGTCAGAGGTCAGAGGAGAATGGCCAGACTGCTTCGAGCTGATAGAAAGGCAAAAATAACTCAAATAACCACTTTATACAGCCAAGGTGTGCAGAAGATCATCTTTGAATGTTCAACATGTCCAATCTTGAAGTAGAAGTGCTGTAACGACAAAAGACCACATTGAGTGCTACTCCTCTCAGCTACAAACAGGAAACTGCGGCTACAATTCGCACACTAAAATTAGACAACAGAAAATTGGAAAAATGTTTCCTGGAATAATGGGTCTCGATTTCTGCGGCAGCATTTGGATGGTAGGGTCAGAATCTGGTGTAAACAACATGAAAGCACGGATCCATCTCGGCTTAACGGTTCAGGCTGCTGGTGGGGATGTAATGGTGTGGGGACATTTTCTTGCACACTTTTGTCCCTTTAGTACAGCCGACGTTGTTTAAATGTCACAACCTACCTGAGTATTGTCACTGACCATGTCCATCCCTTTATAACCACAGTGTACCCATCTTCTGATGGCTGCTTCCAGCAGGATAGCACACCACATCACAAAACTCAAACCATCTCAAACTGATGATGAAACTTCTCACATGACTTAGATGACAGTAAGCTCACTGTACTCAAATGGCCTTTACAACCACCAGATCTTAATACAATTAAGCATGTTTGGGATGTGGTGGAATGGGAGATTTCCATTATGGATGTACAAAAAAAGGGCGTGGGGGGTGGGTAGGGCAAAGTCTCAAAGGAATGAAGCCAAACGAGCTTCTGCAAGTAGCTTTTGCAAGTAGCTGGTGAGTGTATGTTGTTGCACAGAATAAAAGACGTCATTATTTTATAAAGTCTCTTATACCAAGTTAAATCTGACACCTCCTATCTGTTCCTTAATGACATCTGACAGATTAATGACATATGTAGCTGCTATTTTAATTCTTCAGATCCAAATTTGAAATCCAAACTTCTTTATTTTTTTTACTTTATAATTTCCACTTTTTATAGTTCTTGCATAAAAAGTTTGAATATGACTTTTTAAAGATGTTGAATTATATTTTCTATTTTTTTCAGTGAAGCTTGTGAATAAAGTGCAAAGATATGATTGACTGTCGTGCTATAAATAAATATTAGTCTTTCAGGGTGGCGGTTCCACAATAACAAAGACTTGGAGAGAACACTTATAACGTAGTCCTGTAGGACGTTACTCACAGAATCAATTTTATGTGTGACTGATGATATGACCTACTGCCAGCAACCAGGGCTCTACAAATAACTGTGTTGCATAACACTCTTTTCTAGTTACTGTTAGTTTATCAAATCTGTATATTTTGACAAACTGGGTGTCAGATATCAGACTCGGTTTAATATATGCCTGCAGCACTGATCCTTAGGATATACTTGAAAAGAACAGAATAAAATTCTCGCGTCGTCTATCACTTTGTCTCGTCTCTACTGTGGTGCAGAATAAATTAAGGTGTGTAGCAAAGAAAGGGTTTGCCAGATATCAAAACACACATCAATCATCCAAATGCCAACAAACAATCAAAAGACACACTAGTGTCACTAGTGATATGCAAATGGACAACTCTAGGAGAAGGCAATATTCGTCTCATTCTGTGCTAATATTCCTTCCTGTGCTGGTGAGAGGCACACGGGCTTCCTTCCAGTCATTTTCTGCTGTTTCATGTTGGGATGCGGATCTGTGGCTGGCGGCCCACGGGGAGCCACCCACCATCACTGAGATCTCCACATGCTAGATGGCATTAGGAATAACAAATGTTAAGCAAAATGGTCTAATCCTCCCGTCTCCTTTCAAATGTGCTCAGACAAAAGCGCCTGGGATTCTTTGGTGCTAATTAACAGTGTCAGTGGTGACAGGACTCAGACTCGTGAGTAGCTCAGCCCATTGATTGTTTCAAGCACGTTATATGGGGTACTTGGATAATAAAGGACCGTTTATCACTTCAGAGGCCGTTACGACCCTTGGTGCATTGAGTCCTGAGATTATTTTGCCAAAGGCATCTCTCAGCAGCACGTTCATCGACCTTTCTTCATTATTAGTCGATGGGAAGAGGGTGGATCCTTGTCAAAAGCCCTGAATAACTCATCAGTTTCAAGGCCAAAGGAATACTAAAGGGTTAATGGTTTCTGTTTGCGTCCTTCGAGGCTTTACCCTTAAGCTCTTGCATTTCAATTCCTCTGTTTCATGAGAAGAAGAACTGAGCGCAGGAGAGTGGGGAACTGAGATAGCAATGAGCTGTGCGGGATGCAAAAAAAGTTGTGTATGCAGGGGGTTTGATTTGTCTGTGTGTGTGTGTGTGTGTGTGTGTGTGTGTGTGTGTGTGTGTGTGTGTGTGTGTGTGTGTGTGTGTGTGCGTGTGTGTGAACAAAAGCGTGTATATCATTAATTGTCAGAAACAACCCCCCCAGCCATCCAGCTCTAATGCATCCATCCCTACACACACCACCACAACCAAATGGGAGCATACTCAGCATATACGTGCTTATATACTATGTGTCTCTGTATGTGTGTGGGGGCTGTTCTGCTTTATTAGCCATAACACAGAGTGAAACCACTCCAAGTTGTGCAGAAAGCCTTCAGTACTGGCAGAGAAATGACCACTCTTTAGAGATGCAGAAGATGCCAAGCTGCTTAGAAATCGAGCCGATAGAACTAACCTTATTTAACGGTCAGACATCCAAGCCATTTCCCCAAAGAGGATGCCATTTCTGAATGTCATGACCTTTTCTAACCGCGTTTAAAAACCTCCAAGGTCTTCAAGGTGTGGTTTGTCAATGAAAAGAATTTAAAGACTATCGAGGAGGGGGTAGCTGACGGAGAGGCGATGCAAATGCTCCGCTTTTAATGGGCGCTTCAGTATAGATACTGTCATTTGTGGATGGGATGACTGAGAGGATTTTCCCGAGGCTCACGACAGCAATTGAAACGATGCGCGTGGGCTTGATGAACTTAGGAGAGGGTCCAGACAGTTTCAATAACATAAAAAACAGAAATGGAAAAGAGCTTTAGGGTTGCCTCTGTGTGTGAGTGTGATTTAGTGTGTTTTCAAATAGACAAGAGTAAGTGCTATTTAATGGGTGATGGACAGTGTGGGTTGGTTTAAAGGTAGGTGAAATTGTCATGAAGAGAAGGACTCTTTGTCCAGGCCTCTCAGAGATAATTGTCTGAAGGAGCAAAAAAAAAAACCACTACACAGCAGTTAATCCTGAGAGGGCGGAGGGGCAACACTGAAGACATCAAACTTGACAAAAAAACAAATTAAAGAAAAGATGAGGGAAAGGTGTCTGGAGTGTGATTTGAGAGGACTATGGACTAAACTCTTTGCTCTGTCATAAGGACACCCAGTATGGGTCCACATAATCGATAACACCGTGTCGCTGAAGGTGAAACAAGTGGAGAAAGTCACCGGGATTCATTTAGAAATCGTTCACTGTGGAAAAGGAAGCAAGGTGTGCAAAGCCCTACTGAAGAACAGCACTAGTGAAGCCTCCTGTTACATTTCCTCCTGTATGATCATGCATACAAAGTAGAAACCAAGTACATTTAGATCTGTTTGTCTCCGGGCTGCTGTGATTAACAGGGGTTGAGTTCTGTCTCAGTCAAAGCTATATGAAATGCAAATCAGTAGCCAGTACAGTCACATCTCTGACGGCTGACAAGCATTTTTATGCAAGTGTTGTAGTAGGACTTAGAGTTCAATTTACAAAGTGAGCAGAGAACAAAGCTGAGCTGAACTCAGGTGAGCCCCGAACAAATCTGTTACACCCACAGGAAGGTTTCTTAAGGATTTCTTCCTTTTCCTCCTGTACCAAGGTACAACACAGTGCATGGATGAGAAATAAGCTAGAGGGGCCAGGGTGATATCAAACTGACTGGACACTTTCATAGCTTCCCTTATCAAAAGTATGCATTGTGTGTATGCATATGAGTAAACTCAGTTACATTTGGGTGTGTAACACTTTGCTAGGAGCCAGCCATAGCATTTGCAAGCGGTAAGTCAACACAACAGGAGTATTAAATGTGGATTAAACCAAAGTAACTCTACAACAGACCAATTTTGGGGTGAAATAGCAGGTAAACAGAGGTAACACTTTTTACAGCAAAGCGCTTTCATTAATGCCATCGCAGAGACCGGTTTACCCACCGTTTCATGCCAAAACTGCAGTTCCTTATAACCCCCCTATAAAGACATATTTTAGACCAGTTTATAATCGAGGCTCCACCAATGTGTGAACTCGAATGAGTTATAACTGTTAAAACCACTCTGATGAACACTTTATAAGGTGAACATTACAAGGTGTTGTGTTTCCCTCCTCTCATCCCCAACCGGTTGCGCCAGATGGCTGCCCCTCCCTTAGACTGGTTCTGCCGGAGGTTTCTTCCTGTCAAAAGGGAGTTTTTCCTTCCCACTTTCAGCAAGTTCTTTCTCATAAGGGGTCATCTGATTCTTGGGGGTTTCTCTGTATTGTTGTAGGGTCTTTATCTTACAATACAAAGTCCTGTGAGGCAACTGTTACTGTGATTTGGAGCTTTATAAATAAAACTGAAACTGGCATCATGGGTAAGAATAGCAACAATGTAACTGTCTGATAACTCCACTGAGAGACTGTTTAAAGGATAAAATGACCACATATGAATGTTTGGTTTATATGGGGATATTTGAAAAAGATTGTGGAGATTATTGTGGAGAAGTCTACATTGCTAAATATCTGATAATTAACAACTTTATGTCATTTGAACCATCATACAAGCCTCCTTCGAAACAGCAAGTAGTTAATAATATAGATTAGCCTTTGTTAAATGCATAATGCACAATATCAATATACACAAATTAACAAAATATGGCTAATTTATTGTGGAGAAATGCAACTAAAGAACAGCAGGAACATTTCCCCGCATCACTAATCTGCTTGCTGAATTAAACAGGGGAGAAAATTATTCAGCATCAGACCTAACAACAGAACAGCAGCTAAAATGCATCTCCATATCATTATGCCTCTATGTTTGATTTATACAACTGAAGCCAGTCTTCAAATAATGATTTCTTTGAAAATTTTGGATGCAAGGGTTGAGCATAGGTTTTCTTTTAGAGGCAGTGGGCACAGTATCTTTACTCCTCAGGCTTCTTCCTCTGCCAGTGTCAGCAGGGGTTGTTTAAATTGGGCAAGCGAGGAACTGTGTAATTCCTAGCACTTATCATGGAGTGACATATAGGCACCAGTCTCTCTAGAATTTAAATACAGGGGAAGAAGACATGTCATGGGTGGGCAGAGTTCCTGAGGTTTATCGGGGCAGTTGGCAACAAAGACGAAACCACCCTGGCACGATCACATGACCTGTAATCTTGCGGAAGACAGCTGTCACACACGGACGGGTGACAAATTAAAGGAAGAGCTGACATCAAGTGTCTTAGTAAGGTGTTGAGCCACCTTGTGCTGCTAGACAGCTTCAGTGCCCCTTGGTACCGATTCAATAAGTCTCTGGAACTGAAGTGGTGGGGTGGAAAATGCATGATTTCAAATCATTTTCATACCTAAGCCATTTAATTAGACTAACTTTGTATTGATTTAAAGTGACCCTTCCCTCTCTGGGGATAAGTAAAGCTAAATCGCACCAGCAAAATGCGCCTCCAGCATATTAGAGCCACCTTATCGCCTCACCGTCGTGGTCAAAGGTTTAACATTTATATATCTGCAAAATAATACAGACATGGAAACATATTCTTGAGTAGTCTCTCATAGTGTCTCGTGTTTTCATCTCAGACTCTTAAGAAGCAATGGCTAATTTTAATGTGACAGTATCAGTGCCTGCGGATGTTCCATTGGCTCTGATTTGCTTCAATAAGCCACTTGGGTAAGTGCCTGTTTAGGGTCATCATTAAAATCCCAGAGATGCCAAAGCAGAGCTGTTATAACACAGTGAAATGCAACATTGCAGACAACACAGCATGCACTGGTGAGCACAGCAGCACGCTTAATTGAGCAGGAACAGCGGTAAGCGATCAGGGTTAAATTTAAATGCCTGTGTTTTAGATTCTGTGAGAATAAACTACAGGACAAAGACAACTGCTCAAACACCCAGAGTTTAGGAATGACATCTGCATGAGGCTTTATTGGATTAGCAGGAGTATGCAGCGTGAGTATGCAGCGTGAGCCCGCAGGTCTGCGGATCTCTTAAGCAAAGCTACTTCCTCAACTCGTTCCTCAAGAACCCCAAAAGTGAGCGTGATGCAGCGAAGAGCCTCCTTGGAAGTGAGCGAGCCTGAAGAGCGCATTTGCTATATTTCCAAGGGCAATGACAACATGTCCAAAGCTTTCTCTCCATTACTACTAAAAGTGTTCTCTCCTCTACCTCAAAATTATGCCCATTTAACTCTGCTGAAGAGTGCACTCACCAAAGATGAGAGAGAGGGAAGACCTAAAGCACTGCACAGTGTGAACCCACTGCAATCTACAAATTGGCCAGAAAGCCATCTTTTCTGATTTACCGCGGCCTCTACTGTAAGTGTGTGGCTTTCTTCAATCATCCTCCTTAATGCACTAACCATTAGAGTCTGTCCAGAAAGAGAATATACCCTGGTGTCTCAATTATAGACCAAGACTGAATCTCTACAGCAGCCTTTTGTGGTCATAAAAGGAAATGACTATCCATTTTCTGCTCCAGCTCTCACACAGCAACGGCACGGTCCTGTCTGTTGTTGGGAGCGCCAAAACTCATCTTTCCAACTGAATTGTCTTATTAATCACCCCCACTGCAGCGGTGAGAGTGCCAATTAAAGTTGGAAAGAGATTTAAATTGACAAAAAAACCCATTTTCAACGTCCCTTTAACAGTAGCTTCCCTTTGTGGTCCTTTCTGCTTATTTGCAGAACTTTTTACACAAGAGCAGGAATGGAGGTTTTGTAAATACAACATCAAAAATTGGGAAGGATGTCGCGGACCTGAAAGCGCTACAATGCATAATGTGCTTTGATCTTCTGGGTACAGCGTAGAGATGTGTGAGATTTGGTGATCTGCAAACTCTGAAAAGTTATACCAGAAAAAAAAATATATAAGTGACAGCGACAGGGATAAAAGCACTGCCTGCAACAAGAACTCAAATACGAGATGGGAAGAAACACATGAAAGAAAGAAGATTCTTTGGCACAATTTAAAAACTGGGAAAAGGCTCTGACAGGTCTCAGTTTTAATATCCACCTCCAATATTATCATTGCAAATACAGAGAAATATCCATGAAAGATGAATACAGGGAGAAGTCTGTGAAATAGTTTTCTCGCTCTTCTCGAGACAGTTGTTTAAGTGAGCGCCGCTGTGTTTCTTTTCCGTGTGCGTGGGACTGACAGCATGACCAGGTTTGCATTTAATGGCCGGCACTCCTGAGGAGATGCAAAATGGGAGAGATAATCAGAGGCAGAGAGAAAAGCGGTGCATGTGGGAGCAAGGGAACAACGGTGTGTGAAAGAGAGGCAGGGACAGAGAGACTCGGTGAGAGAAATGTGGGATAAGTAAAATAATCTGCTGACAGAAGGGGAGGGCAGCACGGCCATTTAAATCAGAGACTGACAAATAGGTGAAAGGCAAGCCTGAAAATGAGTCTTTGCAGGGGGCAGAGGGGAATGGTGAAGGTTAAGGTCCATGAAATATGGATAATAATCTGTTTATGTAGTTAAGATAGGGAAGAGGAGAGGTAAAAAGCCCTTTGTGTGAGCTGAAAATGTGTTGTCAATGCTGTATGAGAGCCTAGAATCAGAAAAATATTGCATTACTGCTAAAACAGGCTCCCTCTGAGATGTCTCCAAATTTAAAGAGTTTAAATTTAGTACACGTGCGTGATTTCAGAACTCTAGCTTAGACTGTATGATTATTTGTATGATTGCATAATTGCCTTTGCAATGCATTTTCTCATATATATTATATATAAATCATTTGACTATGTCTCTCATTCATTTTCTTAGGTAGCATGGTGGACCTTACTTACCATAGGGGACCCTGGTTGGGCTACTTAATGCATTTAGTCATGTGGACATGGTCAAGACAGTCTGCTTAAGTTCAAACTGAGCATTAGAACAGTGACTTTGGCAGGGTTGTTGGTGCCATACGAGCTGGTGTATCAAAAAATGCTGATCTGCTTGGATTTTCCCACACAACCATCTCTGGGGTTTACAGAGAGGGTTTAACGAGAGAAAATATCCAATGAGCAACAGTTCACTGGCTGAAAATGCCTTGTTGATATCATAGGTCAGAAGAGAATGGCCAGTCTGTATCGAGATGATAGGAAAGCAAAAAGTAGCTCAAATAACCACTCGACACAACCAAGGTATGCAGAAGATGATCTCTGAATACAAAACATGTCAAACCTTGAAGTAGATGGGCTTTAGTAGCAAAAGACCACACCGAGTGCCGCTTCTCTCAGCTGAAAAAAGGAAATGGATGCTATAATCCGTGCAGGCTAACCAAAAGTAATAGAAAATTGGAAAAAGCCCAGTCTGGTGAGTCTCAGTTACTGCTGCAACATTCAGTAATAGGCTTAAAAACAACAACATGAAAGCATGGATCCACCCTGCCTGCTACCAACGCTGTAACAATGGGGGGTATTTATTTTCTTGGCACACTTTGGGCACCTTAGTACAACTGAAGTGTGTTTAAACATCACAGCCTACCCAAGTATTGTTGCATCTCTTTATGACAACAGTGTAACATCTTTAGATAGCTGCTTCCAGCAGGATAACATGTCATGCAACAAAGTTTAAAACATGAGTTCACTGCACCCAAGCAGCCTCCAAACTCACAGAGAGTCGAATTATGGATGTGCAGCGGACAAATCTGCAACGACTGTGTAATGCTATTATGTCAACATGGTTGCTTAATTGCTTAATTTTAGTTTTTAAAATGTTGGGGTTAGAATTAATTAAAGCAAATGACAGTTTTCTAGCTTCATAAATGCCACATTTACTCCACTGGCATTGAAGGTTCCCAATAGATGTATGAGGTGTCCCTTCACCAGTGCGGACTCGTCTGTCCATCCAAGAATTGCCCTGTGTTTCATTTGTAACAAACAGTGTGCAATCAATATTAATAATTGTTTTTCCTCAGATTATAAAAGGTTTCCTTTTTTGAAGCATGTCTTAAGTGTTTCATAATCAGTTAACCAAAAGCAAACAAGGAGAAAGAGCCATCACTTTGTTTTAGAGCACACTTCTCAGCACAGTAAAACACAAAATCAATTTCATTGTCGGTATCTCCCACATTTAACTAATCAGCATTAGCACTCAAAATGCGTTTTAGGGCACTGTAATAAAAAGCCCAGGCAGCCACAGCAAAACAAAACCTAGCCTGTAATGACTAATATCACACAAACAACGGAGTACCAATCAGCCAAATAACAAAAAATAACACTTCCCCTGATTAATACTCATTTAGGAAATTACAGAGAGAAAACAAGAGATCACAAGGCAATCGCATTGTGTGTTATTATAATATCAAAGTAATGGCTTTCATTTCCTGAAAACATATGCTCTACACTACACTATACTATGGTAATGCATGTGCTGTCAGAAGGCAAGGGAACTGTTGATCAAATGGATAAGCTCTGGCAACCCTAGCACACTTTGACATTTCAGAAGATAATGCAATAAAGCCGAGAAGAGTTATAAACTCAGTCTTCCTCAGCGCTGGATATATCCTGTATAATTTAGTGTTTACATGCACTCACTGGTGGCTTTTGAGTCCCTGTTTTCTTTTCATTAGACATTATAGAATTTCTGTTTTATCAGAGGAGGAGATGGAGGTTTTATTTGTCGAGCCTATCTCACGTGTTTTTAAAATGTTTACTGAAACAACAGGTTTCTGAGCACAGAAGCTCACAGGCTTCCAGTTTCGCAGGACAAAACTCACGATCTATTTACATTGTTCCGGGATCGGGGGGTCAAGCGTGATAGATGACATGCCATCTGCTTATCAGGCCCTTCCAGAGGTCAGTAAAATTGAAGGTCAGCATAACACCTCAAAACAAACTGTACGGGACAGGAGTTGGGGGTGGCAGTGCGTTGCGGGAGCAGAGCACGGTTCCTGATCTCGCCACCACACAACTGATAAGGCTAGCAGAAAATGCACTGCCAAAAAGGATTATCTGTGGGTAGCTCAGTGTGTCTGACACCAGGCATGCTGGGTAAAGTAGAGGCAGGGCTGTTTACTGTAAAGGTTTAACACACTAAAATGTGGTCTCAACAAGCCCAGTGCTCTAGGATTTACACTACCAGTCACACTCATAGCACACTCCAATGTAGGTTTAACAGTGGGAGATACTCCATCCTGCTGAATATTTCATAAGTGCGATGTATTAATGCAGTCATTAGCTTGGTATGACTCACAAACCCAAGTAGACAGCAGTCAAACTGGTGACTATATTTTAATTGTCACTTGACACAACTGAACTTCAGCACTTCTGGCTCCTACGTCTGACTACAGACGTGTAATTGAACTGTGTGCATGTGTGCAGTTTGTTAGAACAGCAGTTTCACGTATTGAGCAATCCGGCGTAGTTCACCTCAGGATGAGGACTTTATCCATAAAGTCTACAATACCTACCTCTGAGCAACAGGAAAAAAAAAACACAGCATCTCAGTATGGGTTTTAGCTGAGTGCAAGTTCAGGAACTTTGTCTGTGGTTGATTTATGGAGCTTTGAGGTTTGCAGAAGCAGGGAGGTGGTAGAGTCTCTGCAGTCTCTGGATTTAATGCCAAGGGAAGGAGGAAAAAAGGCCCTTTTTATATCAGTTACCTGATTCTTTTCGACCGGCTTACAGTGTCACATTGCTTCATTGCTAAAAATACAACATATGGAAAGTAAACCTGGTTTAGTTTGAGAGGCGCCGTAGAGCAGATGAAGACCGTGTTATGTAACCGATGATGTGTAATGAATGATTAGTGTGATTGACTTTGTCTGGGACTAAACAAAGGACAGGCAGATCTATTCAGCTTGTCCAATGACATTCAAGAAATCCAATATCAATCTCTAAGTATCAGTGTTCTCCTGCATGTCGTCAGAAATAATCCTAGTGGAAATTAAAGGCATATTGTGGCATCAGAAACCTATTATTGTGTGCTGAGGTGAAAGAAATCTGCAACTTTGTTTCAAATTTTTCTTTTACGACTCATTTGAATACTTAACTTTTGTTTCCTAGGTATCCCAGTACATTTAGGATGGCCTAGTACTGAGGTTATGATACAATGATCAGCATTCTAGTCGTCCATGTGGGCATTGAGCATATGCTGGAGCATATGTTTCAGAATATATTGCGAGAATTTAGTATGCACTGCTGCAGGGCAAAGGAGCAGGGCAGCCCGGTAGTATATTCAGGGGGAAAAACTGATACACAGTTAACCTGTGCATGTACAAAAACAAAACACCTACTGCCTTTGTTACGAAGCCTACAGCTGATAGCAACTAATACTCCATCTCAGAAGGGAAACTAAATCTGCACATACAATTTTACTTTGTAATTCTTTTTGCCTCCCCCAAGGGCAAATATTTGTATAAAAAATAAGGTACTAAACCAAATACGCACCATTTTTAACGCTTAAGTTAGTAAAAGTCATATGCTGACAAAATCACCAAAGTAATACTATATATAGATTCAAAGACAGGCTGGATGTGCTTATGGGCGTCTTCAGTTATAGTTAGTCTAATATTTACAAAGTGATGGCCAAGAGAGAATATTAATTTAGAACTTAAGAGAAAAATGCCAAGTTGTGTATTTGTAGAGTGTAACATAAACAAAATGTTCCTTAGAGTCTTGCTTGCATCAGCATCAGATAAAATAGGAAACTCAAAGAGCAAAAGCACATTCAACCTTGTTTAAAGTAATCTTCCAAAGGAGACATTACCCCAATTTCAGACATAAATTAGCCAGCTATCCTTTCATTAGAGAAGCTTTACAGGCTTACTATAATAATTTGATTAACACAACTCCCTGAACCTCAGGGAGCTGAGTGAGTGACTTTTGTATTTTAGAGGACTTTGGAAGAATACTTAATGAGGTAGATTATCTCTTTGATGTTGTGCTCTGGACCTTGAATAAAGCAAGATATATGACCTACCCCTGCTCTAAATCAATCAGAAAATGGTCTTCATTAAGCTGCTGAAACTTCTAATTTGAAAACATCTTTATAAAGGAAACCTCATCTGAGTCTTTGTTCTGCAAAGATACAAGAAATTTTCAGGGAATAAATCCCAGAAAACTTTAACAGCCTACTCCACTATCTTCCAAGACACATAAACCTTCATAGTCCCATTAAAGCACTCTCCCTATCTCCTAAAGCTTGATGCTGGAATGGAGGACGGTCAAATAAATGATTCACATGCCAGAAACGCGAAAGCATCGGCATTACCTCTTTCTGTAATTCGTTTTAATTATACCAGATAACAAGAAAAAAGGAAATTATGTACCATGAAAAATTAGGCCCCAGTAAGAGGATAAAAGAGAAAGTCAAACAGTATGTGAATCATGTTCACTTAGCTACACTCACGCCTGAATTTGTTTATTTGGAAGTTAACATGGCACCTGGGAATTAGAGTGAGGTACCTCGGTTATGTATAATGCATGCAGTACTCCTCGAACCAGCAGCAGTTGTGCATCTTGCCTCATGAAGACATGATATGTGGCTCAGTACAGTGTTAAGAACACTGTTTTCTTAGAGTCAAGTGATCCGAATAAACAGTAGTGAAAACCTGTGGGAGCAAACACTCTTATCACAGATCTACATTTCATTGGGAGGATAGGGTGGCACCAAGCCAGCTGCTTTAGAGAACTGGAGCAGTGCTTTATGTCTGGGTAAATGCATGCAGATCCATATGCTAAAGATAAAATAAGCTTAAGGCCTTGATTGTCACCAAATAGTATATTACCATTTTGCACAGCATAAACTTTCACGGTGCGGTACATAAAACATCATCTCAAGAGGCAGAGACAGATGGCTTCCCTTTGTGCGTGTGGTTACCTGATAAATGTGAATGTATCTGTATGACATTATAAAATAAAACAGATAAAGAAAGAATAAGATAAAAGTATGAAATGATTTGTATTGATCTCCATGGGTGCAATTCAATTGTCAAAGGTCAAAGATGCTTTTGTGGTGGTAAACAACAACTGTACAGTTATACTACGCCTTACAGCTCACACAGCTGTGCAGACGTTAGAATACTAGTTACATTTACCAAAGGAATCGTGTTAAAATCTGCTCCTATCGGTCACCAACTGTTCAGTTTGATCATATACCCAAACAAAGTCGCATGTGCTTTTATAGTGAGTCAGTAGCATCTTCATATTATACAGTACTGTCTTGAGGATGCAGACCTTTTCACAGTAGTCTTAAACAATAGTTCTCCGGGCTTTCTGAAGCTTTTTATTTGGACTTTGGCTGCTTTTTCATTCATTTTCAGTCCAGTCCTTGAACCTTACAGTCCATGCATTCATCTTAAGTAGGCTTGATTACTGTAACAGCATCTTTACAGGTCTACCTAAAAAATCAGTCAGACAACTACAGCTCATTCAGAACTCTGCTGCTCGAGTCCTCACTAAGACCAAAAAAGTGGACCACATCAGTCCAGCTCTGAGGTCTTTACACTGGCTGCCTGTCCGTCAGAGGATAGACTTTAAAGTTCTGATGCTGGTCTATAAAGCTCTGAATGGTTTAGGACCAAAATACATCAGTGACCTCCTGACCCAGTATGAACCTTCCAGATCCCTCAGGTCATCTGGATCCTGTTTTTTATCAGTTCCCAGAGTCAGAACCAGACACGGAGAAGCTGCATTCAGCTTTTATGCTCCATATATCTGGAACAAACTCCCAGAAAGCCTCAGATCAGCTGAAACACTCAGTTTATTTAAATCCAGGTTGAAGACTCACCTGTTCTCAGCTGCATTTGAATAAAACACCAAATCCACACTTTTAAGCTTAAATTTCAAAACTCACATTTTAACTACTGATTTTATCTACTGTTCTGATTTTATCTACTGTTTTTTTTAATCAATTTTAAATCATGCTTTTTATTTGTTTTTGTTTTTTAATTTCTCTGTAAAGCACTTTGAATCACCTTGTTGTTGAATTGTGCTATATAAATAAACTTGCCTTGCCTTGGGGCTGAATGTCAGTCTGTGGTGTTGGGGATCTTGTCAGAATACATAGAATTATAAATGCAGAAACATAGCATCTTGGAAATTGATACAAGCTTTAGTTTTCAGCATGACACACTAGCAATGCAGTGAAAGCACACCTGAATAGAAATAGAAAACACACAAGGTCTGAGCACAGACCTCAACATTACTGAAGCAGTGTAGGATCACGATAGAATCACGATAGAAGACTGAACAAAAGGCAGTCAACATCCAAAGATTTGAATGTCCTTCTACTCATACTCTACAGTAGAAAAACATTCAGTTAATTAACATGATGTTTTAGAAATCCATCCATTCGCTTCCGCTTATCCTTTTTCAGGGTCGCAGGGTACACCCTGGACAGGTCGCCAGTCTGTTGCTAACATAGACACAGACAACCATTCACGCTTGCCTTCATACCTATGGACAATTTAGAGTTTCCAATTAACCTATCCCCTATTATGTCTTTGGGAGGAAGCTGGAGTAGTCAGAGAGAACCTGCAAACTCCACACAGAAGCAGCAGAATGGTGGCATTGAACTCAGGACCTTCTTGCTATGAGGAAACAGTGCTAACCACTGTACCACCGCGCTGCCTTGCTTTAAACTGTGTATACTGTGGTGTATAATCAATTATGCAAAAGGTTGAGGCTTTTAAGATACAATTATTGTCTCAAAAAACATCAGGCATGACATTTGATTGTTTGATCTTTTGTAGTACATCATACTGAAGACCAAGTAGTGACCCATCCCAGTATGACAGTCCTCACTGGATAAACCATGAATGGGTTACTGACCATTCTTTCTGTTTTCCCAGCTTTCCTGAACACAAGGCAACTAAGCCAAGTGAATCCTGCTTCTATGAATTTCAGCCATGATATATTTAGTTTTGCAGATGTGAGCTCCAATGTTTATCAGGGATGGAGCATCATTCACGTAGAGGTCCGTGCTGTTATTTAGCAGAGCTAAAGGAACTGCAGCTTTTTGCGACTAATGGTATCATTTCACATCCCAAATCTTGCTTAGAAATACTTTATAAGTTTTCCTGTTGGGTGGGAAACTAATCTTGTGACATGAGAAAGTGTACAGCTGTGTCTGTGGGATATCAGATTATACAAGTGCTGAGTCAAACAATCTAACATCTACCATAAAAATAGGATTTAATTAACCTGCACAATAGCTTTTTTGGCCCATTGGAGACGACTTTTATTAGAATAGTACTGGCCCAGCAAGGTTAGAAATAAAAGCACAGTGACGGATGTTTCCTATTAACAATGTTTTCTCTTTGTAATTTGATTTTGTTTTTGTCATTTGCCCTTGATCAATGGACTGAAACATACACTGCCAAGTGCTGTGGGGCCCGAGATTTATTTATTTTCCCCCCATTTCAGATCTTCGGATTCCCTTACCTTACAGACAAGAAATTTCATTCTTATTTTGGGACCACATCTCCCCAAACTCATTCATAGGGGAAATAAAAGCAGATAATAACTTGGTAAAAAAAAATAATTATGAACCTTAATTATACAATGTTTGGGATCTAAAATAATTCCCTTTACCAAGCCAGTTAGTGAAGGCGGCATTGAGAAATTAACTTCAAATACAACTTGGAACAAAGCAAAAACAGTGGCTCACTGAGAGAGTTTATCTCCACGATTGAAACCACCGGTGTTCCTTTGGACCATGAAATTGTCATTTGTTCTGCTAGCATTACATCAAATGAGAGTTCAGGGCCATGCCAGGACCGTTTGTTGCTGCTGAGCTTATTTTAACTTGTTATCTGACAGAATCTCCATGGATAATTATATTTGGCTCAGACAGACAGGTAGAGAATGTCATCTTTCCACAGAGCCGGGTGAAAAGTCACGAGAAACGCCTAGGAGATAAATCGTGCAATACGAATCCTCGTGTGTGATTACAGTACGGTATGTACTGTAAGTGCAGGTGCATTTGAGCATGTCAGAATATTTCAGAATGTTTTCATTTCAGCATCTACAATGCGCATCTGTGTCAGAGAGAGCTTTTAGTGCCAGTGTGCTTCTGCGCACATGAGCACAATTAAGCAAAAAAATAAATAAATAATGTAACCACCATGAGAGATTACATTCTGCGACTTGCTTAAAACCATTAGAGAGGGAGAAGAGACGGCCAGGCAGAGGGGATTATTCTGGGCTGGAATGTGGAAGCAGCGGAATACAGTGAGGAGGGGGAAATAAGGGCGACGTCGACAGTGTAGCACTGACAACAGCACTAGGAGGAGATCAGGTTAAAGAGGGTGGCACGGCGCCAGAGGACTGTTTTAAAGAGGAAAGAACAGAGAGAGAAAGTAGGGGGAAATGATTGAGGAATATTAAGAGAGAGACAGAAAGGAGGGGGGGAATTTTTCCCTTTTTTTTCCTTTTGGAATGGGGGGAAGAAAACTACAAGCGCAGCAGAGATTCCATCTTGCAAACAACAAACCAACCACAGGCCCTTCACCACCGACGGTGTACTGCCTTTGATGTATACTACATTTAGCGAGTGCCGGGGAGCAGGAGAGTGTTGTTGAGAGAAAGAGAGAAAGAAGCCATCAGCATTATGAAAAGCATCAGACCCAACGGAATATGGAGCAGCCACTTGATGACGCTATTTGATCCAAGTGGGGGTGCTGGTGGGGGAGGCGGGGTTGTAATGGCAGAAAAAAGGGGGCGGGGTAGTGTGATGGCACAGGCTGCAAGAAGTATAATGTAGCCAGACTGAAGAAGCCAAAAAAAAAAAACAATTACCAAAAAATAAAAATCCCCAAAACAAAAGATTAAAAAAAAGAATAAATGCAAATACAGAGTATAAAAGACATACAGTGAAGCTGTACACCCAGCAGGCATTCCAGCCAGCCAACTGAAATAAATCGAGATGGAGGAGCGGTTTTCAGCTCAGGTTAGTATGAGGCAGCGGATCACGTTGCTGATTTGGTGTACAGCATGGTGACATATACTGACCTGGGCTTGAGACAGCACTAGTGGTGGTGGGTTCAATAATTGCTACAGGGGAGGAGAGGGGGGGGAGAGGGAAGGGGAGGGAAAGAGGACATTCATGTATTATTAACAGAATGGAGACATAAAAAAATAAAAATTAAAAAAATAAAATAAAATAATAATAATAATAATAATAATAATGCATGCAAGGACAAAAAAGGACAGGGAATGACGACAAATCCTCTCCGTGCATTAAGGAGCGATGGCTATGGCGAGATGCAACCTCCTCGTGCTCATAAAAAGCACCTTTTTTCCCCCCCAGTTGCCTCAGATTTGCATGAATTGCTGCTAAGACAAAAAAAAAGAACGAGGGCGAACCCAGCAGCCGGAGCCAGTCCCAAACCCTGAAGGGATTTTGTGACCTGGTGAAAAGTCTTCATTTCTCTTCAGATATACTCGGCCACCTGCACTTAGTGGGGGTAGTTTTTCAGTAGCAACACTCGGCTTAATTTTTACTCTCCAAATCGCATTTCAGGCTGATGGAATTATGTAACATCCAGTGTGGCAATCTAAACAACTAGCCTGTGCTGTTTAAGTATATATGACACATAAATCTTTGTACTTGTGTCACATATGCAGCAAAGACACCCCCCCCACCCACGGAGATCTCGTATCAACACTCAACAATCACCTTGCCGACTAAATTGGTATGAAGATATCAGTGTAATGCAAACACTGCTGCCCATTTGATATAAGTAACATAGCTGTTTGGTAAACAAGCACTCAATTTGAGAAAAATCTGTACCCACTTTGTGCAGTGACTCACTTGAGAGCAGAATCTGAAATGCGTAGCAAAAATCAAAGCTGTTCTTTACCATAAGGGCTAAACTCAAAGCGATACAGGAGTCGGCATCGTTATCATGTGTTTTTCGCACATGATAGGCTATAAAAATATTTAGACTTCCTGCAAAGGTGCTATGTAAGATACAAGCCACCTTCCTCCTAAAAGGCTTCATGAGAGCAGAGGAGCTTAAATGTCACAAGAGAAATCAAAGCAGCCATGATTACGCCTTAAAAACATTCACACGAGGAATACAATGACTTTATGTCGTTCCACCGGTGCCGCGCCAAGGCCGTGCGATAGTGCAGAGGCTACTTAGTCTCTCTATTTTAATCCATTTACACGGGAACTCAATATGGGCACTTCACCTGCGGGGCAAAAGAGGGTACGCTGTAGTCCCCACCATGCTCTCAATCTGTGGTCTGTGTTGCTTTTCTGAAGCGCTCAAACAAGTGTGTAATCACTGTGTTACTCTTTTACCGAGCCACTGTTATGCCAACAACAATAAAACATTTGCTTTCACGTCGTTTCATCATTCTATTTGAGGTGGAAATTGTGCAAGAATCAGTATTCATACGTGAAATGATATGCCTTTTTCCCTCGGTATATTGGTGAGGAAATGGTCGAATTCATCTTTTCTTCCACAAATGTTTCCACTTTAAGTAGTCCTGGGGGACCCGGTATGTGAAGAGAGTTTCTTTTCAGTTCTTCAAACAGCCAGCCGGGTGCTATCTGATTAATACTTGAGCATGGATTCACCACTGAATCATTTCATGAGCTCTCAAGACACTCCTCCATTACTGTGGAACATATCTTTTGACATGCAATCTCTCCCTCGTAGCTCCACGCCGACTTGGAGTTTCTCTCTCATTCAGGAGAGCGACGCATCATTTCACGTACTGTATATGCCGGTCGGCCTCTCGCGCAGCTTGCTCCTTTTGCGAGATAAAACACATTAGTTTTCACAGCTATTTTATTTCATGGATTGCTATTCTCTTTGTTCTTTGTAGAAGGGATAATGCGAGAGATTTATCTGACTCGATTTGAAGGAACCAGTGTTCACAGAGAGCCCAGCTCAGACTTTTAGCTCATTACAAGCATAAGGAGAAGTTAATACTAAAACTGTACACATCCGTTTTAGCTCTATGGGTTGCACGCAGGCAGCTATTCCAAAGAGACTTCTTGGAGTTTTTCCCTGTATGAGATGTGTTCAGAGTTAGATTCTTAACAAAGCAGGCAGATATCTCAAAGAAACACAAAATGTCTTTGGTATGCGAGTTTGTGCCAACATCCGAGTTTATAAAGTCACATTTCAGAGCCAACAATCTCAAAACTCATTAATTACTGGCTGGGTCAATAAAACTTATCACTAATCCTATTAAACCTCCACGGATAAAATATGGCGTGTTTGTGCAATGCCGCAGTAAAAATCGTACTTAGAGCCATAAAATATAGGAAGAGGAGATTCCAGACAAACTTGGATATAGCCCGAGCCATTGTAAGTGTCCAATTTATCTTCGCTGCTCCATTTGAGAGCATTATCAAGGTATTTTTCATGCAGGGACACATGCCTGCATGAACATCTTCCTCACTTATTCCTCCATGATGATGGAATGGTCCGTTTTTAAGGCTGTGCTCATTTGTGAGCCGCCCAATTAAGTATTCGCCCTTGTTCATTTTTAATGGCGGCAAGTGTGTGTGGGTACACACTCGGATCGCTCATCCAGGGATGAATGTCCATAAAGTGCTTTGTGCCTCCTATAGGAGTCGGCAGTGGTGGGTGGGGTGTTGTCGGGAATAAGCTCCGCTGCCTGCTGGGCTTCAGCACCAAACATCATCGCAGTGCAACTGGAAAATGTTAATGGCTTTTATGATTGCCTAAATATGGAAATGCAGGCATTCAAAAGACAGGTAAATGGTGCAACACTCTAAGGGCGCTTTTGGGGAAAATAAAGCGTATGGCAGCCTCGCCACGTTAAAGTTATTCAGTGTCTTTTTCATATGTGCGTGTTCTAAAAATGCCCCCAAATTATGTCGCGCTGCTTCTATTCAACGGTTTTAATGCTGGAAAACAATCAGCGGTCCAATATTGCCAGGACACGCTTCTGTTTTCTAACCAATGCGGACAAATATAAAAGAGGAGTCATTTTAAACAAGGATAAATAAACCTGGCTGAAGCACGATGCGCCGCAGCCATCCAGTCCCCGCCTGGACTCCATATTATTCCCCTGCGTTTGAGGCTGTAATCACACACCCACATTTCAGGTTTCACCTTTTGCTCACATTTTCCTGCATCTCTGCTCCGTGACTCAGGTACAATCACAGGGTGCGTGAGCGAACGACATCATCGACAACAATGGCAGACGAGGAGACGTGTCAAAATGACACCTACACATGCAGTGATTGATAAGCGTGACAAATGAACACAACATTCATTAACCAACTAGCCAGCAGTGTCTCTCCTGCCTGAGGGAGGCTGAGCAGTGACACAGAGAGAGGAAGAGTAACTCTTTTTCTTCTCCATCAGTCTCTTCCGATTACTGCTCAAAAGGTGGGAGGGGGGAGCAGGTGGGGTGGGAGGAAATGAAGGCAGAGGTATAGGCGGAGAAAATCTCCTTCAGGGCTAAGCCGAGGTGGGCTGGGGGATAAGAGCTTGACCAATTAAGCTGGAGGACTCCTCAGAAAATTGGAGTGAGCAGCCTCAGTCTTTTCACCGAAGTTCACTTCCATCTAGCACATGAAATGGGAAGTTGAAATAGGGATTGCCAGCTTGGTGATTGTTATACCTCGGCTAAAATCATAAAGAGCATGTCTCTGCATGTGTGTGTGTGTGTGTGTGTGTGTGCAGTGTACACACAGTGCTCATGTGTATGTGTAGTAAGAGGCCGTCAGAAACAACCTGCAATGATTTTTGGCCCTTTTAAAAATAATTATAGGCCCACAAACGATCATGAACATTTTTATAAAAAACAGTTACACAATTAGATTTGATTGAAAATCCTCTGCCGTCCGACGGAGCTGTCAATGAATGAGGGGGAGGGAGGGTGTGCTGATGAAGCTCAACTCACTTAATAAACACATAAATAAACATAAACATACATGAATGATGTCTTATTCAAAACAACAATCATAATTAACACACAAGGAGGGCGTGCAGGAAGGTAAAGGGTGCTGCGGCTGTTAGCGGTGTGGCTGTCAGAGGAACAATGATCAGGCTCATGTTGTAATATCTGTGCTGTGCACCTGAATTACTATAAACTACTGCAAAATGAGCCAATCACTGAAAGAGCCAATTACTGTAAGACATATAAGAGCTGGTGTCAATCAGCCATTCCAGACTGATTACAGCTCTCTGCCAGAACTAATTCCATGTTTCATTCATTTCATCAAGTGCCGGAGAGAGATCCGAGTCAAGGAAGTGAACGTTTACAGCTAAAGGTTATACAGTTAGATGTGGAGGATGAAAGGTTCGGCTGTTTGAGGGCACTGTCAATGGACCCGAACAGCAATGAGGATTCTGCTGCGACCACAAATCCCCAATAACAACATTACTGCGACGAGCACGCTGTCGCCTGAGAAGGAGTTTAGACAACACGCTGGCTGCTAGCTGATAATCATGCAGCGGGACACTGATTCAAGCGAAACATTTTAAACTATACATGAGAGGCTGCAGCAAGCGTGCACTTTTTATCTTACATATTACTCAGTAATATTAATTACTTGCAAATTAACATACGGTAGGATCCTAATGACATCTTGAGCCAAAATATAAATACACTATGGATCCCATATACAGTAACAGCTCACGGAAAAGCACCAAAAAGTGGAAAAGGACTAATTCCACCAATTTATTGAGTATACTCCAATTATAACTGGATAACAGCAACAAGGCAAGCACTGTGATATGATCCTATTTTTTAATAACACCATTGCAAATGAACAGAAAGACCGGAACTCAATATATATTTGTCTCTGTGGCACAACAGCAAACTGAGCAGCCACCGGCACGAAAATCGACGCTTGCATTTAAATGCCAATAATTCATGCTCATTATAAATTAAAGAGCAACAGCAGAGCAATGAAACTAACCCAACAGACAAACAGCCATAGCATACTAACATTATAGAGGAAACAAAGACATACACTGAAGGAAAACATGCTAAGAGTGAATAAAAGCTCCTGAGGTCACCATGCCCTGTCAGCGTGGGCATGGTGACCTCAGGAAATGCTGTGGCTTCAGATGTTGACTGACAACCGCGCGGTGATAAACTATTTACTCCTTAATTAACTTGTCCAAGATGAGAAGCACGGATCGTGACAGGTCAGCCAGTTCCGGCAAATGTTAATGGGAATATCTATCATTTTTTGTGTTGTCCTTTTCCCAAACCAAACCCACTCACACTTTTCTTGACGAGACTCCTCACAGCGCAACGTTGACGACTGCTTAAATTTCTTTCAGTAATGAAACGAGCGTGGAACCAGCGCATCGATCTGGTTTTAAACTCTGCAGGTTTCACTATATAATTTTTGCCGAAAGCTGAACCCTCATTAACTGCGATTACGTTTCTGTTGTATGCACACTGCGGTTCAATTTGCTACAGAGTGATATGGAAAACAAAGCAAAGCTACTGAGAGAGAAACTCAGTATTGTGATTAAATCCCACTGACTGATAATGAATCAGTGCAAACTGAACCTGTGCGAGCTCGGCTTCGTCTGTAATCACACATTTCAACTGAAAACATACAGAAGGACAAAAAGTTATTTTGGGGTATTTCTATGCATCATTCATAACTATTACCCAGTCCAATTCATCACACCTTTGTAGCTTAACAATTGTTTAAAAGTACAGACAATTGTGACGAGTGCTGTTTCACTTTGATATTTGTTCATTCACTGATGACACTGGGCATTGTGGTATTCACAAAGTATGAAAAGATTTACACACACACGCACAGAAGTGCTGCAGAGTGGTGACAAAGAGGCTATATGCTTTCTTTCTGCTCCACAGAACCCAGTTTGTGTTTTACCACAGCTTTTTAACACAAGCTTAAAGTGGTACTTAGCTCAAAGAGATCACAATCCCTGACTAATGGTTTAAAAGCACGAAAACCAAAACGCTCTGACATAACTGGCAGAATAGAGCAGACAGTGAGGAAACACAGCACCTAACTCGTATAAAAAAAACCCAGGCGTTAGTCAGAGCCTACCATGTCGAAACCGAGACGAGATCAGAATGCAAATTCTGCTTTTCATCCCTATTTGATTTGAAACAGAAACCCAACTATCTGTCTTCCACTGGCTGCTCTGAATTGAAGGCAAATGTGTTTACTTTCTCTGGGAGTAGGCTTTGCAGAGTCACAGTTCATCTCATCAGCGATAATGGCAAACCTTTTCCTGGATTGATTTAAAGTGACTCTGTAAGGTTAAGACAAAAAGGATTTACACCACTGACAGATAAGGACCTTTCAGCTTTAAATTCCTGACAACAGAGCAATGACACTGAGCTCTGAAGTCTTGTGTATTTTGCTTTATTGTACTTCCTTTTCTCTTTTTTTTCTTTTTTGAATAGGGATAACCCTCACTTCACAGTGCAGTGCAAACAACCACAGAGACAGCTGTACATGACCATAAATATCCCCCCACACGTTGTTCTTCTACTTACAATTCACCTCACTATATATGATGCTCAGTCTAATATGCATACCCCTTTCCCCCCTTGCTCATCAATAGCTATTGACTGGTTCAAAAATAGCAACCCAAAGTCACCCGTGGTGAAATCTCACCTCTGGGTTTTGTTATTTGCGTCAACGCAGCGATGAGGTGCGCTGCGGCGACTGCTTGCCATTTCTCATTAAGAGCGACATCGGAAATGGCCTCTCTTCTAGATCACGAGAGACAAAGGGAGGGGCAAGACTCTGTGTGTGCCTGTGTGTGTTTCTCACTGAGAGGAAGAGAGTGATAGAAAGGAAGAATGAGCGACAACAGTCGGAGAAAGGGGGAGAAAAAGAGTGAGAGAACGAGATAAGAGAATCAGACAGACAAAGCCACGATAGAACGACAGACAAAGAGATAAAGAGATGGAATGGAAGACGGGGAGAAGTTGGGGGTGGCAGCACAGGAAGCTGCCTCCTCTTTCTATTCCGCGGGTTTCTTTACCGCTCTGCCTTTGAGGCCTCGCTAGTGTCACATTAAGATCATCCATTTGAGAATCTGAGACAAGCCTTTGATGTTCTTTGTGCATACACAAACAGGAGAGTGGAGTGCTCCTTTGACAATTGCCAACTCTACAGAAATATCTTTTTGTAGTCTGAGTCTCTGGCCTGCTAGGGACAATGTTATCATCAGAGAGTGCAGTGCAAACTAGTGAATAATTTAATTTACCTGTTCATATTTCATCACTGAATACATTAAATAGATTTTTTCCCACCGCTCTCACTGTAAAACATAGAGAAAACTATGTTCCCCAGTCCTACGATGTCACTGCTTTTTTTTAATCTCTTTTTTTGTCGCTCAGTTGGGCAAAATAATGGAAGAGTGTAAGAAAAACTCAAACACCCACCAAAAAGTAGGGAGAACTCATGAAGACATTCCTGAATGCATGTATTGTAGAGAGATATTTCATAAAAGAAGTGTCTTGCTCTTTCAGGAATGAAAGATGTTGAAAAGTTTTCCTAAAAGTTTGCTTATAGTGGAAATCTTTCCTGGAAATAAAAAAAAAAAGGCATGATGCAAACCCCTAAACCGAGAATCAAAAAGCCTCGTGTTGTTTGTTCATTAAACAGACCTCGCCTTTTAAGCACTACACTGGCAAATAAGCCTTAGGGCATTTTAAGAACTTTTATCTGTTTTTTTTGATAAATTCTGTGTATTGGGCAGTCTGACAAAATGGGCCAATTATACTTTAATGATCAATGAAGAACTTCACTTAGGCCTGTAATAAATGAACTGATGGCTCACTTCACCTAATCTATACCTTGACTCTCGCCGCCCTCGGCTCCAGTCAGTAGACATCATGACTGTGATAAAGCCCAGAGTGTAGAGAACAGATCTACTGCTGCATTTTTTTTGTTTAGAAACTTTCAAAACTGTGAAAGGTTATCATCGTCAAACAACCTCATCCAACCTTTATGAATCTATGTTTTCTCATACAGAACCAAGAATTGGAAACTTATTAATCTTGCTAGGAAACCTGTCAAAGATCATCTCAACAACCACCAGTTGCAAGGGAAATATGTACTTCCTGACCACTTGAGAGTGGTTGTTGGAGGTTGCTGGCAGTCACTGTGAAGTCGATTGCTAAAGGCCCCTTTCACACAGGCCTCCAGATCACTCAGTGGCCCCCTGGTAACTACAAAGGGTCATGAGGGAAATGTATGTTTTCTGCAACTTTGGCAAGTGGTTGGTGGATGTATTTGGTGTTTCACCAAAAACCTCCTGCTTTGGTCAATTGCACATTGTCACAGTTGCCAGTAGTTTGCATGGAAAACACCGACATGTCTGGAAACACTTGGCAACCATTCACAAAGCAGTAAATGTGAAAAGTGCAGTGAAAAATGGAAATGGAGAAGGTTCGCCTTCAAAGTAAAAGTTGCACTTTTTGAAAAGTGTTTGCGTTGGACTTTTTCAAATTTCAAGAATGTCCACAGACAAGTCGGTGTCTTCATGTTAGCTATGTGTGCAGTAGTAGCAGTATGCTGCACAAGAAGGCTTTTCGTGCAGCACCCTCTATGCAATTGATTTCACCAAGTGACAGCCAGCAACGTAGCATTATTATTACTTTTTACCATTTAGTAAAATCCTACAGTATTTTTTCTGCATGCACAGCCACCTCATTCTGACACACATGTGTTATGTTTTTATTATTCTAGGATTATTATTATTATTATTATTCCCAATGCTGATGTGCCAAACTTATCACATTTTTTTTCCTTAAAGTGTTAGAAATCATAACTATCAGTAGTATCAACACATCACACTCCTTCCAAACCTTATCCAGTGTGCTTATTATTTTCCATTTTTAAATGCAGTAACAACACTGCGTTATATTTTGTCAAAACATGCACAGATGGTATAATATAAACGTATGACTTGTGTATTATACTCTGCCTCCTGGACAAGATTAAGCCCGGCATCTTTATGTGCTAGAAGATCTCTATTCAAACACGGAGCTTCACAAAGATGAGACATAAAACAATACAATGATAGTCTACCACAAAAATGCTTTTCCACAGTCCCCAAACAAGAGCTGCTTCAACTGGACTCGTCATTATTAGAAGCCTTTCACTCACATGCTCGTTAACACTGAGTGCCTGCACGTTGTACATCTTCTTATATTTTCCTATATCTTTCAGTTCTTAGCTGCGGCTCGTGGCACGCACAGATCAGATTTCAAAAAGCTGATTATGGTCAGACATTTTTAAAGTTCAATTTTGAAGATTGCTGTTTGAGAAAACTTTGATCTCAAGCCACAGCATCCATGGGTCCAGTGCTGCTCTACTAGTGGTGTGTGTGTGTGTGTGTGTGTGTGTGTGTGTGTGTGTGTGTGTGTGTGTGTGTGTGTGTGTGTGTGAGAATTGTAAGGCACTTTGTAGAACCACTAAGGCAGGGATTATACTCGGTTGCGGGAACCGTCATGGAGAGCTGCAGACACCACAGATGAGTAGCCGTTCTTGTTATGCTTCTTTGAAGTCTGCTTGAAGTGCACCTGAAGGGTATATGCATTGGTGTGTTGTAGTGTAATGTGTCAATGGGTGTCACAGAAAATTGGTAGGCATGTGCACGTCGGCACGGAGCTTTGCGCTCAAAATTTACATCGCTTGGACCCGGTGAACGCTGGCATGCTCACAAAAGCAGAACTATAATACACCATTCAGGTTTAACAGGTGCTATAGATGTGCGTTACACTTAATATGCAAGAGAAATGTTGAGTTTTTAGTAGAGTTTGTTCTTCTTTCATAAATTGTATATCAACTAGTAAGTTAGGCTTAGTTTACTGAATGAACTGCTTAGAATGTGTGTTTTACTTGTTATTTTAAGAGATTTCTCGTTTTTTTTAGTCAGGATATTTTCTCTGATTTAAAAAAAAAAATCTCACTCAGGGTAAAAATCTAGCTCAAATCTGTGATGTGACTGAAGCACATAGATAGTTTGTTCCAAATAAAGCTATAAAATTGACACATAAGCCAAACTGAGGATGTGCAGAACTGTTACAGCCCAAATTACCTGGCAGCACTGGTTTCAAGTGTGCATTTTCTCAAATAATGTACTTGTTTCCTGTATTTGCTGAATATAGTGATGAATGAGATCACAGGTTATGATTTGGCTGTATAACAGCTTTTGATCCAGTGTTGTGTTTTTCTCCCCCTTCAATCTCCAGTTCCCTTTCATTAGTTGTTTTGAATGCTTAAGTAAGCAGGGGCCTGGGTAAGTGCTGGTCTGGGGTGAAAACAGACAGCCTTGTGTAAGCCTCTTCCTAGAAACACAGAGCCTCTCTCTCCAGCGGAAAGGTCTAAGGTTGTGTTCAGGCAGACAACAGCACTGAATGAAAAAGCAGAGCCACCTCATTTATTCATATGCAATATTGATTCAGTCAGGGTGGCAATGCTGAAGAGTTGTGCATGAAAGAATGAAAACTTGAGCTATAATAGCATAGCTGAAGTATCTCTGCAGGGATGACTTCATTTATTTTGTGGACACATACTGATTTATTTATTTAAAAGAATGCTTCTAACTATGAGAAATAAATGCAGTTTATCAGTGATACAGCAGGAGTTTGGCCTCTGATATTTGGGTCTTTTTGGAACTCGGAAAGATTCCTTATGGGCTTTGAAAAGCTGTGAAAGGGCTGACTCGGAGCCCTCTTTAAAATCTGAGTCATACTTCTACTTGGTATTCAACTTAGCAGGATTGACCTGTGTTGCTGCCTTTGTAATTGTGACGCTGTTGCCTCAAAGCTAAATTTCTTTTTCAGGTGGTGTTTTTATCCAGTACACATGCAGATGTAGACTTAAAAAGCAGACGCACCAACCCACCCACACACACACACACACACACACACACACACACACACACACACACACACACACACACACACACACACACACACACACACACACACACACACACAGGATGTCTAACAATAATAGACAACTGATTCACAAAGCCAATGTCTAGGAAATAATCTTTTTTTTTTTTTTAATGGTGATCTGTGGGCAACCACTTCCACTGGGTTTAAACCTTTTTTTTTCTATAACAAGAAAATTGTAGCAAAAAATGAAAACACTTTTGAGGGCAGAGAACCCCCACTGACATCCACAACACTCTTCCAACCCTCTGACTCTTCAGCACTCCAGTTAGCCACAAGCAGGTAGAATGACAACTTACGATTGAGAGGCACGCTGGCATTAGCCGTCCCTAGCTTGTTGGAGGCGACGCACGTGTAGTTCCCGTAACGATCCTCTGTCATGTTGGTGACTGTGAGGACTGATCTGGAGCTGAGGCTCTTGATGTCGATGCCCTGACCCCTGATAATCCTGAAAAACAGAACACAATCACAACAAATGACGCTTTGATTTCTCTCCCTGAGCACAAAGTAACGGGGGTGGAAACGGCTAGAGTCAAGGACAGCGCAAATGTTTGTCATCTTTAGTGGATTTTCAGATTGTGTAGTGGCTCATCACTCTCTTCAACAGATCTATTTATCCCTTGGTCTGCCTTGGAGAGATGCTTTGAAGGACTGCGAGGAGAGAGAAATGACCCAGAGGTGAACCAGCTGGGTGCCACTTGACGTGTTGTTCATCGTTTTTGTTGCAGGTGCGGCCGGATTATAATAAATCCTACTACAGTTGTGCCTGGCATCTGTGCTAAGAAACTGACAAATGTTAAATTGTTTACTGTTGTGGGCGTGATGATCTTAAACAGCCTGTAGAGATTAAAATTCACTCAGCATAGGCATATGCTATGAATCCTGATTGTGGGATTTTTGTAGATGGTACAGCTTGTTTTCATCTCAGCGGTTGCCTGTACTGCTACAGATTCATATTTAAACAAATAAACCATAAAATCCTCCAGAGAGGAGACATACTTCTGTCCTGGCCTTGCTGTGCCCCCCCATGATCTCGAGCTTGGCTCGACTCGCTTTGAGAGTCACTCTGGGTTGAAGCATTATGTGCGACCTTATGTCCAGCAAATATCCACAAATCTGTTGTTCCCTCTCCCATGGTGATTTCCTCAAATGTTAGCTGAACATTCTCTGATAATCTCAGCATGTGTCTCACCTCTTTACTTCACCGTGAAACTAGTCAATGCTCTCCTCCGTCACGTTGAAAGAAGCCTCCCCATAAACACTCAACTGCTTCCATCCGAGAGCGAAAGTGGCGATGCATCGAGAAAGATTTACTTGCAGAAGCCGCCACACGCCTTCCATTATCGACCAAATGAAAATACATCTGCAGCAATGCTATAGCTGCATCAACACTCAGCCAAAATCAGGAGTGGGGCTCATTTTACATGCAGAGTAATTGGGCAGTGAAAAAGGCAGCGTTAATGCTGTACAGCAGCTACACGTGCTCCATGCTTAAGTCCTTATACTAATGTCCTGCTCATAATGAGGAGTAAATGAAGAAATCAACATTTAGCCATGTAAGAAGTCACAGAAAGAACAAGTCCTTGAATTAAGTAAAGACTAGAATCACGCCAACTTGCCTCCTTAGCAATTTGAATAAATTGAATCCACCCTATAATTACAATTAGCACAGTGTGAGCTGATGATTGAAATTGTGCTCACCAGGAGTGGGTAAATGACGGGTAATAGGGGTAATTTGGTTTTTAAATTCAAGAACTGACACTTGAATCTAGACTGATTGATGTATGTGTCGCGAATGATTTAAGCCAGTTGCCAGCAAACATTTTATTAGGATGCAAGGTGAGGACAAGGCACAAATGACTCTCGCTGGAACATTTTTGTGCGCTCTCCCCAGAGGCTGGATGGAGGCAGAACAAACAAATGCACTGTCTCTGGAAAAAAAAGCAAACAAGCAGAAGTAATACATTTTCTATCAAGTAAAGGTATGACCTAATAACACAAGCGTTATTGTCAAATGTCAGCGTGAACGATTGCAGTAAAAATTTGATATTTAGATGTGGACTTTAGACTTCCGCGGGAAAAAAGTATTCCCGGGTAATCATAAGGATTTCTTTATATTTGTGTCTACCGGCCCATTTTTCATGGCGTGTTGACTTGTCATAGCAAGAAAAGGACACACGAAACTAATTTCGTTAACAATGCCTCAGCTCCATCGAGAGTCATGGTGAAACAGCGTGCACAATACCAGAGCCTTGTAAGTTCACTTAAATGCAAGGCAGTGATTTTCCTCCTTTATTACACATGTTCCTTTAGTTCAATGACATGCAGAAGAAATCTGGTATGAAAAAAGGTCTATGCGGGTGTGCAGGGATAAACAATCCGAACTCACCTTTTTTCACCCTTGTACCACTCAAATGTTGGAGAAGGCACTGCAGCAGCCTCACATCTTAGCAGGGCTGTGCGTCCCAGACCGACTCCATGGCTCTTTATGTCGTGGATAGATGGGGCAACTGAAGAAAACAAAAAAATAAAAATAAGACATCTTGGCAAGATTACCCACAACATTACCATGAGCCATTTGCATAAGAACAGCGGTGAATGCTCTTATTTTGATGGCGAAGGGTGGCTGCACTTGACAACTGCTGACACCCTGGTCAGTGCAGACATTGCGCGGTGTAAGCTCAACATTCAAAATCTACAAAGGCATATTTGGAGAGGAGAGAGGGCACCCATCCCCTGTGTTAGGAAACTCAAATAAATTGCACTGCATGGTGATAAATGGTTTAATGGAAGTTCAAAGACTCAATGGCAGAGGCAGGTTCAGTGAATGCAAAATCAGACTCCTTTCATGTGCTGAAGTGTGGTGTTAATCTCTTTGCCAGTGTCATGTAGGCAGCGATGGCTTTTAAAGCAACCCAGTCCTTCTCCACTTCAAGCAACAGAGCCTTGAAATAATGTAATATGTTTATGTTTTATAGATTGACAACATAATATAAGTGGTAGACCAAAAACAAAAATGCCATTTCAAATTTCATCTAAAATGTAACTAGAGGTTAAACTCGGGGAGATGGGCCATCATGTTTAAGAGGAGGTCAAACAGTAAATAACAAAACCAACACAAGTGCAGACCAGACCACAGCTACGATCAGTGATACCAAAATGAATGAAAAATTAAATAACGGCCCAATAATGTCACCATGTCAACATGAATATACCATCAGTTTAACTTTTTTTACAGGCATGTAAGTCATAAAAAACACAATCAGTTTGGGTTTGATAGATTTCTCCAGTCTGATGGTCTTTAAACTTGAAAGCACATGTTGCATTTTCTTGGCACTCTCAAAACATTGTTGCATGTGTCAAAAGCTGTTTTCACTGATGCACTGCAGTCCTGGACGTTTCTAGACATCAGACTGTAGAGGTGCACGCATCATATTTGATACATGCAGGTTTTTGTGAGACTTCTACATCATCAGTGTAACATTCCCCCCCACCCCCATTAAAAAAACTAAATAAACTGCAAAACATATTTTTAAGCAATTAAAAAAAAGAAGTCAGATGTAGCAAATATGATACAAAATATAAAATCATATATGGAAATTAAAATGTAAATAATTTTTAAACCAATTTGTCAGATGGTTCAATAAATTCTTCATTTTCAAAAACTTTGAATTTTCTAGCAATTATTTCATATTTCAGGCTTTAAGGGGGTAATGCGATCCAGCTGTCCTGCACAGCTGGATCGAACATTAAATGGTCTTTAACCTGCCAGGGTCCCCCAGTGCAAAGCAGTCCGTAAGGCTGCCCGCTTATAGCAAAATTCCAGGTTATTTTGGTCAATGGTGTATGTGAATTTTTTAAGCAACTGCAGGCAACTGTTAAAAAAAATACTTGGGCAGGTTCACCTTTGGAAGCCCTGCGAGTTCTGCTTCCTTGATACTGAGCTTTTTGACCAAAGAGTCTCCTTCAGTCAAAGGCTTGAGCTGAAACTAACCAGTGAGTTTGAGCTTTTAGGGGGTTGTAAAAGTGCACGGCTGGAACAGTGGGAAAAAAAGAAAAACAAAGGGGGGAGTGTAAGCATTTTATGCCAATTACTTTGTTTTCTTATTAGGTGGAAGTCAAAATGATGACTGAAATTAAAATCCAATTAATGGCCAAGCACAGTAAGTCCATGTGTAGGTAATTGTCGAGTGGATTCAAAGCGAGTGAGTGGGTGTAATGTGCCGGGACTCCTGAACTCCACTGCACATGCAAAGTGGGGTTACTGGGACTGAATCAATAATACAACTGTAACTGTCCTGTGCTTTCTTATTTGGTATGTAAAACATTTAGATGAGCAATATAATATTCAAACAGCATTAGCTATTAGGTTTAGTTCAATGCATTTGACTCAATCAATTTTACCAAGTGGAGATCAAAGGGTAAAATAAATAGCCAACTCATCAGATGAATGATTAAGATTATATTATACTCTGCTTAATGTTATAATATTAATTCAATTAATGCTTAAACTGTGATGGGTAAATAAAATGGCACCTTTAAAGGACTGGGGACAACGCTAAACTGGTCCCAGCTGAATGCACACAGTGGCTTAAACCCACTGGTATTTTTATGACAGATTACCTTCATAGATCGCCTGCTTCTTCACTGAACACCGAGGCAAAGAAACAGGAAAAACCAATCACACTATCACACAGAGCTCAATCTGACATTGTGTATTGTGTAAACTTGGCTTGACTTTCCAAAAGCCTGACAAACAATAAAACTGTTCTGAACAACCAAGCAGATGCACAGCCATTTCAGATACAAGACAGGGCAAAATTACTTTGTGTCACTCACACTGTTTCTGATTAAAAGCATATGATACATGGAAAACGCTCGCACTCTTTAGACCAGTCCTGCAGCTAGCAGTAAATTGCCCAGCCATGTTTGAAAGTAAGATGGGGACTATTTATATTCCTGACAATGAGCTTTGAAGGATGACCTGTCAGTCTGAGCTAAAGCCCCTTTCCAGTGGAAGGACTTGGCCAAGAGCCTGCAAGACTTTACTTTCAATTGCATTTGGAGAGACCTGAGTATGGAGTGAAAAAGCTTCTAAACATAACCCCCAGCACGTCAGACTCCCCCAAAACAACGGAAATTCAACGAAGACATAATCTGGTTCACTCCTACGGAACAGGATAGCATTCATGTGTTTTATAAGCTTAGATTTACAAATCCTTCACCTTTGATCATTCAGTACTTTCTGTGAGATGGCCTTGGTTTGAAGTGCTGCATGGAACCAATGCATGCACAGTCTTTCCCTGCAGCCCGTGACAGTCAGCGCAGATAGATGAAGTGGGATGCCACAGATTTGGGCAAGGTGAAAGCGAAGCATGTGATCATTTGCACATGTGTCATAAAATCATGTAAGAGAGGCACACAAAGATCACAGTGTGCTCTGTGATGATGGATGCCCTTCCACCAACCTTTCTTCTGCATCCTAATGAGCACATTCATAGGACTAGTGTATGTTGATTTTCTGTCCTTGCATGTGTGCCAATTATACCATTAGTTCCCTCTTTTGTTGCTCTGCTGAATAATCTGAAGGACTTAAGATAGTGAATCAAGCAATGGGTTATGCTAGGGCTCTTCCTCTTCATTTATCACTGCATGAAATGTTCGGCCCCATGCTGGGGGGGGTATTAGTAGACCTTGACTGGATGCCTGTGCATGTTGTGTGTGAATGTGCACCGTGGGTGTGTGTACCCTTGTGTCTGTGGTCTAAACTCAAACTTTTTCTGCTTCAGAAACTTCAAAGATCTGTTCAAACATCACAGATTACTTCAGAGCTATATTTAAACATAACCAGCATTAGTGGTTACTGCACCCTGAAGACATCTTTGCAGAGGAGCAGTAACAACCTGCAGCAACTAAAACAAAACAAAAGTTTCTAAAGCACATAATAAAGTAACATCAGAGTGTCTGGTGTCTGACACTGCGCTTTACAGAACAGATGTACTTAAAGAAAAAGATGAGAAGAAGCAGAGAAAATTGCAACAGTACTCTGCAGCACAGAAATATAAGCCAATAACAAGTATGACAAAATCAATGTAGTATGCTGACCAGCAGAGGCTTAGCAAGTCCTCGTAATCCTCCATTGGTGGTATTGTGCGGGGCCATCGATTATCTGAAGGCTCTGAAAGCGCCAGGGTGACCCGGCTGTCGTGCTGTACAGTTACTAGGACAGTGGACAGGGTGGCTCAGTCAGGTGAGTCAATACTTCAAACCTCACACATAGAGACATTTTTATTTATTTCATTCTTGTTATACCAGGAGGGTTTTTCCTGCATGGAGAGTAACTGAGAAATAACCACGATTCTAATAAAATGATTACCTACACTGTTCAGACTATCTGGATTTGATTGAATCGAGCATTGCAGACGTGTTTAGCAAATAATCTTTCTGTGAAAAACGTAACACACACTCACTGCTGACCAATCAAGCTTATGTGCATATCTTTAAACATCCATTCGGACCCAGGGATAGACCCTGAACTACAAACCACAAAACTGCTGGAAAATTGTTTTTCTAAATGTGCATTTCCTCTCTGGATTATTTTGCTGTGTTCCCTTTAATATATTACCAGCTGGATCAGCTATTTGTCAAATGAACACTGTGCTTTCTTCATTAGACTCAAAGGATTTCCTATTTTTATAGTTAATTAGGTTTACTGTTCTCCATCAGTAGTTGGTTAAAATGCTCAGATAAAAAAATCAAACTAAGACAATGAAAGGATTGAAAAATGTGCTGTTAAAAATGTTAGGCACTTCAGGTGCTCATCCGTTCCACAGCACAGCTCTAAATACAGAGCGCAGTATAATAATAATACCAGCGATCCAGTCGTGCAACATGCCGCGCATTCAGAAAAACTGTAAAAGTGTGAAGTTGGAACTGATGTTGCTTATTTGCAAAGGCAAAGACAAATGTTTTTAAGCATTTTTCTATTTGCTGCACTTAATTTGAAAACTTGAACCATGTAAATGCATCATCCCACTGGCCAGCATACAATACGAGCACTACAGGCTGCAAAACTCCAAGAGCGGTAACTAAGAATAGAAGGCTTTTCTTGAAGGCCAGTTGTATTTCTGCAAATGGACAAATTCAAAAAGCAATTTGGGTCCAATAATTGCCTTTTTTAAAATCTCTCTTATAGCATTGCAGGTATTGCAAAATACTATAATTTTATATGCATATCAATATTATCAAGTTCTCCCAATTTGGACCTTGGCACTGCGATCTGTTAAGACAGATCACAACCATAAAACCCAATACAATCCAATAAGTCCAATTTTACCTTGCTGGCATATCTTATATCATCATATATTGTGCTATACACCATCAGGAATTTGGAGAGTAATGCAAAGTAGTGCACTAAAAACCATGAAGCCCCAATAATCCAGGTAATTTAATGTCTAGGGAATGCTGGGGTGGTGCTGTAAATCATGCCTGAAGTCACGGTGGCTCCACCAGATGGGGGTGAGCGGTTGGGTCCAGGAATAGTACAAGCATGGCAGAAAAATGAGGACTGTAAGGCCCTGGCAGGTGACAAATGGGCAGTTAAGATCGATCACGAACCAAAAGCCATTACATCTGCATTATCAAAACAAAGCCGATGTCTCCAAATGTCTATGCAAACTGTACAAATACACACACTTTAAAGATATATAACAAGTGTGACCTTTTTTATTAATGGACAGGGTTTGCTCACAAAGCAAAACACCTTAATGTACAAGGCTTCGCTGAGTAGCGTCCCTTAAACAATCCTCGTGTGACAATTGATGATTAATTGGTGTACTTCAAGGATGAATATGATTTATTTAGCTACATACTATTGTTTGCCAAGAGAACCCGGAGAACGCAGGCTTTTTAATTAAAAGATCAATTAATAACCCTACCTCTTCAGCCAGATTTGAAAATGAGTTTTCATTGCAATTAAGAAATGGACTCATCAGTGCATGACTTGTCAGCTTACACACAGAGACACTGTTCCCCACTGCCATCTGTGGGTTTCTTTGTCCTGCTTTTTTCCCCCTCAGTCAGGAATGGTTCTACTGCCAAGATTTATTAATTCATTAAGATTTCTATTCAGAACAGCTAGGGAACATTGTGTTCCTTCTTTTTATACAATGCGAGGCATATAAATAACCAGCTTAGTGTGCAGGACTGTGTGGGTCGACAACACCAGGGATTCAATCTATTGTCTGTGTTTAACACTAAATGGCTCAAGGTACACAAATCCTCACCTATCTTCCTAAATACACACGAGCTGGCGAGCTGTTCCGATGAAGACAATGGTACAGTCGACACACGCGGAAATATCATTAATCCATTGTTACGAGAGAGTTCAGTAAGTCATCTCCGATTGTGTGAACATAATAACCATGTTATAGACGATTTCATGTAAGCCTGTGATGTTGCGCTCAACATTATAACTTATTTTGTCACTAAAATGGGATGCCAATGTTTAAAAGTAAAGGGAAAAAAAGGAAGTGTACTAGCCAGAACATTTATTCTGCAGAAGATCAAGTTTCCGCTCATTTATTCATGCCCCTCATGCAGCAAGGAATCCAAATAGCAATCAAGACGAGAGCTTTGGAGAGATGTAGAGAGATGGATTTACATCCAAACAGCTTGAGGGTACTGGCTTTAACTCTACTTAGGATTGGATCAGAATCCAATTCTAGGAAGCCTTCTCTTTTGAATCGTAAGCCACAGTATTTCAACAGATAGGGCAAACTGTCGACAAACGCTCAACGGAGACTGCGTGTCTGATTTGAAAATACTCCCGACGCCAGTTTTCATTGAACTGTGCGATGAACGTTTATTCCACCTTTGATTCAACCTCACCATCCACCGCTGCGCTGAGCCTGATATGGACACACAGTATGTAGGTCATGCATTTGGCAAAATGTAATAAATTCTGCATACCTCTATGCAGCTGTTATAGTGTATAATGATTCTTTGTAAATACAATAACTATCAAATAAATAAATAAAGCCAGCACAAACATGCCCACACTCCGCTAATAGCTGTTTACTCCAGTGTCATTACTTGACATTGTAATGTTGGGTGGTCATGAAGATGTGTCTACTGAACACAAGTAAACAACTTTAGTCTCTTATTTATCAGAGATGGTCGTGACTCCCCACAACCACTCTGTCAGCAGAGGAGCATGTTGTGGGTGTATCTACCAGGCCGGGGCCTGAATTCCAAACAGGCCTGGACGGCTGGGGTATTAGAGGGAAAGGAAGGTTAGGAGCAAACAAAAGACCAGGTGATGTAAAGAATTAGAAGTATTCGCAGTGTGCTCCTGCATTCTGATTATTAATATTATTTTTTTCAGAAAGCTATCAATACCGCTGGTTAAATTGCTCACAGCAGCTCTGATGTGTATGGTGATTAAAATGATCACAGTTTTGCTGGACAATTAGTGTAAGCAGGAAAGAGCGAGGTGCTCTTCTTTTTATAATCACAGCCATGGCGAATATGTGAGCAGAATTCACAGCTGCAGGGTACTGGAGGAGGAAGGAGGCGTAAAAATGGCTGGCAAACTCCGAAGCATACAGGGTACGCTTTCACTCTGAAAAGCAAGTGAAAGCTTGCCACGAAGGAGCCAAAGTGATATTAAAAAGGAAGACAAACCTGTACTGGTTAAACCTTTAGCCTGAATCGAGGGATGCTGTCATACAAAATTATACGCGGTCAGAAGTTTGTATACGCTCACCGTGGGCATGAATGTAATGGTAATTTTGGGCTTTCAATCGTTTCTTTGAACTGTGTACAGCACACATCTTCAATGGTTAAAAACAACCAAACTGGGTCCACGAGTTTATTTTGCATTTTCTCTAATCCACATAGGGTAAAAAGTATGCAAACTCTTACATACATTCACCTCAAACTTTTAGTAATTGATGCCTTTTAACTTGACAAGGCCGTCCACACGGACAAGCCGAGTGCCTCCTGGAGAAAAGTTTTGTATACAGGGCCTAACAAATTTGTTAAAAAAGAGAAAACGCAAATACTTTTTAGAAATCTGTCAAAAAACCCGTTAAAAAATAAAACTCACTGAATTCACTGAAATGTAATCAACATTTTTATTCCCGGCACACTGGACTTCTCTGAGAGCTCATTAATAAATCAAGCATAACATTCAACCATTAAAACTAATCTGTCTGTTCAGGAATGCAAGCAAATAACTAGTTTTACATCTTAATCAAAAATTCTAATGTGCCTTAAAACAGTAAATTTGAAAATAATGAACAACAACAATAATTACATTCTGTTTATAAAACCATAATTTTGAATAAAGAGCTTGCACATATTGGTGGATTAATCATTACAAAAACATTACAATAATTTTGGTAAATACCAATAATGTTAATTTAGGGCGTGATGACACAGTTTAATGACCATGATTGAGCAATAAGAAAAACACACGCTCCAGCTACACAACACAAAGTAAAAGCATATCAAGTGGCACCTGACCACGTGCATGCATGTGCCAATCACAGCTGTTTCCAGCACTGTGCAACTTGAACTTTCCTGGACTCGTATGACTCGATGACTGAAGCTATGTTAAAAGACAGACAGAGATCAAACTTCTAATGTCTGGCACAGCAGAGGGAGAAAATCTTGTCCCTCAAAGAAGATCATCATTGTTGTTGGAAATACTTCAGATTTAGCACAAGTTATCTCAACCGATTATAAATCGTATTCAAAGCGTTTTGTCTGCGCTGCTAAGGAACACAATTAACTTTTTCAGCTGCCTCAAAATACACCTTAAGAAACAGTATAATGAATGCATAAAGTGCAGGAAAAACAATGCAATGGTTGCTAACATAAATTAGAAAATAGTCAACTTAGCGGACACAGATGTGTTATCGCATCGCTGAGTTATTTTTCCCAAGCTTCAGCAGAAATTCAGAAGGATCTCACAGCAGTCGAGTACTTCTCTATAGCTTTATTTACATTCATGGTGGAGGTATAATGAATGGAGTGCCTTTATATTTAGCTTCTAAGAGATGTAGGTCAGGTGAATAAATGCATGATTTAAACGCATTATTTAATTAAATAAGCTAAAATTAACAGGAATGTGGCCCAATGTAAAAGCATGTAAAAGAGTCCTAAAAGAACCCTGCTGATTTCATTTTCTTAAGTTCATCTTAAGAAAATAAACGTAAAATAAATGAATAACTGACTCTATATCACCTCCTCGTGCTTCTTATTTCAGATAATAGCCAAATTGTACTTCTGCAAAACATCCCAATATCTGCAAAGTTGACATTTTCTGGGAAATTTTGTCCAAATTTTTTGAGTTAGGGTTAAAATCTTTATGTAAACATTTGTGCCACGCTATCAAATTCCCCCTAGATATTTCAAACAGCTTCAGATGAAGCAACTGAAACAGTGACGGGCAAATAAAACGTAGCACGACAAGACAGTTAGCTGTCTCCGTTTCTTCCGTGTGTGACTAAAGTTTGTGCAAACTGTCAAATCTCATCTTGCAACGTGATGATGTTCAAACCCTGTAGTCTCACTCGTTCAATAAGAGGAGCAGACACCTCTCTCTGGAGGAAAAAAACTCCCTAAACTAGAAAGCGAGGTCAAACACCTTTGATTGTTCGTCTTAAAAAAGAAACAGGTTTCTGTTATTGTTTTATCTGTAGCGTTAGTGATGGATGCCTTCAGTCTGCTACAAGGTGGCTTCATTAATTAATCAAACACCAGCTTTTTATCTCAGGCGGAGGTGTTCCACGGTGGTTTCCTTTTCATTCATCCCTCCGACTCAACCACCTAGATGTGATATTTATGCTTTTGAGTCACACTGTGCAGTGAGAATTTCAGCCAGTAACGGCACCCACCTGCAGTGAAGATGAATATGTAAATTTAAAAAAGTAGGTCAGAGATCAAATTTCATCAGGTAGAATCACAGCTGAAATATCCTTTCGCCAAGTAGGGTTTTTTAAGCCAATCTGATTCTAGTGCGACCTTATGGATGACTGCCATCGTTCAGGTTTAGATGATAAAAGTATTCAGTCGCCGTTCATTTATCGCCAGGCGCATAAAGGCAAGAAGCCCTCTCAGGCCATAATTTAATTAATGCTGCCACATGAAGGTAGGACATTTGAGCCTTAGAGAAATCCATGCTGGGGTTACATGTACTGGACTTAACACCCATTCAGTGACAATGCCTGCGAACGTCTGCCTCTAACTCCTCCTATCATAGAGAACCAAATGGCAGGCTTAGTAGCCCGGTGTTATTAAAACTGCAAATATGTTCGAGCTTAATTTTATTTTCATTACCTTGGTTTGCTTATTTTAATTAGTGGCCCTAATCTGCAATTAGCCCAGAGGTCAGCTATACCCACAGCTTTGAAAAAAGGCATTGTTTTGAACAAAATTGTCTGGACATGTATTTAATTAGACTGTTAACCCTTGAAATGTCAGTGTCACTCAATCCTATGCTGTCTTATTAGAATGATGAAGGAAAAAATACTATAGACTTCACTAACTGATGAATATGAATTCATTTCATTTAACTGCTGTTAGCAAGAAAAAAGAGGATCAGTGGTGATACCATAATGGGGTCAATGCACGCCACGATAGCCACTGTTAACAATATCGAACAATAACGCTGCGTCCTTTCTGTTACTCCACCTCTCATTTCTTTGTGTTTTGCTAAGAAGCTTTCTCGTCATTTCTTTAAGTAGTCTTCACAAATAGTTCAGCTTTTTGAAGGACATTCAAAGCTCTTATTTGGATGCTGGCTGCCTTTTGCTTTGTTCTTTGTCAAGATGATCAAAAATCCAGAGTTCAGGGGAGGCCAATCCATGATTTGTAATGTTCCATTGTGCGTTTTTCTTTTTTCTACTGCCAGTATTGTAAAAGGTATGCTTTGGCGACTTTGGCAGTGTGTTTGGGATCATTGTCATTCTGAAATTAAAGCTGCTGCCAATGAAATGGTTTCCAGATGGCATCGCAGGGTGGATCCAAATCTGTCTGTACGTTTCTGCATTCATAATTCTTTTAGTTTTGACATGATCCCCAACACCACTGGCAAAATGCAGCTCCAAACCAAACAGAGCCCCCACTGTGTTTTGCAGATGGCTGCAGACACCCACTTCTGACTATTTGAACCAAATATTAGTATTCATGACTCCATCAGACCTGTTGTCACTGATTTTCATTCTAGTTCTTGTGTAATTTGGCGAACCTCAGCTTCTCGCCCTGTTTCCCTTAAGAACATCTTCTTAGAAACACTTCTTAGAGTCAGGTGTGTTTTTTATGCTCGGATGATTCATAGATCAGTGTTGAGTGACTTAATAAACAAGCAAAAAGAATATTTGAATTTCTGAAATCTTTGGAAGAATAGTTCAAAGAAAGGTCAGATACAGAGACCCTTAGAGATAAGGGCTGTGTACTGTTTAAGTTAGAGAGTTAAACCGACACCTGCACAGTCTCCCAGGAGGGCCTTTACAAAATTAACAGGCTTCTTTTGTGAGACATACAGCTGTAAAACAGCTGTATGAGCACGTGTCCATACAGTGTAATATTTTTTAATAAAGTTAATTTCTTGCTTCTTGCTGCGTAATTATCCTCTCTTGTTTGAGTTTCCATGTCAGCTAATGTCTTTATCTTAATACAGATTTTAATACGCTCAGCCCCTCATCAATACCCCACACTCCTGGGTGCCTGGTGAATACAGCCTGATGTGTGACAGCAGAGCATGAATGATACAGTAGATTGGGACACAATCCAAATGCTTCTCTTTTTACTTCACAGGAGAAGTGTGCCAGTGAGGAGAGGAGGCAGTGAAGAGTGGCCACCAGCTGGCTAAAGCTCTGCCTGCTGTGGCCAAATCAGTCGCTCCAATGGACAACTTTAATTCATTCATTCTGCTTCCTTATCTTTAGAGATGAGCACATGTGTCACCAGTCACCATGCAGAGAGAAAAGGGAAGAGGCAACTTTGATGAAAAATACAAGCATGAAAAGCATACTGACAAAATGCTCTGAAAACAGACGCTGACTATTTGAAGCTACAGAGCACAAAATATTGAAGAACTTTTCAGTCCCATTTCAAGAAGCCGACAAACAAAGTCCTTCCTCTTTAACGTCAGCTGCATTTTTTGCTTCTTCTCTGTTACCTATTCAGCACCCTGAATGCTAAACAGCCGCAATAAAACACAGGACCTTTCGTGTGTGAAATGCTTGTGAGGCTAGAAAAGTCTGACAGTGTTTGCAGTAGCTCAAACAGCATGTAAATAATTATGAAATCCATTATTTATAACTAAAAGGGTAGCCCCAAAGATGTACAGCGCATGCTCAAACACTTATCAGACACCTTCTAGTCTTACTGCACACAAATTATGAATGAAAATGTGTATACATGTCACACAAGAGCTCTATCAGATATTTCATGTGTACGGCGGATGCCCATCAAACTGTCTCTCTAAATCAGTGCTGCAAAACCAATGGCCCGAGAGCCATAACGGGCCCAGCAAAATCTCTGAACTGGCCCACTTGATGGGTTTGCAGAATGTGAAACTTGCAAAAAAATCATAAATATTTTAGGTTTTTTGGGGGGTAAGATGCACCGCCATTGAGGTGTGACGATGCCAGCATTACAAGTCAGAATGTGTGAAAAGTTCAAAGCATTTCTCTAATATTTTGTTGGTGTTTGGTCAAAAAACACTGGAAATGCACAAAGGTTTTCTCTGTTCGCAGATCCACTTTGATCACTAAATGGTATTGCACATGTAAAGTGGAAAAACAAATCCACATGCTCATTTTTCTTAAGACAGCTCATGCAGGGTATGCCTCCTTTCCTAAATTACATGAAAGTTTTTTGTGTATTTTATATTAAGAGAAAGGGGCGACTGTGGAGCCTCTTCTTAATTGGTCATTCGGCAATGACTTTATAGCATCTGGATCTTTAATGATACTTCACCTAAATTTAAGGACTGCGTGCCACTTTATAAATGGTGATATTTTTCCCACTTCGCTAGCGCACAAAAAAACCCCTTTTAAGACCCATTGGATTATTTCAAAAATGAATTATCATCGACCTCACTGAAGGCTGTGTTACTTCATTCCTGAAAAGAAACACTTTGGAGATAATGGCTTTCAACTGACATCGACTCTAAAAATCTCATTTCAAAGTAATCGCTCAACATCCTCCTGCTGCTTTTGATAACACTGTCCAACAAACTGTCTCCTTTACATTTTTCATTTTTACAGCATATTCCATAAAGGTGTTGCAGTTAGGCTGGCTGCGTTACAAAAACTAATTATTCATTACCCTGAAGGCTGATGTAATGTGCGAGAGTTTTTGGTCCATACGTTTAACTCTTTTGTAATAGAGACACTTTCTATTTGTGAAGCGGAGCAACTCAATATCTGCTGTACTGAAGGATTATGTAAAATATCAGATCAAAGGGAAATTTATAAATAGTTCTCAGAAACCAATTTATACAATAAGATCAAAGGAGTCACAGACAGATATCTGGACCATTGTCGTCTGCGTTATAGATCAATAGCAACGAGTGAATCAATGGCAGAAGCAGCCTCAGATAACTGTCCAGCAGGCCTGAACACTTGACCAAATACAACACGCTCCCACCCCAACTATGGCTCGGGGGCTCAAACTGTGAAGACTTTGTCTGACAGCAAAGAAAAGTCTTCCTAATCAATTCACTCAGTTCGAATGCTAAGCCCACATAACCCCGCCGTCTCGGCTTAAAATTCAGCGTCTGACTATGACATGCCTTATCAATCACAGAGAACATCTCCTTTGTTCTGTACCATAAAGACACAGCCAGTTGTCAAAGCACTTTTCATCCTTGAACCCACGTCTCAGTAGAGCTATAAATAACTGGCCTCTGAAACTTCACTCAGACCCAGCTCATTAGAGCCAGGCATTACCCAGAAATAATGGCCACAATTCTTGGTTTTGTACCAAAGCGGGCATGAACACTGTCTTAATACATGGAGGTGGATACAGATGATATGCAGAAACAGATTAAAAATCGTTTTGAAAATGAATATAAAAAAGTACGTATCAATTTCTTAAAACCCGAATTAGAAAACTTGCATGATTAGCTTTCTGGATGCGACTCACTAACTGGGCCAAGACGAGCCTTTTTTCTTTCACTTCCCCCTCCCTCCCCATCACTCCCTCCCTCCCCACATCGCTGTCGATGAGTGCTTGATAAGCTTTTCCAAAAGTGAGATTTAGCAGAGGGCATCTATACAGAAACTTCAATGAATAACAGTGAAGCAAAGGAGCACTTCTGAAAGAAAAGGGAATGGCAATAATTGTCAAGCACCCAATTCTGCTTCTACTTACAAGTGGTGGTTTCTATGTGACCACGACAGCTAAAGCCCAGTATCATTCATTAATGCCCTGGCTCCTCATTACTGTCTCCTCACACTTTTGAAAGACTCATTACCTGCATAATGGAATAGTGCTTAGAACAGTCAGACCTTTCCTTAGTGTGAATTAATCATCTACATGCACCGACAAAAAGGGAATTCTCGCATTAAATATTAAGAAACTTCTTTAGCTCTCTACTTTCTCAAACTTCTGGATAGTATACTTTCTTGAAGTGCACCGTCAGGGACACGACGCTGGCATTGTTTCAAGCTTTCGTGGATCTGCGAGGCCGGTGCACAAAAAAACATGGGAACCCAAGGAAGAAGAAAGAGATGTACTTACAGTTGACTGTGACTTTTACTCTTTTGGTGTCGGGAGAGGCAATGTCATTTAAAGCGCTGCATTCGTAGTCTCCAGCCTGGTCCTTTGTGATCCCAGTGATGTTAAGATTTTCGCCACTGTCATACTTCCTGGCTGGAAATAGAAAAATAGAGGCAAACTACTTACCACCATGTCTTCCAGAATACAAACACGTACGCACATACGTAAGGCATTTTGTGCTGCCTGTGGTTAGTGCGTGGAAAGCCCTCATTTGTAGCAAATTATTTGTAAGTTTAAGTCTGAGTAGAAGATGCAATACAATTAGATATTGCATTGAACTCCTGATTACCTTCCTTGCATCCTAAAATAGCAGCGGACCAGCAGAGCATTGATCTATTTATATTGATACAGCGGTAGGTAATAATGGTGCATTCCCAGTCATCCGCTCATCGTTTGCTCAACCCCACGCAATGCAGTTAGAGCTGTCCCTGAAGACAGACAGATTTGATGGCTCAATGCACATGTCAGTGCTTTACTGGCATAACAACAGTAGCATAGCCCACTTTAAACATGCAAATCCACACAAAGATGTCCACTCAACACTCAAATTAAAATAGGCTAACAGAGATAGACTCACTTGGCTAATTTCTGATACTAGAAACTGCATTAATAATAACGCGGAGAAAAGTAGAGCGGCACAGAATAATATGGTTTCCAGAACAATTCGGATACAGCCATCAGGAATAAATACATTAGTGGCATGAATCTGGGAATTCTTAATCATTTTATATCTGAAAGATGTAAGCTGAAAGACAGAAAGGCAAAGCAGCAAATGCTGGAAAGTGTTCAAGGCTATGACACACTTTTAGCCAAAGCAAATGAATGTAAATGAAGTTTATCTCAGCCAACATTATGGGTAAGCCACTCATTGTTTTATTTAACGCTGTCGCTAGAATGAATAGTTGAGTCACTGATGGAAACAAAATTAATGAACAACTATTTTAATAACCAATTAATCATTGCCGCCATTTATTTAGCACTCATCTGGAACCTGTTTCTCAGTATGTGTGCTTATGTTTGTGCTTCTTTATGTATGAATACATCGTTTATATATAACCACAATTTCACTGGAAGATGAAATATGAAAATGACGACTCGGCTAATCGACACTGAAAATAGCATAATCTGAAGCTCTATTTAACATGTTAAACCGGCCACTTAAAACAGCATAATGGAAAAATCTGTCCAATTATTGATAATCACGGCCAATAAGCTCCAATTGACAGCAAAGGCACGTTCTATTTCGAGTAAAATCGTACCTATAAGACTGTTTAGATCATTTAGCTTGTGAGTGTGCGTGTAACAAATGGTTAAAATATCTCAGCAGGCTGCTCTGTGTACATATAAGAGAAACTGTGGTAGATTTTTCCCCAGACAACAATTAATTTCCAACCCAGTGGTGCTCAGTGTGAAATCTATTTATACAGAACCTTTCAGCCTGGTAATGGTGGTTTGGGATAGAAGATGTGTGGCCAGACTCAGAAGGCATGGGATTCAAACAGAGCACACAATCAAGTTAAACTGAGCACAGTGTACCATACAGAAAACCACAGAGATCTAACCCCGATTTAGCCAGATCTTATAAGAGAGGAGTCGGAATAAAGACAACTTATGTTTCAGAACAGCTGCCATTCGGTGCTGCCTGCAAGTGAGCTGGATTTTATATGTAATGCCACATTCTCCAACCCTGGTGGGCATTTTTTTTCTTTTTATCTGCAAACCACTGTGTCAAAAAACTTGAAACCGAAGGCACTGTCGACAATAAGCTTTCTTGTCTCTCCTCACACTGTCGTGGTGGCAACAATGAAGTCCAAGAGTATTGGCAAAGATATTGTAGCAACACAAACAACTGCAAAAAATAAATAAATAAATAAAGGGCCAGCGTTTGAGAAAACAATCCATAAATAAGCACTGAATGTGTCTGAAAAACCACACCAGTTAGTGTGCCAAGAGAGCACATGGATGGAGACATCACACAAAGGGCTCTAATTTTGTGGCGCTGGATGGTAAGCGGCTGAGACACAAGTGAAGAGGAATCTTCAGTGGGTGCACCGCTTTTGTTTCGTTTTTGACTTAATCCCACTAATGTGCGAGAGGGTGTGCAGCAGAGTGTGTCAATATAGTAATCAAATGGTGGAGAGCACGTCTGATGTAATGAAAATGTGATTTTGTCTAGACAAGGTTACAGTACCAGGATGCAATGCACAGTATTTCCATGTGCTATTAAATTTCTCATGTAAAGATTGCAAACTGGTTTTTATTCTAAATAACACACTGCCGTTTTCTAATTTCACTCGGGCATATCTCTCATAGCAAAAGATAAATAGCAATCCATTAGATTGAGAGACACGGTATGCTACAAAGTCACAATGTCAACAATATTACAAGGGAAGAGGCATTAGCTATTGAATATAAGCAGTGGGTGGCTTTCAGTAGTAAGCTAATCATCTAAGATAGCTTACATATTTGTGTGGCACCTTGGCCTGATGATACATGTACAGCTTGTATTTGAACAAAGAGATGAAATACACAAACTGAAGTCATTTTTAACTACATAGTATTGTTAATATTTCCATCTATCAAGTGGACTTACTGAACTGAAGCATAGCTATAACGTGACAATTGTTTTACTGGTCATATCGTGTATATTTCTTAGTATATTTTTTGATCGTTCTCAGCATTTGCATTTGGCAATTTGTTCAAAAGAATGAGAGCGTGCTTTTATGATGTGCACAAGTGACTAGATGATTTAACGAGCAGTTTTGATCATTTTCCGTTCTGATCTGAGAAATGCATCAAAGTCACCGAGAAAAGCTGTAATAGCGCAGTCATTTTAATTTAAATTTGAAAGAGTTTCAGAAGGCAGAGACAGACTGCACAGTTTTTAAGTTTTGTCAGCTCTGAAAACCCTTCCAACTGTCATTGTAATATAGAGTTAAAAATGATGCAATCTACCAATTAATTTGGGGCAGCTGAATCATAATAATTTCCCCATATATCCTAATTATCTGCTATCTGCTATCTGAGTTTACAGACTGCTTTATAGTATCTAATTGATCATAAAGAAGGCAGAATGTTGGTTTTTTTCATATAAAATTGCTTGCATGTGTGTTAGTATTACCCACATGACACCACTAAAACCAGGTATATTCATTAAAATGAATGTCTACTTGTTGCAAACACAGCTCTTGTGGATCATTACGGCCCATTAGCGGTTGCATTTTGGCTTGATGATTAGAGTTATCTGATGCTTGTTTTTTATTGTGAAGAACTCTGAGAGCTGCACTTTAGAATTGACCTATATAAATAAACTTAATTAACAACATATATACTATAAAGAAATGCAAGCTTCCATACTACAGAGACAGTAAAACACACCCTCCGGCTCTATGCTTGACCTCAACACTGCCCTTATTCCACAGCTTCGTTCATTGCATTTCACTATACTTGGTATTAAAGACACACAGGGCTTAGAAATCCACGGTATGCACTAGTGTCTTTAATAAGGCAATGAAATCAAAAGCAGTGACCCACAAGGCCAAGTACTGTTGCTACATATTACGAAATGCTGTAGTTTCCACAGGAAAGAGCTTTTTTCCACAATCACTCACTTCCCTGCCTCTACAGGAGGTCGATTACATTAGAACAAAAAAGAAAAAATGTTAAGCATGAAGCTTACATATTTTTCAATTCATTTACATTCAATTATGTAATTTATATAGCAACAAATCACAACAGTGACCCCCGAGGTGCTTCATATTGTAAGGTAAAGATCCTACAATAATACAGAGAAAGCCTCAACAATCAGATCACCCAACATCAGGAAGCACTCGGCAACAGTGGTAGTGAAAAACTCCCTTTTAACAGGAAGACACCTCTAGCACAGGGGTGGGCGACTCCAGGCCTCGAGGGCTGGTGTCCTGCAGGTTTTAGACGTGTCCTTGATCCAACACAGCTGATTCAAAGGCTAAATTACCTCCTCAACATGTCTTGAAGTTCTCCAGTGGCCTGCAGGACACCCGAGCCTTGGAGTTCGACACACGTGAACTAATCATTTGATTCAGGTGTGTTGACCCAGGGTGATAGCTAAAATCTGCAGGACACCGGGCACTTGAGGGCTGGAGTTGCCTACCCCTGCTCTAGCAGAACCAGGGTCAGGGATAGGAAGCCATCTGCCGTGACCAGCTGCGTGTAAAGGGAGGGAGACAGGACAAAAGACAATCATAAATCTACATATGAATCTGCAGTATAAAAATGCTGCAGATTGGTTTTTAAGGGTATGGAATAACACCTCAGCCTTTTAAGATCTTCTTTGCAAAAGTGTTGTACCTGTTTTCATAATCTGTCAACCACATTCTCTATAAATATATATTGTTTTTAAATAAACCTTTTTGATCATTGAAGTAAATATTTAAAAAAAAAAAAAAAGCACTTACAACACTTCAAAATTAAAATTGAAAACATAGGAAAGTGCTTTGTGTACCTGCAGTGCTGTATAGCTGGTTAGAGCGCAGTCTTTCTGCACATCCAGATGATGCTATCTTTTGACCCACAGGTTCCCATCCACACAACATTTATTTTCCTTTGCAGAACGGCACTGAAAGAATCTTTTGTCCCATCCAGTTACTGCAAGTTTCGCTGCGATGCTTTTTCCTTCTTTCTGCTATGGACTATTGTAAGAGTACAGCCTTTTTCCTTTCTTTTTTGCAGTGACGTGCGCTGTCAACAATTTACAGTATAAAACAATATAAAAGTGGAAATGTGAGTCTTTTACAGTCTCTTGCAATCAGTCTCTTATACAGAAATGTGTAACTTTGTTGAAACTGATATACGCCACACAGAAAAAAGTGCAGCTTTTTGCTCTTCAACAACTTTTTCAATTACTGTCTGCAAAACCTTACCTGCAGTCAACATCAGAAAATACTTGAAGAGCAAAATGTTGTATTGACAACGTGACTAATCATGACTGTAAACAATGATGTAAGGATACTTTACTTTGTTCACGGACAAAAGTATTTACATTTGAGAGATAAATTAAGGCTCTGATTGCTTGAATTGTTTGGAGAAATCTTGTAAACGCCGAGGATGATTTGTCTAGTATTAAATGAGGCTGTTGTAATCTGTCTCATGTCAGATTTTCCAATGCTACTAACAAGTGTAGCTTTCCTGGTAAGCAAATTGATGCAAAATGGGTCATCTATGCTTGGTTAGTCACATGATATAAAAAAAAAGTGTCTGACTTTCCGATGCCTCCAGTTAACCGCTTTGAAAAATGACGACCTCGCATTTATTTCAGTATTGACACAGCATAAATACAACCCACAGCGAGTTCAATATCACTGAACTGTGAGTACACAGAGCAGATAAAAGAGGCAGTGAAGACTTGGAGTGGAAAGATATGAGAGCAAATTGGAATCATTCACAACAGGAATGAGACATGATGTCAGTCTATATTTAATCATAGAATCCAGGTGAAACTGCAGTGGAAACTGCTGTGGCTTAATTATGGTAAATGGAAGGCAGTGTGACTGGTCACAGCTAGTGCATTACAGATGTAGTCAATTAATGTGATGATGGCTCAGTCCCAGTAAGTTCTATAGCCCCGCAAGCCCAATACCACCATCATCTTTAAGACTACATAGACTTAAAGGCCGGCAGGCTCGGCAGTGATTTACTGGAGCTTCATTTAATCAGTTCTGGAATAGCACCTTTTGTGCAGGTAAAATGTAAAAGAGTTGCAGACTAATGCACAAAGCAACACTCACATACGAATAGTGAAAAGAATAAAAATGCTACAAATTCAATTAAAAATACACAAAACAGATAAAAGCAAATAAAATTGATCTCAGCAGGCAGGGGCATGACTGAAAAAGGAAAAACAGCAGGAAAATGTACAGGGAGCAGATAAGGTCTGGAGCCCCTGTTAGTGGGCTGTCCACAGTTTTAGAGAATGTGTAATTATACTTAAAAGCATTAATGCTGGTAGGCAGCAAACTGGTGTCCATCCTAAATGATGGCACTAACTGGTCTCTGGCATTTACCAACCTGCTGGTTGTTTTGATTCAGGTACCCCTTCTATCAGGATTCGGAATCATCGGGAAAACAAAAAACTTAAACAGTCACAACTGAGCAGAACTCACACAAGGTTCAACACAGTCCAAATGAATATTGCATGCACACAACAACCAAACTGTTTTAAATGGGCAGCACATTGAAGTGCATTGTGAGCCACCCACATAATGCCATTCTGGCTTGCCGTGCGGTTACCATTAACAGTGCTTGCACCAGTGTGGTTGGGAATTGCTCTGCTTGAGTGGTACCAAGACAGTTAAATGCTGGGTTATTCTGGAACAGCCTACGTAGTTTGAGTTTCCAGATCAAATGCTACCAGCCCACACTGATTTCACCAGATGTCATCTGTCTTACTTTCCACCTTGCTGGTTTGGAACATCTGACCACAGAGAGGAGGCTGACTGTGAAACACTTGAGACCCTGCAGTGAAATGGCATTGATATACTAATAAAATAAAAATACATAATTATTTGAAACCACCAGCATTGCTGGTGCCAAATAGCGAGGGCAAAGACGTGCAATAAAAAAAATCGTGGGCGTGACCATCCGCTGAACACATACAAGCATCTTTGTGGGCTTCTGGAAAGGAAAAAAATCTTCACGCGCTTCAGCCTATAGAAGCGATCAAATGCTATCCATTTCACATGAGCAGATCACAATAATGAGAAACAGGTGTGAGTAATAATGTCTCCCACGCTCAACAGTACCCTTTAGTGATATACACAGGTGGCATGTAGGCTTCCAATTAAACTGACGGAGCTAAATATTCCAGTTTGCGAGTGTTCATAATGCTGCAGAAAATATGCAGCCTTGTGCTGATTCAATGTGAACATAATGACATCTCTGAAGTTATCAAATGCTAGCAAACCCGATCAGTCAAACCAAATGGAAAAGGATGGTCATTGCCACTGTTACATGAGTTTTCCCATGCCTAACAAATAGCAAACACTATCAGCCTTTTGTTGTGCTTATATATCCCACATCCCTGTCTTTGCTATTCATCTAACATTGTTTTTGGTGTACTTTGTTGTTTTCTTGTTGGATTTTCTGAGCTGCACAAAGACATGTTCCTACTACTGGATGTGAGCGGTCGCTTGAACAAGAATAAACTATTTAAAAACAAGATCAGTGTTAACCAAGGAATCAAAAGCTAAATGTTTATGAAAGCTAAATTCCTGAATCAGTTTCAAAGAGAAACACATCCAGCGCTCACAGTAATAGTTATCCAGCTAAAATCACATTAATCATTTCATACTATTCAGTCTGTAACACACATACACAAGACTGCAGTGGGAGTGGGAAGCTAAGAGATTCTTTATATAAGATGGTCCAATATTTTTACTGTCTAATAGTGACTCAGTTTACTAGACTGAGTATTACAACAAGGTCCATACCATAATGTTGATCAGTTTAATTCAGTTCAATTCTAGGCCTACACTATCACGCAGCAGAAGTTGAGCAGTAGAGGTGTTCATCATTTGAAGTAGAGCATCAAGTTAATTTTGCTTATTTGCAGCAAATCTTTTTGGTACCATCGATGTTAAGATTTCACTCATTTGGGGTGACCAGGATGGACGAAATTAGAAATGAGAATAAAAGAAGGACAACTTGGCTTAAGCAGTTGGGAGACAAAGTTGGCAATATCTTAAAGGGATATTCAAAAAAATAAGATATAGCACCACAGGAACCTAGTCAGCATATATACTGAGACTGGAACTCCTCTGGAAGTAAAGAGGGCAGGATACACATGGAAGATGGTAACTAGTGAAGCTGTCTCCTTATAGCTCTGCCCCGACTCGCTGATAAGAAAGACTCATGTATGGAAGTACTTTGAGGTTAAGGTGAATGACTGATTTGCAAAAGGTAATATGCAAGCATTGCTAGATCACAGGACGAAATACTTCCATTTCAGTGAAGATTTTCTATTATATTATTTTTTCTAATATACAACAATAATTATGAAGTGTTATGTATTTTTATGGATTTCTTAAATGTTCTTTCACCAACCTACGAAGCAATGTTCCAACCACATCACACCAAACACAGCCTGAGTTGCCAGCAGGTACAGTATGAAGACTTTTATACTTCTACTACTATTTACAAAAGAACATTAACAATATTACAGAACATTAAGAATGAGGCTTACTCTCTGTTCCTGCTGCCAAATGAATTTTCACACCAAAGCCACATTATCTTGTGAATCTGTAATAAAAGTGATCATTTGCGTGAAATGACTGGAATATTTTGTAGTAAGAGAAGCAAAAGAGCAGATAAACAAAATAAAATCACATGAAAATAAACAACACATTGTCTAAGATTAAGACCACTGTAGCACAAAGTTGCAGCGGGCATTTACGGGAAGATTTGCTGCTTTCCCCCCAACATCATTCACATGATAACTTCAGCAGATGTGGACTTACAGTTGAACAAAATATTAATGCAGATCCTTCAGAAACAAATGGACAAATTTCAGATTTAAAAATCAGATTACGCTGCAGTGTATTAGTAAATGAACTCCAATATATTATTTCCATGCAGGATCCACTTGCACCAGGTTGCAAATTGTGTTTCTATTGATTAAACCAAGAAGAGGGCTTTTCAAAGGTCAGAGAGGCCATTAGGCAGGTATCCCATCCTTGATATATATTTTGAAGATCATTTTATGTCCACTGCTCAACTAATAGACAACACAGAAATAAAACAATATATCCAAGCTCTACCGTTGGTGTAAGTAATGTAAAACTATCAAGGGACCCAACATAAGTTGCATGTGAGCGCATGGTGAGAGATATTCGAGAAACTGACAGAGGCCTCTCTCATCTGAGGGAGATGTCACTCCAAGCAAATTAAAGAAATCACAGCAAGGTTAATTCCGTATTCAGTGCCAATCCTGGCTAAGTGCCGATGCGGTAAGCAATTTCCCACATTGTGTAGGGGAGCTGAGGGTACGCTTCCTTCAGGGCTGCAATACACAGATAGGGCAGGCATCGCTGAAGAATCCATTATAGCATAGAGCAGCATTTTCTACATCAATTTATCCTTTAAACTCGTGAAAATGGAGAACAACCCACGCTGCTACATTGTGCACTGGTGCCTTCTGGCCCCGACTCAAGGTGTGGGCCAGAAGTAGGGGTAGAATCACACCGTGTGCAGGGCTTGTCTGAAAAACAGGCTGTTAGTCTACCTTGATACGTAACCCCTACCCTGCTCCCTGGCTGTCAATCTGAGGCCGTTAAAATCCAGAGAGTGGAACTGGGCCAAAGGAGCCTTAAGTCATGTCTGATTGGATGTGCTGCCACCTCCGTGACCCGTAGAATTACCTCACCGTTACTTTCTGTGCTGACATATTTAGCCAAATGCGCTGAAGGCAGTGAAACACAATTTCAGGTGCTGGACTGGTTATTGGTTATTGGAGTGTGTGATTACACAATAGTTAGACAATGCTGAGAGTAACATACATCATTCAGAAAATGAGCAACGAGACAAACAGAGTGGTCTCGGGAGAAAAACAAAATTAGTTTTACAGAGAAAAATCTTTTATTTATTTAGTGAATTAGCAGATTTGTATTCTGCTTGTGGCCAGGACGAGTGTGTTCACACACAGATATACATGTGCGTGCTCATGTGCATTACTTGTACACTGTGTGTGTAAGTTCTTTGTGAAGAAATAACTGAGTCTCGAGTCCCCCTTGTTGAACTGTAGCTGGTGGTAGTCTGCTTAGCAGAGCTTTCACGGCAGAAGAAAGAGCACAGTGGAAGAAAAGTGCTAAACTGCTAGTGTTTCCCACACAGATTGTATTTGGATAGGCCACCCAGGTATAAAAACGATTGCCCGGGAAGTAAAGTCTGCGTATGGGAAACGATGATTAGGCTCCAACAATTTGCAGAAGTTAATAAAATGTACCACAGAACAGCACAATTAAGAGATTTATTTGTTTACTTAATACGGCCTGGTAAGTTGTGCGTGTTCTACTAGATGAATCCTTTTATCACAGAGGATTTAGGTTAAAAATAATAAACACTTTTTACTTTACAATTAAACCGGAACAAGCTGTAGTGTCCTGTTGTGTGGAGTCCATACCACAGCTAAACTGCTTATTGTTTAATTAGCTGTCTCTGTCACTGCAGAACGTGGGACTGAATCAATCTGTCGAGCTTGGCACACACGGACACTTAACAATGAAATGAGTATGTTAATATAAGGATAGAAAAAAAGATCATATTTTACATATTTATTAAGAATGGATGGCTTTTATGAGATGTGACTAAAATGTAAATTCAAAAGTAACAAATGCAGATGTCTGTTCATAAATAGACACAAGGTAATCACAGTGACATAGTAATCCAATTTGAAAGAATCACTGAATACAAATGATCTCACCAACGGCATCTGGGTTTGAAAAAAGAAAGGGTCAATTAGGGTGTGCAGTATACTACAGTGTACATACAGTACAAGGCTAATTTTCAAAAAGGCTCATTTTCAGAGTTTAAAACAAAAGAAAAACAACAACTCTGGGAGCATTCTAGGGGCTAAGAATGTGATAAATTCTTCTGAGCTTCAGTTAGTCAGTTAACTGACTGAAAAAAGGATAAATATATAACTGATTAATCATCTAGATTCATCTAAGATAGAAAGCCAACATTCTCTGGTTCCAACCTCAATTCAATTTTATTTATCGACCTCAATAATATATTGGCGTTTTTTTTCTGGTTTTCTCAGGCTTTTGCATCTATAAACTCGACATGTTTTTGCTAATCTATTAACTGAGACGAAAATAATACACTAATCAGTAAAGAAAATGGTCAGTCTTAGTATATTAAAAGGCACTGCTTATATGTGGCTTTCAACTACATGTACCATTAAATAAAGTAGTAGTGTGTAACAGTAGCATATGCACCATGGCAAACAATCTACTAGTCATCGTGTTAGGGCCACTACAATAAACCACGAGCCCATTGAGCACGTCTTTAGTTAGCAACACTCAGTTCAACAGCTGAATGGGGAAGTGTTAGACACGGCTCCTGCTGCTGATACGTGAAATTTGAAATGCAGTGCCTAGCTCTTTATCTTTCACCTCCCATCGTGTTTAAAGCATGCCCAAATGTCAGCCCTTGAACTGCAGATCAGTTCAATGCAAACTATGACAAAAGAAACCCGGTGCTGAATGAGAGATCCCAGGTGAGCAGACCGACAAACACCTGCTAAGCCTTCCTTAAAGAGCTGCCAAATTTCAGCGTGACATGACAGGCACAACTCGAGGTACGCAGCAGTGATATAAAGTCAAGTTTGAACAATTCATCACACTATTACATGCTAGAAAAACACTACAGCACATGCTATAAAGTCCCGTTAGATCTAGTTTTAACAGGCTGCAGTACTCACAACATAGTAAGTTGTGGCTGCAGAGCGGACCTGGGCAGAGGAAATCCCATTGGCCACAACCGGCCTTTGGCTGTCTCTGAGCGGCCCGTACGAGGTCAATGGAAAATTAGGAAATACAATACTACGAAATACATTTGAAAATGAACCCAGAATGGACATTGGTATTGGTATTTTCCCACCAGACCGTGCTGTCAAAATCAATAATAAAAATGTAACACATTGTTGATGTTGTTACTAAAACAGTAAACAGTGGCAAGGGGACAGGAGTCAGTTTGTTGCTCTTTTGAAGGAGCATGAGACCGAACATGGTGACATAGGCTACAACGTAGCTGACAGATGGCTTAGCTAAAGGGCTAAAATGAGCTGGGGACCTGAGAGCAGAAATTCAAGAGTTTTGTGGGAAGAAAATTGAGGAATTTGTAAAACTTGAGCTTGCTGTCAATGTCACTGTTCTTCACATTTACACCCCAGACAATGAACCTGACTATTTTACACTTACTTAAGCCTAAAACAGACTACTTCTTGTTCTCTTAAACTCTTAATGTCATGGTCCTGAGTCTGCCGACTCAGTGTTTTGTGTTTCTTTATGCTTTTGCTTATTCTGATTATGTATTCCGTTATGATTTGCCATTTGTTAGGTTTCTATTCTGTGCCTGCCCTGGTCCCACTTCTGTGTTCCCTCTGTCTGTCTATGGTGTCACACTGTCTGCTTGTGAATCTGTCTGTTTAGTTCAGTGTCATGTCTGGTTCTCGGTGTCTGAGTTTCCTGTTTTATTCTGAAGGTCTCCGTCTCATGTGAGTGTGTTCAGTTTACGTTTCCCCTGTCCCGTCAGCTCTGATTTCTCCCAGGTGTGTTGCCCTCCTGTCTCTCATCCCCTGATTACTGCTGTGTGTATTTAAGCCCTGTGTGTTCTCCTGCCTGTTGCCGGTTCGTCTGTGTTCCACGGTGTTCTGTTCCTCTGTCTGCGGCTCTCTGCCCCGCACCCCGTTTCTTATGATCTCAGGTTTGTCATTTAGTTTTCCCAGTCTAGGTTTTTCCAGTCATTTGTCATACCTCACTGCCTGTTCTGTCACTCCACTACTTGTAAATAAACGTCACTAGTATCATCAGTCTACTGCCTACATTTTGGGTCCTTTCTCCCTCCAACACCACACGGCTCGCCTCGGCAGCCGTGTCACTTAAACTACAAGCAAACAAGCAAAGACCGCTCTGTATGAAGTTAAAAATCTAAAATTTTGCAAAAACATGCACATTTTGTTCACAATTGTTTTTGGCAATGTTGATTAATAATGGTAAAATATTGGTACTATTACTATTCCTTCATTTGTAACATCTACTCAGTTGCAGCAGAGAGATAAAATTAATATTGAGCAAAATTAAATTCTGCTATTGGCGAGCCTCCACAACAGTCCCAATTTCTCATGTGGCCCTTTGGGAAAATCGGAGGATGGAGGATGCGGCTACCTGTTTCTTTACAGTGTGTCATGGAGAGATCATGCACTTACACTAAATGAAAAGGCAGAGCACATATAGAATTGATAAATGTACAGTAGTAGCAGGGGAAGAGAGAGAAAAACGGTCCCAACTGAGTCCTATCATGAGAAACAATCAAATATGCGTTCTAGTATTCTAGTCAGCCTTTTCAAAGGTCACACTTCTATCCCATGGATTCAAATCTCAATGGAAAAGGCTTATCAAAGCAATTTTCCCAGCCATCCAGCCATCCACACAACCAAACCAGATTGAAACAGACTACATTAAAGGCTTTTTCACCCCACTTTCTGTGACCTATGAAAGAATGGTGGAGAAACAGCACCAGATTCCATATATAGGTAATACCCTGACAAGCAGCCATGCTGCCCCAATCTATCATGAGATTAGCAATAAAGTGGGTAAGTCAAGAGCTAAATTAGCAAAGACAGAGTTGCTTCCGGAAATACTGCAATGACATTTCCTGCCAAAAATCTTTCACTCGATTTAAACACACAAGTTGATTCAAAACAGTGTTTTAATGACACTTAAAGCCCAGGGTACAAAGCCGAAAGCTGATCAAACTGATACACACTAAAATAAGCATTTTGCCACTATGTTTCTGTTTTTACTGAACTGCAGCCCTGAATTAGTTGGGGAGAAATCCTTGCTCAAGGGCACATCAACAGTGCTTGATAAGAGCAAGGGAAGCATGAAACATCTAGCTTTCACCAAAGGATAGAGGGCATGCTTTTTAGTTATAAGCACCCTTATCATGCAGCAGTCCTCACAACCTCCTAAGGACTTCACTGTTAAGCACAATTTTCTCATGGCTAATTAAGCTATTACAGAAAAACAATGAGTCTTTAAAAACATTAAAGTCCACACATATTTGTTCTTCTCATAGCATGTCAACAATAATGATCAGTGTTTTTCAAGTGCCTGCTTCAGCTCTCTCTAATGAAGAACATGCACTGACTTTATATGAACCGATTCTGAGCCAAATTATCATCTCAATAAACTGTTTATGGCCACACTTCACTGGATTCACAAAGTTTATTATTAGCTTGCACTTTGCTGGTTGGCAGGAAGGGGACAGAGGGGAAAAAATGCAAACACAAAACAGTCAGAGTGGGAATAGGAACCTGACAGTCAGTCAGAGCAATTTATCATTCTGTCAAACTTCACTGACTGCTGCAGCAGAACCATCTACAGTGCAAAAAAAATATCTGCCCACTACTCCAAAATGACTGAGTGTTGAGGAGAGGAAGGCCAGAAAACTATACCTGACATGTAGAAGTGTTTGTCATTTAACACACCTGCTTGGCTTTACGTCAATGAGGTAGCTAAAATAGCAAGAAATGGCAAGAAATTTGTCCTGCATCTGTAACAATCAAACATAACAGATTAACTATTAGTGTGATTTGTAAAACATGTGCTTTAACAGTTAAAACACATTAAGTTTTTTCTTTTTTTTCCCACCAGCTCTATCTACTTATAAACGAGTTCAGGATGGTCACTAGCTAACCAGTATACTTCCAGGTAGTGCTGGGCGATATGGAAAAAATATTTATCACGATATGAATTATTTTATATCACGATAACGATATATATCACGATATACCACCTGACCTGTGGTCATCTGGAAAGTATGCAGTCTGTAAACAGCGAGTGAAGAGGGTGCAGTCTTTGTTTTGAGTTACCATAAAGCATGTCGCAAATCCGGGTGCACGTAAAGCAGCACCATGTCGCAAAACCACAAGACGGAGTTTCTTTGTGAAAAATATCATTTTTTTATACTTTATTTTCTCTTGCATAAAGTTAAGGGTATGTATAGTGAGAAGACAACACTAATATATTTGCCACAGGCTATATAACCTTTTAAGACCTACCATAGAACCAAGTCCGCCAGAGCTTATCTTTACATTTTACATGCTGTAGTGCCATTTGTGGGAGCATTTCAAGTTGCTATACATCAAAACAACCATTATAGCCCAAATTTTAATAATATGTATGCATTAAGTCCATAGTAACTACATAAATTGCAAAAAAGTGCAATAAACTACAAAAAAATTTAAAATTGTTTTTTGGTTTTTTTTTAACATATATTTCTAGTTAGAAAAATTTAAGAGGCTTATCCCTCAAAACTGTAATTACAAAAAAGTTGCACAAAATAGTTTCCAACCACGAGAAATTTATTTTGAGTGTGTTCATAGTTTTATGTTTGAGATACACAAATTTTTATATACTACAGGAAAAATGAAAATAAATATTATAATGCAAATTTGCAAAAAAACAGCATGTGCATCAAAATAAACTATTTCCAACAGTGTAATTTGACTTCTAAGCATAAAGTCAAACATGACTTTTAAAAACACCAAAATAGGCTTTGAAAGTAAAAAAAACCCTACATTTTCCGCGAAAATGACGTCACTTCTGGTTTCGGACAGGTAATGGTGGACATGTGATAGGTGCGCTGACTTATATTCCAAAGTGGGAAGTGTTATGAACAGCTGATCGGATCGGCAAAGCGTGTTTCTGGAATATTATGTTTTTGTTGCTGCAAGTGCTTTTTATGCAATTTTTGCAAAGCTATATGTGGAAGGAAACCGTGACCTAGGGCAAGCTAATGGAATAAGATGTAAGTACAACTCCTCCGGTTTCATATGCAAAAAAAATTATTGCGCTAGCTTACGTGGTTCCAGTTCTACAGGGATTTAAAAATATTTAGGCAAAACGGAGTGTGCCCTCTCCGACCGGTTGTAAAGGGTTAATGATATATTTTATGTAATAATTTATAAAATTAGGGTTAGAAACGATAGAAACGATAGAAGACAAATGGCACGATAGACACTTTTCTATCGTCCACACGATATATATCGTCATATCGCCCAGCACTACTTCCAGGGTTGTTCCTGTCCCAGTATAGTCCTAAACATGGCAGGAAACATAATCATCGTGAAATGAGTCCATGTTGCATTGCTTGATGGAAATGTATTCCTATTACTGTTATTTGTGACTTTTATTAAATAAATTAGTTTACACACAAATTCAACAAAACACAGTGATGTGGAAAAGAAAACAAAATGCATCATTATCAAAATTATACATGAGTTATAGGATAAAAATAAACAACTATGCAGTTAAAAAAAAAGTTTTAAAACTGTCCCTGGTCTCCAAAAAATGTCAAGGTTTTTTTTGTTTGTTTGTTTGTTTGTTTGTTTTTTATGAGGGAGAGCTGGCTCTTTACAGTCAAATAACCTTATTTAACAGGACATACTAGAATATGTTTCTGTGCTTTATTGATCAAAAACGCACTTGTTATTTATACTTTACATTGCTGCAGCAGACAGTTTCACCCTCTGTCAGAACTCCCTTTTCTGCTCCTCGGAAGCTTCAGTTTGAACAGTAGTTACGAACATAACCAACATGGATCGCTAAAGAACGCTAACAACATGGTACAATATAACAATAAACTTTAGCGACCTGCGACTTTCTCACTGAGAAGTTATTGCACATGTTAGTAAAGCCCAAATGGATAAATAAACTAATTAGCAATATAATGCAAACTCCTTTATAATGATCCTGCAGCGTCTGTGGAATCACACTGCAGCTCCAAATTGGTAATTAATTTCCTCTGCTACCCAAAATAACTCTTGTTTACAAGCAGCTAACCTGCTGCAACTGTCTCAGCAATAATCCTTGCATTCAGTTTTTTAATGTTTCTACAGTATTATGTAACACAGCATGCATGTACATACTGCAAATAATAGTTGGTGTGATGATCACTGCAGTGAGAAGCATAGCAAATGTAAGGGCAAGGTATGGTGTGCTGCATCATTACAGTAACTTTAATGCTAATTTACCAAGATCAAATGACCTGATTACCGATGTATGCCATCTATAATCCAGATCCCTTCCCAGACGCCTTAACCCCCACTCACATGAGTCACATGATATGGTGGGGTTCACCTGAAACCTTGGCTGATTGTGACCCACACCCGTTTTCACACCTTGGCTCGTGTGATTAGGCAGAGGATCAATAGGGGGTCCATGACCCTCTTAGGGACACTCCCAATAGGGCTTAAAATCTGGGACTCTCCACCAATTACTCTTAGAACTGAAGAAGCTTGTCAGATGAAACATCTTCAAGAAACTTAAAGAAGACCAAATGCGTTTCTTTCCGAGCTCCTTAGACTTCGACAAAGAAGCAAAGCAGAACCATGACAAGACATGATGCCACTGTCAAAAATGTGGGATTTAAGCCATTTACCGTTGTTACCAACGCTGTGGCCATAAAAAACTCCCTCAGACAGCTCTCCATGAACCTGGTTCTTTACAATGAAGTGCCTTGAGCTGACTGTTGTTGTGATTTGGCATTACATAAATAAGTTTGAATTAAACTGAACAGCTGTATTTGCCACCACGCACATCTGATGCATATGAGGCTCACTGCCCACTTCATTGAGACTACTGCACTTCATGTTCCTTTTGGTACCACTGGAGAAGAAGCAATTATAGTCTAGATTTAGTTTTTGAGATTTTATTTTGCACTGACGGCTTTTTTATGTTTTTGTAGCTGATCATAGAATTTTAGTTTTCAAGTTTGTTTGTGTTCTTCTGTAAAACTTGAATCTCTTCAGTTTCAGTTTATTAGATGTACTCGTGTTGTTTATTTAAAATGTAGTTGAACATTGTTGTCATGAATATATATGAACTTTAAGCTTGTCAGACACAGTGACTGGATTGTCATATATATCCATAATGACTGACATTAAAAATGTTGTGATAAGACGTTTTTCCATATTGCCAAGTCCTAACTAAATCTTGCCAAGCATAATTCACAAAAGATTGATTTTTTTTATTACTGTATTTTTTATGTGTGTGCTGCATATTTGTACCTCTTTTTTTTTTTTTTTTCTTTTTTTTTTTTTACAAGCATGCTATCTATTCACAAAGTCTCTTAAATAAGCCTCTTGGTTGGAAAGAAATCCCCCAACAGTCCCCAAAGTTGCCCACAAAATGTTCCCAAGTAAAAAGAGTGATTGTTGTGATCATTTCAACACGTGCCAAGGCTTACTTTACATGTCTAGGCCCCCATCTGTCTCATTTTATAAATGACTTAACAGAGCTGTAGTTTTGACTATATTTATACCCTGGAAGTAATTACCTTATATGTGCAGAATTCATGAATCAATTTGCAATTACAGTCCCAGCACTGTTAGTTTTTAAAGTCTGCTGCTATTTGACAGATCATTCACAAATGAGGTAAATATTCCCATATGCTCTGACAGCACATTCAAATTGGCCATGCACTGGTTAAAGCATGCTCTGCATATCCAAGGGATTTAATGGAATTCCATCGATAGGTAATTAGCCTATTACAACCTTTCAGTTGTACCACATCCTTTGGTCAAATCACCCTTACTAGAACTGACTCAAAGATCCCATGGCAAACGGCTTCTTTTCTGATGTGCTGGGAGACAGTCTGTGATTACATTTAGTCCTGGGCCCTTTCATTTGACCAGCATATCATTTCTTCCCTGGCATACTTCAAAGTGTGGACACTTCAAAGTAGAATGAGTGACTGCCACTCGGACTCTGAGGATGGCTCTTTTGATCATCCTCTGAAAACTCCTCTAATGCAATCAGGGCAAGCACGCCAGAGAGAAGGATTTGACAGCCATAAGATAAATGCAGTAATCCTCATAGCTATCAGATAAGCACAGCATGCTCTAATCCATTAATATGAAAATGAGGGAGGACTCAAAGTGGCTGGGTGGGGGCTTCGGAGCAACAGTTAAACACTTTGGAATAAGTCTTCAAAGGAAGGATTCAGAATTTAAACTATTTAATGATCTATGTGTGTGTGTGTGTGTGTGTGTGTGTGTGTGTGTGTGTGTGTGTGTGTGTGTGTGTGTGTGTGTGTGTGTGTGTGTGTGCGCGCGCCCAGGATAACAGCTTCCTACATCATAACACTAAATTATTTTGTTAATGCACTTACAAGGTGTAAGAGCAAATCTGATGTCTACCTGCAGTGATGTGAGTTAGTCTTCCAGCAACACTTGAGTAACCATCAACCTGCTTGTATAGCAGTCCTCAGTTTTAACCTCTGCATCCTGTTTTATTACATTTGACCCTGAGTTTCTGTTTATGCTCTCCTGTTATTAAGATGTTTGTGTTTACAGCATCTTTCAGATACTCTATTATTCTAGTCTTGGTTATGGTTATATTGAGTCTTTCTGCTTTTACTTTGTTTCCTACTGATACCTTTCAGTTTTGCAATCCGCTGGTTTGACTCTTACTTTTGGTAGTAATAGTTTGCTCAGTGTTTTTCCTGTCTTCTGTTCTCCCTGTCTCATTTTTCTCGTGGTGCCTAGTCCACTGTCATTGACTCTGACTCTTCTTGACTCTGAGTATTTGTCTTTATTTTATTTTGAAGGGTTTTTTTTTTACCTGTGTCTCATTCCTATTGACATGAAATGCATTATATGTTTCCAGGATAGTGTTCTGATAAAGGTCAAAAAGACTGACGACTCCATCAGATCACCATCTGGAGTACGTAGGGGACCAGGGAGAGACCACCAACCAACCTTCACACAGCAGTAATATATGTCAGGTGGTACAGTGTGTTAAACTGCCAGAATTCAGCATTTAGCGTTTGGTCAGATGCTCCGAAAGTTTTAAATGTCCACAAAATGCAGCAATTAGCGTCAGATTGCAATTGTCATGGCTATAATGTTAGCCAGTGCAAACATGCATATATAACAATATATATGGAACATTTTAGCCTTTTGACCCATAGGCTAAAATTCTTAGCCTTTGCAAACATTTTACAATTGCAATGCTAGTCTGGAAAAGAAATGACAATGTGCCACCTCCTTCTTCTTCTTCAGCATGTAAGAATAGACAAGAACCCTTGTAGGCGTATGCGTTCTCTGTCAGAATTGCTGCCTCAGTGCATACACTCCGTACACTACCTATGGTGCTAAAAAAAAATAAAATCACTCTTTCAGACTTTTGGAATTGGAAGGAACTGTAAGTATTGGTTCTTGTAGGGTGTGTCAATGTGAAGTCTGTAGTTGCTCATTTGCTGATTGCTTTAGTTGTAAAGGTAGATGCAGACATCCCCAAAGATGAGCTGTGTTAAAGAGCAGTGAATGCCAATTTTAGCCATATATGTAAATAAGTCATTCCTTAATGTTATCATTGCACCTCACCAGGTTTTTAGGCCTAAGGTGAGGCTGCTATTCAGTTAAATGATAACTGTTCCTATTGTATAACTGAGTCACAGGAAAACAATAACTTAGCTTCTGTCTCTCCCCCAACTTTGTTTTTTGAAGGAACTCAGTTGTTCCATCTGACCACCTGCTCTTCTAATGCAAATCCATCCAATCACATTTATCTCCTATTCTGTCTCTCTATCCTCTTGTTATTTCTTTATCTGCAACATTACTAGAAGTACTCTATCCTGTTCATACAATCACCTATTGATCCTTTCCGTGCTTCCCCATTACTGCTTTCTATTCAGCTATCCTTCTATCCATTTATCCATCCCTTCATTCATTAGCATTGGGTATGTGAGAGGTGATGCGAACTCACCTAATGGGGTTATGTGTCTCCAGGTAATGGTTGGCTCAGGTTTCCCACTGGCTGTGCAGATGAGAGACACATTGCTGCCCTCGTTTACCGTGATGTCAGGGGAAATGTCATATATCTTGGGAGGAACTACGAAAAAAAGAAAAAGAAAGAAAAGGGAGAACATATAAACAAGATTAGCATTTCAAAGTGAAATATGATTCCTCCAGCAATATCATCCATATGTACGATTAAATTAGAGAGGAAATCAGTGTATGATGAATAATACAGTAAGAACAGTAAGAATAATATATGTTTCGGTAAATGTTCCTTCACTTTACTGTTTGCATAAATCCCACATTACATGTCATATTCAGACCCCATGAGTCTGACATTGTCACCTTGTTAGATATTCAGAGTGGGCGTAAGGGGAGTGTGACTTTCCCCTTGGCAGTTACTCCTATTCAACTGCATCAGTGACTATCACAGTCATGGCATGAGATTACACTGGGTAGTGCACACTTAGTATAGGTTAAGCAGGTTTAAACAAAGAAGCAGACAGTCTGATCAAAATAAACGGAGGCATGGTACAGTATAAGACAGGCTAAATGTTAGCGGTGGAGGAAAGAAATGAATACAGCATAGCATGCATGGTGATAGTGTATTGTTACTGGGACACCAAATATCAATATTTTATTAAACTGAATATGAACAAGAGGGCTAATCTTATGCACCACCATCCTGAGATAACATAAGCTAAATAAACTTGACACACTTAGGTTGACAACCTCCTAACCTCCTCGGTGTAAGCTAATAACTCCATTCCATGAGTAAAAATAGGATACCAAATCTATTAAAAAAGTTATATTCTGTTATATTATATTTGATATTCTGTGACCGAGGGCTTGAGTGTGTTGCACACTCATGATACTTTTTATCTGTAAGGCGATTGCATGCCTCATAGGAGGACTTTTCTGCAAACAGTCACAGTCTGACTTGCACTGATTGCAATCATTGTCAATATGTTGCCATCACACTAAATGAGTCTTTGTCACTTAGCACAACTCGAGGGGACTCGACTCAACTGACCACCAGCTGGTTGTATATTAATATAGAACAGGAAGGTTGCCCAGCACAAATGTAATGGTTAAAATGGAAATTTCTGTTAAATGCAGATTTAACACCATCAGATATGTAATTTCTAACAATTTATCACAGTTAATTGCTCTATTATAGAAAACAAATTCCATGTAATCGCCAAATTGACCGCATTGAATTGCAGACTGATGTCAGACTGAAAGCAGGCTAACTCCGTCTTATGTTAACATTTACAGCAGGCTTTAGTGTTTGGTATGGTTGACAAGTCTATCCTAGCCCATCCTGTCAAATAGGGGTTGATGTAGGAGACGCCCTGTGCAGCTCACCAATCAGAGACAGACAATTAACGTCAATGTGTTTGTACTGGAACATGGACACTCCACACAGAGGGGCCCCAGCCAGGAGGCTGGTGGATTTAAACTAGCCAAATGGGGCTATGAGTCAACAGTTTGCCCATGATTAGCTCACCTCTCGCTAAAAAGAATCAATCTGGCAACTTATTGTATGACATCCTCTGTTGTATAAGTTATCGAAATATGGAAATAATTCTTAGATATTTTTACAAAAACATGCACAGGCTTTAAACAGATCTTGTCTTCCTAGATTCACTACTGTATAACATCTGGTGGTGATATATTGATGTAATGATTGAGGGTAAACAGAAGTTAACTAATGTGCACTCACAGCCAGAAAATGAATGACAGCACAAAGTGTGGCTCAACTAAAAATTCTTAAATGTGAATAATAATTGAATACACTTTGACACCATAACACTGACTAAATATATTTCTTGGCCTTTTAATCACTGACACTGCGACACACTGCAGATAGATGTCTCCTAATGGCTCATGTATCTTTGTTACCTTTGTTACTTTGGAAAATGCTTCATGATGGTATTGTAAGTTACTATGCGTAGCCCCCAAAACTAAACTCTCCAAAAGTAAGTAATTTATAGATCTGTAGCTGGGCTTAGAGGGTGTTTATCATCAATTTGGGGGAAAAAAAATAATAATATTGACGGCAGCTCATGAGAAGTCCCTGCTGGACATCACTTACATGTATAATTGGAAAGTTTCTGTGCACTTAAATCCTCTTGGAGCTTTGATGTTAAAAGCTTCGGTATTTAGGGTGCTCAAAACGCAGAGAGAAACACAGCCATCCACAAAGGCCTTTGCACGCATTTGAATAAGCACACATGCAGGTACATGTGCATGTGCGCACACACTGCTGCCAGCTTATGAGACACTATTTTAATCTGCAAGATTTGAATCTCAGCGGGGGCTTTTCTGCAGTGGACTGTGTTATACAGTAATGGATTCTCACTCATCTGGGTCCAACTATTCAACTATTCTACCCTCTGATCCTGCCTGATGCCTGCTAAAAAAACAACAAAGGAAAAGTTGATTCAACAATTTCCAGAGTTCCCCCCTTTAGGCCCACCAATACGTTTTAGTCACATGGTATTTTGTGTCACTGAACTTTCACTTCAGCATCAATTGCTCCCCTTCACTCTGTTATGAGTATACAAAGGGCACTGCAAAGAATTTAAATGCAAGCAAAACCTGCAACTTATAAACAATAAATGAGTTTCTTTAGTGTACAGAAAACAATCTGTGGCTTGGACAAAGTAAAAGTATAAAGCTAATAGTGGAACACCGATGACCAACATTAAGGCCATAAACAGCATGCTATAACTTTAACAAGGTTATATGTGTCCCACTTGTGTATTAAGAGCAAACAGCCAATCGTCACATACAGGATGGGTTATGAAAAAAGCAATCGGTTTTATAATATATAAGGAAACAAACAGCACTGTATGAATCACAAGTGGTACCACCAACCAGCAGCCTGCACTGACCCAGGCATAACCAACCAATGAAACAAGGGAATGCCCATGAAAACATTTGCAGTGCTGCTGTTTTTTGTTGAGGGATGATAGGCGTCGCTTTTGATCAACAGATCTGGATCTAAATGAGATGAAAGTGGCGGACCTTCTGTGGGAGAGGACCGGAGGCGATGTTGAATCTAGGTTATTGCTTGTCAGACTCCTGTGTTTACTTGCTGTAGGACCCCAGTGTTGACACATCTCCTCAGTGTCTGATAGCACAAAATTGAAAATGTTGGGGTTGTCTACTGATCCTATCTCTCTTTGGCAGGGACTGAGAGGTTTTCAAAGGTTTAGATGAAGAGCCCACAGTTTTTCAGCTCAGAGCTGCTGTAGCACAGTGGCTTTACTGTATAACAATGCTTGCTCCAGTTAAGAATAACAACCGATGCTGTGAAACAGAATAAAAGATCAATACGTATCAGTCAAACTTTAGACACTGAGTGAAAAACTTTTTATCATTATGGAGCTGCGGTATCTGAACAACTGAACAGTAATTTATTCACCAGACAATAGTCCATGTTTTCATGCCTTTTAAACCTATTACAGTAACTACCCGAAGGCTTTTTTATAAATGTAAAATTTGCTCTATTACCGCTAGTATGGAGGGAAAAACTACTGTAATGAATAATTAAATGTATACAACACTGAATGCATTCAAGTAATATATCTAAAAAATGTAGGTACATATGATTATTTAAAGTCATGAAAAGAAGAAGAAAGAAATCACATCCTCTTTCAGTTTTAAGGTTTTACATATCAAGACATGATACAAATAATTTGATAACTACAACCTCAGATCAACTCCAAAACATGACATATTACATTGTGCCATTATTTATTTAACAGAAACTAAGTAAGCAGTGTGTGGAATATTAGATACACCCTTACTGCTGCTTTAGGAATTAAGAGGTTACGTAGCAGCCAGGTGGATTAACTGATCATCAGCAAGTGTGAGCACCTCTACAAAAGGAGACGTTTTGTCAGTTTACTGGTCTGGAGCATTCAGGTGCGTGTTAACACAATGCCAAGAAAGAAAGACGTCAGCGATGGTCTTGGAGAAGCAATTGTTGCTGCCTATCAGTCTGGTGAGGTTATAAGGCTATTTCCAAACAATCTGAAGTCTATCATTCTCAAGTGAGAAAGATTATTTACAAGTGGAAAACATCCAAGACAGCTGCCAATCTCTCCAGGAGTGGACATCGCACCATCCCAGCAAATTCATTCAAGTTCATGACAGTACAATTAGAAACAGACTGAATAAGTATGGCTTGTTTACAACGGCTGTCAGGGGAAAGCATCTTCTCTCTAAAAAGAACATGGCAACACAGCTTAGGTTTGCGAGGTTGCGTCTGAACAAACCACAAGACGTCTGGAACAATCTCCTTCGAACAGACGAGACCAAAGTACAGATGTCTGGCCATAATGCACAGCACCACGTCTGGCAAAAACCAAACACAGCCTATCAGCACAAACATCTCATACCAACTGTCAAGGAGGGGTGATGATTCGGGCTTGTTTTGCAGCCACAGGCCCCGAGCACCTTGCAGTCACTGAGTTCGCTATGAACTCCTCTGTACACCAAAGTATTCTGGAGTCAAATGTGAGGCCATCTGTCAGACAGATAAAGCTTGGCTTGAACTGGGTCACGTAGCACCAGCAATTCTACAACTGAATGTGAAAAAGAAAAGTCAGTGTGTTATCCAGTCAGTCCGGACCTTGAAATCCTTAGTGAACTGAATTGACACTGTAAAGAGGAGTGGGCCAAAATTCCTCCACAATGCCTTTGTACAGAAAATGATTGCTTTTGTAGAAAACTGGTTCAACAAGCTTCTGAATCACAGGGTGCACTTAGTTTGTCACACACTGTTTCTCTACGTTGGCTTCATTCTTGTTAAATAAGGTGTAATATCACAGGTTGGTGTTTATCTGAATTTGTATCTACTTCATTTTAAAACCTGCTTTTATTATGTCCTGACATGTAAAACCTGTATTTACATTTGCATTAATTATTCTATGTAATCACTTTGCCATTAGTTTTGAATTTTAAAAGCATTTCATCTTTTATCTATTTATTTTGGGAACAAGTTCCTTTGTATTTTCCTGGTTTATTTGCAAAAATTCCATTTCTGCTTAACTATACAAATGAGAGGGGGTGCCACTCAAAATGTGTAATAAGGTCAACTCTTCACCTTTTGGTGTTAAATACGTAAGTTAAACTCTTATCACGGACAAATGGGCAAATCACTGAAAGCATGTGTCATGTTTTGTCTCACTACAGCGGCCCCTCAGCGGCTTTTTAAATAGGCAGATATGGGGGAAAGTTTACATAACTGCAAATTTATTTTAGTTTAATAATGCAATGCTGCTATTAAGTATGAAGTGTTTATTGTGTAGGGAATAGAGAACGAGTGATAGCGTGACAAAATATGATTTTGCCATCTGTTGTTTCTCCTGTGCAAAAAAACCTAAAAAATAAAATCCTAAATAATATCTTACATGTTTTTTATTAAGTGGGAGTCTTGTTGCTAGGTTACAGTGCAAAGACTTTGCAATTTGTTTTGCTGAGGGGTCCGTATGATGGACACAGGACTGAACGGGTTGTGTATTTGCCTGCAAGTACCCTTTCCTACAAACAAGAGCACAAGTCTCATACTGACATGTGACTCGTGTTAATTCAGAAAAATATTTGTATGTGTCAGTGGTAACTTATATGAATATATAGCTAATGACTTTATTTTCTTATTGTTACAGTCAAAAGAAAGTTATTTTCATTGATGCCATTTACATTTATTTTCTCTGGACCATCCTGTCCTTCAGTGTGCATTAGAGCCCAATGACATACCAGCTGATATAAGGTATCTGCAATGGCTGATCAACCAACATTTAAAAAGTAAAGAGGATATGAGAGAAACACCCTTCAAATGCTCCATCGACACACATAACATGCTGTAGTTATGAGTGATAGACAAGTAATTCGTTCACTCTGCATCTTACTTGTTGGAAACACCTGCCACAGTTATAACCCGAGTGTAAACCAGTAATCCAAGACTTGGTGTGACAATAAAAGATTATCAAAGGTTTTAATTTTAAAGATTTAAAATGCATTTCATATTTTTTGCAAGGGTGCATAAATAGCTACACAACACAAACATGACGGAAGTTTCTAACAGAAAAATATATTGAATGATATATTGGATTTTTTTGATATGAGTCTAGATATTGTTCTTCAAAGTCCTATATCGATTCGACTGCACTGTGTATATGTGGAAAGCATAAAAGGAAACGGGCAAAGTTCCATAACCTTCCATGTGCATGCATAAAAAGCTAAAGATCAGGACAGAGCCAGTCAGAGTAGCCTCCAATGGTAATAGATGAAAGTAGCTGACCTCCAAAGCAGCAGAAGCACAGCAAATATAGTCAAGCTAAAGCATTTTAAATAGAATGCCTGATGTGGGCTGGCACTGAGATCATCTTATCTGGTGGGACTATAGCTCAACTTTCTTTGTGGCCCATCTGGACTCATGTGGGTGAATGCTGTAGTGGGTATTTATGACATTTTTGCTTTTATTAGAAAAGTGAGAAAAACAAAATAATGGACATAGTGACCATGAGGACACCCACCAATAAGTGAAGTCCCTTTACGAAGCCTAAAGCTGAGAGTTTTTGAAACCTGGACCCGATGAACAGGCTAACGAGGTGTAATTGACAAGTCATTAAATAATGTGCATATTCTTGAAAATCCTCCTCGCCGACTCTGAGAATGTCACAAAAGGGACAATTTTCCCTGCTCAACTGAAGTGTTTGTGCAACCAAAAGAGTTGCTGGCCATTAAAAAGCAGCAAATGACATGTAGTAAAGCTCCAGTCAGCAGGAATTAAACTGGACATATATTATGGGCCCCAGTCCCACGACTACTTGGCTGCTCCAAATCAGCACAAACGTAACCATCCAATGAGGTTAATGATTGGGATGTGTTGTGGTCTACCATTATCTTATTTTACAGCACAATAGATGTCTCATAACATAGTAATGGAGAAACATGATGCAAAAATGTGCATTCAGAAATATAGCGTTCAGCCACAGTGAGAATTTTCTACATTTCTATCTTTATTTTTTACACAAAAAGAACTAAAAGCCTCCTCGGGCAACAGCAGTGATGACGATCTTCCTCTCTGAGGTAAAATGACACCACGGATTCTTCAGGCATTATATCCGAATGTAAGTGGCAGTATAAAGGTGCTCTTACAATGTTAGTCCAACACTTCAGAAGCCAGAATCGTCAATACCTTGACCCAATCAACACTTAGTAATGGCGGCCAGTGTGCTGGAGGTGATTAATTTCATCTCGTTTTCACAACACTATAACGCAGTTACTCCAAGGTAACATGTGTACTGAGGCTCACTTTGTGTTTCTCTTAAGGTCAGTATATGCCAGAAGATACTAGGATCTTTGTAATAAAACAAACTGCTTGACCAGCCATAGTACATCATGGTTTAAAAGACGGGTTAAAACACTGCTGATGAGTTTGAAGATTTTCTCAAAATCCCTTCCCTCTATTTCAGAACAACGCGCTAGCCGCTTCTAACTGTGGGCAACTTAACTCAGTGAAATGGAAGTAAAAATAAATCTTACTATACTGATCACAGTGTATGTATATATGTACTGTAACTCATCCTTAAAAGGTCGGGCACGCTTAACAAAACTTTGCAACAACGTCACTGCTTATACAGCAATTATAAAAGCTATATATTTAGAAAATATATAATTATTATAAATCCAGTTGTTTTTTTTTTTGTATATATAATGCACACATCATCCTCCCCCTGTGAATGCAACGTTAAGTTCGATGATTTTATTTGTTTCATGTGCTATGTTCAACATAAATAAAAAATACAACCACTTGCTCAAAGCTGGTTAGAGGAAAACTAGTCAAAACTAATGTGGACATTTTTGTAAAAAATAGACAGTTATTTTTTAATATTAGAAGGCTATTCAATATTATATATACACAGAATACTTATGAACAATCTGAATCTGAATATGAAATACTACTCTCACTAGATGCAGAGAAGGCCTTTGACAGGGTTGAGTGGGATTTCCTCTTCTCGACCCTATCAAAGTATGGCATAGGCCCTAATTATATCTCCTTTGTTAAACTGCTTTACACAAAACCTCAAGCCTCGGTTAACACAAATAATATAATTTCTAGCCCTTTCCTCCTTCACCGCTCTACAAGACAAGGGTGCCCTTTGTCCCCATTGCTATTTGCACTTGTTATAGAACCTCTCGCTATTCAATTACGCTCTATAAAGGATTATAAAGGAATAAGGAGATTTGGTGTAGAACAAAAGGTGTCTCTCTATGCAGATGATTTGTTGTTATATATCGCTGACCCTACTAAATCATTGCCAAAAATTATGACAGTTTTAACTGAATTTGGGAAAATTTCTGGATACAAAATCAACTTAACAAAAAGCATATTGTTTCCTATTAGTTCTTTAGAAAAATTAGACAGCGCCACATTGACCTCGTTTCCTTTTACCATCTCAAATACCTTCAAATATCTTGGAATAATTGTAACCCATGAATTCTCTGGCCTTTTCAAACATAATTTTATTAATTTATACCATCAAACTGAACAGAATCTGGAAAGACTGTCTAAACTGCCCATCTCACTTGCTGGCCGAATAAATATCATTAGGATGAGCACTTTACCCAAATTCTTATTTTTGTTTCAATGTATTCCAATATTGATCACAAAAACTTTTTTTAAAAAAATATATCAGTTAATTTCTCAGTTTATCTGGAACAAGAAGACACCCAGAATAAAAAAGATTTTTCTCCAAAGATCTAAGATTACAGGAGGGATGGGGTTGCCTTGCTTTCAGTTTTATTATTGGGCCTGTAATATACGTTGTATGTCATTCTGGGGCGGGGAAAATAAACTTGATTGGGAACAGATGGAAAGTATGACTTTTTTCCCTAATACTCTTAAATCGTTGGTTCACTCAAACTCAGATATGAGTAAACATAAATATAAAAATTCGGTAGTATCTAACTCACTAAAAATTTGGTCTCAAATTAGAAGGTATTTCCATTGGCGTCAATGTTCAATCTTTACACCATTAATTCATAATCAAGCATATACATTGCTCTCAGGATCAACATTCCAGCTATGGACTTCCAAAGGGATACACACAATCAAGGATTTGTTTATTGATAACCTTTTTCCTTCGTTTCAACAACTTCAGAAAATTTTTTCCATAGAAAACAGATTTTTTCAAGTATTTACAAATACGTCATTTTATTAAAGAAATGTTTCCATCTTTTCCCAATGAACCACAAAAGCTAGTTTCAGATGATTTGTTCCTAATGAACCCGTTAAAGAAAGGAGCTATTTCTAAGATCTATAACCAACTTTTGCAAATAGATAGTACAACTACATTGGACCATTTGAGAAACGCTTGGAGTGAAGAACTAGGTATTAACATCACTGAAGAACAATGGACTAAGGCACAAGAACTGGTTCACTCCACTTCCGTTTGCTGCAGTTACGGATTACTACAATTTAAGGTCCTACATAGGCTCCATCTGTCTAAATTGAAGGTTTCAAGGATGTTTCCAGGAGCGGATTCAAGATGTGATCGATGTGGCCAGAATTCTGCCTCATTGTCACATATGTTTTGGACATGTCCTAATATTGCCATTTACTGGTCTAAAATATTTAAAACTTTGTCTGATATTTTTAAAAAACAGCTCCCTCCAGACCCAGTAATGGCACTTTTTGGTGTAGCTACAGTTAAATACTTAAATAATAAACAAATTTGTGTTTTGAGTTTTATAACATTGCTTGCAAGATGCCTTATACTTCTAAACTGGAAAAATAAAGCCCCCCCAACCTACTCTGCTTTGTTAAGAGACACAATGAATCATTTACAGTTGGAGAAAATTAAATTTTCATTGAGAGAAAATATTAAACAGTTTTACCTAATTTGGCAACCCTTTATAGATTACTTTAATAAGTAAAACTGAGAGGGATGGCCTCCTCCCATATCGGCTCCAAGATTATATATATTGGTTTGGGCAGGTGTATTGTTCTTTTTCTTTTTCTGTTTTTTTTTTTTTTTTTTTTTCCCTTCTCTCCCCTCCTTTGTATATACTTATTTAGGCATCTAAATGTATATGTACAGACATAGATATATGATTGTTTATATAATGGTAATTATATTTTATGTAAAAAGGAGGGGGAGAGGAAGGAGGGGAAGGGGAAGGAGGGGGAAGGAGAGAAAAGAAGAAAAAAAAATTTGTCACTGTAAATGAGATATATACTTTGTTGCCTGATTTGGGAAAGGAAAGGAAGAAAAAGGGAAAAGAAAAAAAAAGAAGAAAGGAAACAAAGGAGAAGGGTGATTGTTCCTAGGATATAAAAGCTTTGTTAAACAATGCGAACAGTTATTTCCATTCCATATTTTTGTGACAAAATGAATATTGTTGGATGAAACTATGCCTTAAATATAAATCCCTGCCTGATATGTTTGAAATGTACAGAGAGGCAATGTAAATAAACTTGTACAGTGGCAATAACAAAAAAAAAAAAAAAAAAAACTAATGTGGACATTCATATAAAAGTTCCTCCCTGCTGAGATAAGACTTCGCTGGAATTCTTAGTTGTTAAATTCTTGGTTAACACATTGAAAGCCTGTGAAGTTCAGTACTGTTACTGTTCCCTGGGTGCCTCTCTCTGTGTGCTCCGTATCATCCCTTTTCCACCACCTCCAACTCTAACATCAGAAACAGTCATGACTGTGCGACCCCTTCAACAGCAGAACAATATAAACCCTTCCCTCGATACCAACATCACCAGCTTGTTGTTTTCTTTAGGCGCTAATTCATTAACGATGCTATGATTGTCATGTTTGCCCATTCCTCTCTAATTTCCCTTCTCTAGCCCTGCGGGAGGTGCTGAGCACAAGCTGCCACAGCTGATCTGGGTGGCATCATCTCCCTCCTAGCAGATGCCTCAGGTGAATAAATAAAACCGTAATGACGCCACCTTGAATTACGGAAATGCTTACAGCTGCACTATTATAACGTGGGGGTTTTCTTCTAGGGCTGAGAAGCGGGATGCACACTACTGAATTCTGACAGGCCTTTCCACGATGACTTCTGCTACTAAATTGCAGGACCCAATTACTGGCTAAACCTACTGCCATCAAGCTTTCCAATTAGAGCACAGAGGGGAACCCTGGCCACTAGCTGTAATGGACGGCAGCACGGGTGATGAGTCACAGGAAGCTGAGAGAAAGAGAGGGAAGGACAGGCAAGAAGGAAAAGAGTGCCATCCTTTATTTTCCACTGTCAGTGTTGAAATAGATTAAGATGTTGTGACTGCTCAAGACAACGCAATGTAATAATCTTACTGAAACAGAGAGGCTCTTTCATTGGAGGACACTTTTTTTAATCATTGGCCTGAAGAAATTTGGAAGTGAATTAGGGGAAGATTTACTTGATACAATGACAGGGAAATTTTAAAATATGTTTTTAAAACTCTAAAATTACCTGTTCCCAAATTTCCCCAAACTTAATAACAAAAAATAAACCCCATAAAAGTATACTGGAGTTTCTTGGATGTAATATACACCTCTATAATGAGACAGCTATTCCTAAAGGTTTTCAATTACATTTCCCCAAAGCATGCAGCAAAAAAAAAAAAAAAAACTTCCACTCTGTTAATTAGGTGTCAGACACGGAGACTAAACATAAACAGTGACAGATTATATTACGCAAAGGGATTACCTCCATTTGCAGTGTCATAAAGCATTCACAGATAATTTGTAGCACTTAACTTTGGGGAAAGTTCATCCAAACAGAAAGAGAAACGTCACTATTTGATATGACATTTTTCTTTACTGCTTTTGAGAGAAGAAAAAATAACTTTAGTGTAAGGAAAAGGCTTGACCACACAACCTATCATGTTTCATCAGTGCCTCATGTGTAACATCATCATTTAAAGGCCCTCAGAATCAATTAGTTGATTTTTAATGTATTATACACAAATCTTAAAAAGCATGCCTAATAAATCAGACTTGATAGATACTGAAGGTGCAGTATGCATAAAAAAAGGAAAATGGTATAATTTCAAAGTAAAGTTGTCCTCTTGCCAGTCTCCCTTCTCTGTTCTACGTTCTAATGAGCAGCAGCATATACCGACCGACATGTTTGCAACGCAAGCTTGATCAATAGGCTCGACCAGAGTCGTCTGCCAGCGAGGCAGCCCAGGACAGTTTGTTGTATAATCCAGCTTTTTATGAAGCTAAATATTACCTAAATCTGCCTTGGCTGAGGCCAAGTGTGACAACTACAGTGACTGCCAGTGCAGGAATAAACAAATTTTACTGCAGGATTTTCCATCATTAAATAAGGCTTTCCACCATCTAAAGGGTTGGTGCAAGCTTCAGTGCCAATGGGGATGCTCTACTCAGCTGTGGTGGATTGTTTTCCTACACGTCTGTCATTGGTTCTTCAGCTGGCAGGTGAATGAGGACTTCTCAGATTGAAAGGGCAGCACGGGAAATGGGTCATCTGGGTCCCTTTTTTTTTAAGTTTTGCTGTCACACGTAGTTTCGAAAATCTCTGAATTTTGATTTTATATCCCCAAATTAAGTGTGAACAGTCTGAATGGGTCCTCACCATAAAACCAAACCGATGAATTATCGAAATTAGTAAAATAAAAAGAAGCTATTCTGCACAAGAAGCTGTACTACTTTTCAGCACTACTTTAACACGAAATTTAACTGTGAAGACGGTCATGCACAGTGCTGGTCGATAGAGGCACTGTCTCTTGCAGATTATTAAATAAATGTATGTATGGGATGTTTTTATTTATTTATTCTACTGGATTTGTGTTTTTGAGCAGTGGCAGTGTTGGAGGCTCTTCACTTACTCTACTGCTGCTATTTCTTTTTTTAAAGAGTCTGGCCAGTGTTCAGTTAGCCTTCAGTGCTGAAGAAGCCTCTCAGATGAGAGTTGAAATGTCTTCATGAACCTAAAAAAGAAGTCCAGTTGCTTTCAACTCAAGCTCTTCAGACTACCATGACATGAATGCCCGAGAACCTACACGGACACTCTGGCTAATGAAATCCAACACCATCTCATCTGAAGGGAATGCACTTGCAGATCAGCCAACAAGAACTAGCAATGACTATCGAATATCGAGAAGTCGTCATTAAGTTTAATACAGGACTACTAACTACATTAGGTGTCCAATAAAATGTGTCCGACTCAGCAAGATTAGATGCTGTTACGCAGGACAAATATGTAGAGTCAAAGACAACTACTGCTGTTAAAAAAAAGTCGTCAAATAATACATGAACACAAGGTCAGGCATAAACATAAACTTGAGCAGTTTGGGGTCAAAGGTAATCAAATAGTTCCCTGTGAACCTGAAATAGTTCCCTGTGTTTTGCCCATCCCTCACAGGAACACACACCCTTGTCCCATCTACCCCATAATGCAATGGGGTAGATGGATTTCATAAAGTCTGTAAAAACAGCCAAGTGAAAATGCAGACCACTTGAATTACAACTACGACACAAAAAACCTGCCTCAGTCTGTTTTAAATGGATTCCTAGGATAATGACAGTTTAATGCCATTCTTTTTTAGTGTGTTTGTACCTCTGTGTGTGCCACAGGCGCGTGCTTGCACTGTGTGCTTTTAAACAAATGTTATACCATACGTGACTCCAATCCTATAAACTTTGAAAGTAGCTTTAGTTTTAGCTTCAATATCAACTGCTGAACTCCCATAGTGTTATTAAACATATCAATCTCAATAATTTTCAACAGAAAAAAATAAAGAAAAAACACACGCTCAGCCATACGGCAATAATAAAAAGCAATAAAAACGTCCTGAAAAAAGAGATGTTTTCTTTTTCTTTCCATTTATTTGAGCCCAGCAGCAATTGAGGAGGTGGACTAACTGGTGGAATGGCAGTACCAAGACATAAAACCTCATCATCCCTTATTGCTTGTCTGTTTTTGGCATCTCTTCATATTCTAAGATCTCCTCGTGGCTACGATGTTGGGCAGGTTAATAAAGGATTAGGACGTTAGGAGCTGCAGCACACAGCAAATAGCTGAAGACACAAATAGATCCCTGGCAAGTGCACATTAGATGATGAACATTATTCCATAATGGTATCATTAAGTATGATGAATCCAGTGATTTACCCGATTAATGTACTGCACGAATTCGCTTGAGGGCCTGGTGACAGTGTGTAATGGCGGTACAGTATGATGACTTACTGTATGTCAGTAGCGACACTATACAGATAGAAGCTGGCATGTGTGAAACAAACACAAGTCGAGTATTTTGTAACATAGGTGCACTTTCTACTACATGGCATTCCTGTAGCAGATAGTGTCTTTCACGTCGATGTGACCTGGTTGTGTTTTGTTGCTGACTCTCAGTAAGCACCTACACATAACTGGATCACTGTTAATGCACCTGGCATACATTCTCACAGTGAAATCTATGCCAATTACTTTAGTTGCAAGCCTGAAGTTATTATTTTTTTCCTCTCAGTTTATGTCAGTGGCCCACTTTTTCGCTTCGAGGCAGCATTCGTGTGTGACTGAAACAGAAATGACCCCAATACCGTGGCAACAATAACACACTGGTGAGGCGATGATAGCCTTGGAGAAAAAGAAAGAATCGGACAAACATTGGACAATTCTACCTCAAGCCTCCATTGCAATGTATGGACGTCATAGAGCGAAACAATTTTCACCACGTCGAAGGTGTGTTATTAGACAGAACAACCTCTGTTATCAGGAGGTTAAAGTTGAGACTTTATCAGTATTTCATGCAAACTGTGTGTATTTTTTCTAATAACATGCGAGTCATTAATTTGGGAGCTAGTGAGATGATCAAGGCGATAAAAGACAAAAAGAATACAATTGTGAAAGTAAAATCAAACATGCTGAGAACACGCTTTGCCCTGTGCAGCAATGTGAGGAAACTATAGACACCGTTTCTATTCAACTTGTAATTAACCATAACTTTATGATAATATTCCTGTCATGACCTAATGGTGCAAAAATAACATGCTTCCGCAAATGTCACAACCAATACATATGATGAGTAATTGCCAGTGAGGTTAATGATGCACAAAGCGTGATTATGGAGAGCTTGTTACCAATTTCATGCACTTCTGGGGAATTCGTGAATTAAGGGAAATCAATTGATGAAAATGAACTTTTCGAAATACCTTGTGAGAGGCAATTAATCTTCAATGGGAGAGCTGCACTGGCCATGTAATTCAAAGATAAGCTATCTAATTTATTCATGCTAATCAGCGTCTTTAAAGCCACAGCATCTTGCTTATAAACAAAATTCCTCTACGTGTGGGACACTTAAATCTCAAGGATGATTGCTGGTTTTTCAATTAGCTGCATGGCAGCAAAGTGTCTCTGATTGGTGTGGCTACTCACAGGCCCCTTAAATAGTTTACTGTCACAAATAAACAGAGAGACTGTCAGAGGGCATGCAGCTTTCAGGCTGCAAAATGTGAGCCAGGATGCTATGGGTGTATCTCAACTCTTAGCTTGTGTGTATGAACTAATAATGTGATGGGACACAAATCTTGGTCTCCATCTGTCACTGATCCTAAAGGTCAAAGTTCAACCTTTAGAGCCTGGGTCTTGATTAATGGGGAGAAAGCAGTTTGCAGCTAGCACACACACACAGTCATAACAAAAGAGCTGAGCTCAGTGGGTGTTTGGATCTGCTCTTTATTGGCCCGTTGCTCATCAGTAGGTCTTTGTGTTTCATTATTTATGAAAAAAAAATTGTGGATTATTAGTTAAAAGTAGTTATTTAATAGAAAACAAAAATGCTGTACTCATAAAAATTATTATGTAATTACGTTTTCTATTAAATTGATGCATTCCCATAAACTTCATTCACATTCCTCCTCCTTCCTCTTTTCCACCTCATCCTTGTCCTCCTCACCTCAAGCCTTATCACCTGAACTGAATTCAGGGCTCTAACACACAAAAACATTCATAAACATGCTTATTTATTCCTGACATTGTTACACTTAGTTACTGTCAGCACATCAGACGTGCGACCCTCCTGTCCCAGTGCAGCTGACAGTGAGCTAGCTAAAAAACAACAACAGCTGGTTATAAACTAACATTATGCCAGCTAACGTTAGGCTGAGTGTCCTAAAAGTCCTAATGTGTCCTAATTGCCTCTGATAAACAGTTTTATTAAATTTCACATTGCAAAAATGACAGAATGACATTGCAAGAACGGCAGGTCCTAATGTCAGCTAACGGGGGTAAAAACATCGGCTCACCTCCATTTCTCTGTCATCAGACAGAAGTGAGCTTTGCTGACTCGTATCAAGACTCCTTTTACAAACTTCCACGGCCTCCTCTGTAGTAAACACATGGGCGCCAGGTGAGATAAAATACAGACTGATAGTTTAAACTCACTAAAGATGAATGGTGGCCAGAACTGCTTGTCCTACAACATCCACCATAGCTAGGATTGTGAAGAAAACAGAATTCAGTTGACTGCAATCTGCAATATACTGACATCTAGTGGTGAGATTGTACACACTGTAGCTTTAAGATGCAAAATACCAACCCTGTTAAAATAGCGCCAAGCAGCCGTGGTTTTCGTCTATAGCCCGTACATCTCAGGGAGTAGATACATAAAATGATCGCTGATACCGAACGCTGTCTTGTGCGATTTTAGACATGCTGTTTATCAACTACCCAGTTTCTCAGTGAATCTAAATTTAAGATGCCTTTCTGTGCTTTTCATCATACTTGTCAGAGTGCCCTTGAGAGTTCTGATGAGCGTCTTTGAACACATTAACATAATCTCCACTGGGCTTCTGGAAGACCCTTAACCATCAAAGCAATGCGCACTGCCCTGTCTTTGTTTGTCCATTTGTAGTGAAATTACTGTGAAATATTGCTACGTATCCCTGTGACTGGGCCATGTGGAGGAAAAGAAATCTACATTTTCATGAAGTGCAATGAACTGTCCGGGAAAGTTGGAATGGCGTCGAAACGCACTCATGCATTGTTTGTCAAACTCACTTCCTCTCCTTCTGTCTCCCTCAGTCATGATTTATTTCTCTCATTGGTGAGTCATATAGGTCCGTGATGAATAGCATCGGCTGCCAAAACAATTCAAGGTTCAAGTGCATAAGAGGATTAGTGATTACTCTCAGAGTTTGTGTGTGTGTGGGGGGGTGCATCCATGTAGTATGCACATCTGTGCACAACCACAAACACTGAAAGTGTCTGCATACAGCACGTGTATTATCTGTGTGTGCTCCATTCATTTTCTGATGGTGCCCCTGTATCAACTGCTTTTCTTCACAGTCGTCCCCATGGGTTGGTAAAGGGAGATTTGGATTAAAAAACACGTAGGTAATACAGGGCAATTCCTGTCCAGTGAGAGCTTTGGAAAGGCCAAAGTCATGAATATTCAATAAATTGCTCATTATTAAAAACTATCAGCTACTTTGCCGAATACAGATGTCAGTTCCTGCTATTTGTTTACGCTGTTAGTCTCGAAAGATAAAGATGTTAATACAGAACACCAGGACTCTGATCATTTTAAATAAGCATCCCGCCTCTGATTTGCCTGTTTTTGTGTCTATGATAATACATCGTGTGTCAGGCCACTACAGATGAATGCTGCAGTATCCAGAACATGTAGGTTGAATGTCATGGTTAGATTACTAGTACATAGCTATTGTAATTCAAGCATGTATAAATCTAGTGCGTAGATTTTCATTGCACTACAGTAGTGAACTGATGATTATTTTTATCATCTTAAGATTATTTTAGTTAAGTTTAATATTTATTTTGGGGATAAACTACCAAGCTCCATGGCTATTTATTGTATGGCAGGCTACATTACAATACACAACTCTTTTAAAAAAAAATTCTATTTTTTTCTGTACACTGTCTGTCTGTCTGTCTGTCTGTCTAAAATGTGTGCATAGAAAATGGACTTTGTAAAACATTCTTATCCTTGAGTGGATTTTAACCTAAACTATATGTTTTCCTGACCAAATAACTTTGGTCCTACACCTGACTAAGCAGAGTGAAATGAAAGTATTAAGCAACACTCTCCTGGAGTCCTAAACAGAATTTCGACTTCAGTCTCCTGGTGGAAAACGTGGGGTGGTGTCTTAAAAGTGGAACAATCCTGCATGTCGAATATGTGATTCTTTGAGACGGTAAGGAAAAAAAGGACTGATGTAGTCGTTTAGTTGGAGGGCTCGTTGAACCTAACAAAGATGGAGGGTCTCTGTGACCAGACTTCTACGACAGCTAGTAGTCAAGGAAGCCAACAGAGAGGAAATCTCTCCCTGCTCTTTAATTGCACTTTGGGCAGAAGATAAATCTCGCGGACGAGACAGGCGGGCGGCACCCCACTGCTGGTGGTCAGTTTACATTCAGGGTGATGTATGCAACAGTGCTGTAAGGCCAGAGAGCGCAGCCTGTGATATTTATCTGCCCAATTAGGGCCAGTATATCTCTGAGATGTCTGCCAGTGTTCCCCCCCCCCCCCCCCAGCAAATCAGTTTCACAGCCATCCCACCATTGATGAAGGTTATGCTGTATGATAAACACAGCCTAGAGGACAAGCACGCTTGGATCCACACACAAGTGAGAGAATTCTTATTTCTGTTGTGATTTACACCTCTGAGAACCAAATGTTTAACACCACAAAAGCCATGGGCTGACACCTCTAAGCCTGACTGACTGTTCACACAGTCAGTCAGGCTTAGAGGCAGAACGATGCCAGTGTAGCACGCATGTTCACAATTCAAAAGTTCAAATCAGACTGCATGTGGCAGGAAAAACTGGGCAAGGACTGGGTAATGTTTGCAGCTGTTGGCAGTCATGAAAATGAAATAGACATTTTCATTTGAAAAGTAGTCAGGGTTTATATTTAAAAAAAAAAACAAGTGAAACTCAATCATTTTCATGATCAATTTAGAAATGTGTCCTCGACCACGTATGAATTTTAAACAAACCAAAAACTTCTGAAAAACAGTCATCACCACAGTTGGTCACAGCAGAAAAATGTGTCCCTGATTTATCGTTATTTGGTTTGTCTGTTTTCTAAACTACTGACAGAGTAAACACTGATCAGCACTTAATACGAACTACTTGCTGATGGGGTCAAGTTTAATTATTTAGGACATCACAACAGTAAATGGATTACTCTACATGTCTCATTCTCACATCCATACAAGACCTTTTTCCTACATCTAACTGCTTTTTATTTGATCATTAATATCTCCTTCCTGCACTGAAAAAAACAACCAGACTAATCTGAGGTGTGTGTCACAGACAAAATTAAAAACAGCACGAGAAGACAACAACAAGTGACTAATTTTGACAACTCAACAAACTCAAAGGTTCTCAGAAGTCTTAAATCATGATTTTATTGCACCTAACGAGACAAAGACAAGATGAACAACATCACCCGCATCAAACGAGATGACGATGTGGAAACATAATGGGGAATTCAGTCTGCTAATTCTTCTAGCGTGGTATGCCTATATTGTTCCAACACAAATGCTGTGACAATGTAAAACATGTCGAACTCACCATGACAACAGCCAGACATGAAGTTTAAAAAAAAAAGCTAATTAAAGAAAAAAGGCACTGAGAGTTAACAGCGAGGCTTTTTACTTGAATAAGACACAATTAACAGTTAAAAGAGAGGAAACTGGAATTAAAGCCTAATTAGGTCTTGGTTCAAATAAAGGCCAAGTTCCCGCTTTACCTGAAGTAAATAAAGCTTTGATTTAAGAAGCTACAGCTACCCATGATTCATTAAATCACTTTTCAAGTTTATTTCTGTTATATTTTAATTAAATTATACATCTTATGCATGTTGACTCGTGTAATGTTTTCTCACATGCTCTACTCTTTTTTTAAACAATTTTGGCCTTCCCGGCATTAACGGTATAAGCCGAGTGTTATCTAAGCTGGAGCGTCAGTGCACTTTCACGACTCGAGGTAATTTATTGAATATTTACGGCTATCGGCAACAATGAGTGACAGCAGAGATTTATTTTTCCTGCCCATTAATCTAATGTTATCCACGAGTACAGGCATGCAGAGAACACATGAAAAAAAAACAGAGGATAATTGAAGTGGGACACCATCCAAGAAAATTCACGGGGAGTAAATCTACATTCTGTGGTTTTCGGTGGAAGCAAACCCATTACTATAATCTGGAGAATAAAGCTATACAGCGCATACATTTCAAAAAACAAAAAGTATAAAAATAAACATCACTCCATTTTTTATTGTGAATAAAATAAAACCAGCATGCACAAGACAATTACATTTTTACATAATAGATCACGCGGAATGTAATTTTGAGGTATTTACAGACGTAAAAGGTGACAATGTGGAGGCAAATTTCATGTTAAGCACTTTTACCTGTGAATACCGTTCAAGGCTCCAAATGAAAGTTTTCTCCACTCAAGCTGCCTCTGTTCTCTATTCTCTAGAGAAGACAGACGTGAGAGCTGAGCGGCTGACCTTTAACCTCACTCATTTTAATTAACAATGCCTAATATCAGCCATTTTCGTAATGAGGATTCGCTTTAGGCTCACGCAGCTGCACAACCAACTACACACACGCGCACATGTGCATGCAGTTGTACAAATATATATCGCTGCATGCATGCAAACACCTCGTGATGAGAGAAATTTACAAGAGCTTAGATAAAAATTCACAAACACAGACACCCACACAGAGACACACACACACAAATGTGCAATGATTGGTGGCTAACTAAATGTCAGGGGCCATAATGGCAAATCTGTTCCTTTAGACGCACTCATATTCTCTCTACACTTTCCCCTGCAATATAAATGGCAGCCACATTGTTTCAGTGCATTATTATTCCACTGAGGCCCTTGATACTCAGTTATTCCAGCTGATGCTGATTCACTATTCCCTTTTCATAGAACATCTTTTCACAGGCATTAGAAGCTATTGCAGTAATGTTGTCAAAGTGTCTGTTTTCCACTTTGATAGCAATCATCATGCAACAAGAGCGGTCTTTCAGTCTTCCAAGTCTTTCATCTAAAACTAGATAAATGAGAGCTCAATAATCTCAGTGTAATTCATCTTTTTTTAATTAAAATCTAATTTTATCTTAATAAAATTTCTAGTTGTAACAGTAATTCTAGCTCAGCTAAAATGTAACTTTGGTTAATGTAACTAAAAACATCAAGTGTAATACACTGCAGCTATAAAATCCTCGGCATTGGTCTCCACATTGCTTTATATACATTGTTATACCTTAGTAGTGAAGAGTGTGTCGTTTCCACAACACTGCTTTCCTCCCGAGGTCCCCACAGCTGTTGAAAGGAATGACTTACGCAAAGACTGGAAGACCCTATATATCCAAGTAAACCAGTCAAAAAGTTCACAGAACTCGGATAATCACAGAATGTTTTCCTTCATCGTGTGCTTGAGCTTAGCGCAGCTGTACAGTAGGCGACAGTAGGCCTTCGTGCGAAGGCGTGTCACAGAGCGCAGCAGTCACAGTTCAACTGACCGTGCTTAACTCTATAGCCTACCTGTGTATGTCATGGCCCTACGTCTGTTTTTCCAGCTTCCAGAGTTCTTGGACTCTCTACTTCAGTGGTTTCGATATAATGAGATTCCTGGTTGGCTTAGTTTTTATGTTGTTTCTTATTTGTGTAGTACTTTGGGAACTCAGTCTTGTCCTTGGTTCCCTTTGTGTTCCTCTGCCTGCCTAGTTTTATCTCCGTGTCTGGGTTGTCTCTGTGTCCTGCGTCCCTGGTTGTCTGGGTTCCCCGTTTAGTTCTGTCAAGTTAGTATGTCTAAGTTCTGGCCCCTGTGTTAATTACTTCCTCTTTTACTCCTGGGTCCTTGTCCCATTATATCATGTTCAGCTTCACTTTCTCTGTCTCCTTAGACAGATTCTGTTCAGCCATGTTTCCCACCTGTTGCCAGTTCCCTTGACATCTTGTCTCTATATTGCCTCCTTTGTCCTTTATCATGATCTCCCTCATGGTTCCCATGCTTTGTGTCTTCCTAGTGTCCCGTTTCCCCTTTGTGAAGTAAATTCAGAGTTCCTGGCATTCCTAGTTTATTAGTATTCCTAGTATACTTGTATTCGTGTACCTAGAGTTATCTTATGAGCTTCATAGTAAAGCTCTTTTGAGTTCACTGCACTCAAATGGCCTCCACAGTCGCCAGATCTCAGTGCGGCAGAGCATCTCTAGAATATGGCGGTGCAGGAGATTTGCATCATGGATTTGCAGGCAATGGGTGAAGTTATCATCTCAAAATGGACCAAAATCTCTGAGGAATGTTTCGGACACCTTGTTGAATCTATGCAATGAAGAACTAAGGCATTTCTGAAGGCAAAAGGAGGGTCCAACCTGATATTAGCAATGTTCACCGAATAAATTTACTGGTGAGTTTATCTTCTTCTATGATATAATACATGCAACTGTTTGGCAAGAGAGTCTTAGTCACTGGAAAAACACTGGGATTACATGACTGTCAGATGATACAATAAAATTCTGGGAAAATTGCAGGTTGAGTCCAACGCACACAGAGAGAAAGATAATGTATATTACTCATTTAAAAATAAAAAAGCTGCATTTCTGTCCTTATCGGCTGAAATGACTGCTCATATAGGAAAATTACTCCTCTGATTGTTCATTCCTTGTAACGCTTGTAGACTATTAGAGTAAATGTCTAATCTAATAGCAGCATTCAGTTTAATCTTCAGGTAAGCTGCATCGACTATTGACAAAATGTCCCGCTGTGTTTCAGTTTCACTGAAATATGGAGAAGTTAACTTTAAACTTGAGCTACTTGACATCGAGTTTAAAAGGAAAATTGTTTAACCAATATGTGCACTGGGAGCAATCTGTTTGAAATTGAATCAAGAGCAAAGTAGAGCTAGGTTGCAATTACGTGTAAATTTTATAACATCGATGTCACTAATACTCAAGTGGAGTTTGTGACAGTCAGTGAAGGAGAAATGGCAACGCAAAGGCATTTGTTGTGTGGATTTTGTCACAGAGGTGCTTTAGCGATGGTTGACAGGACTGTATTTTCGGGCTCAGGTCATGAGAAAATGAAATCTTTTTTTTAAAAGCACCCAACAATTAATGAGACTGACAGAATCATAGCACATTACGAATAAACTGCGATTTGCTTGGTCTTTTTATGCCATGTAATTACACACTGCTTCTGCGCTGACATTAAAGAGAGGAGCTGCAACCGGAGGTTTAACCCTCCATTTCTCTTCTTGCTGTGAAACACTCTTTCCAGGCTGACTCACTCCATGGGCGTGGGCGACTTTTCACTGTGGATCCGCTTTGATCCATATTAATGTCCAAAGCATTTTCATCACATACAGGATTACTGCTCACATTTTTTGAAAAACGTTAACCCCTACGAAGCAATACACCACGCCGGGGCAACATGTAAAAATCCCACATGAAATCCTATATCTTTAGACATACTGCATTATGTGAACAAGATTTCTCTTAACAAATTCATGGTGATGAAACCTTGAAATGCATTTCCAATGCCTGTGTGAGCAGCTACTGATGGTGAAAGGAAGTATGCTTCTTTCCCCTTCCTCGCTGTGACAAGATATTCTTAGATGAGAGGTGCTGTGCATATTTAATGCATTATCACATCTACAATCTTAATTAACCGAGAGCGAGGAATAGAATGGCGGCTGAGGAGGAGGCCGGTCATGTGATGTACAGAAGGGGCGGGCTGGGCCTGATGCCAATCTTTCAGTATCCTGCATCAGATGCTGTTCGGGGGGGATTGCTGCTAAGTTAGTGTAAGTGGGATGGAGAGAGGCGAATATGCAGACGAGGAAGAACAGCTGGGTTCACATGAACTAGTTACTTCATGGTCAGAGCATTTCGCATTTACTCAATAATCAGTGCACAGCCACAAGGCAGAGCCTATTTGGTTTAATCTTGTTAAGTCGAGTATTTGACGAATGGTCTAACTGCTCGGCACCTGTGCCAAAAGTACCTGGAGGAAAACAGGGACCCTTTAGTAATTTAGCAGACCCCCTGTGGCCTTATGATCACTGCTTTTGGCTGAGATTACGTGAGAGAGAGAGGGAGAGCGGGCACTGGCACCTTCAGAGGACTGTTGTTGTGATTTCAATTTAAAAAAAAAAAAATGTAGATCTGGAGTTGAGCAGAGTTTAATCTTTGCATCACTCTGTGGAATATGAATATGCTTCTCTGCATCCAACAGACCCGCAGTCCTCTCATCTTCCTATTTTTGTTTTAGCTTACTCCATGTGTAATGACAACAAAGAGAAAATATGGTGCCGAGACAGTGCCCTCGACATTGTGTGTCTCTGAGCTGTAATGCCAGTGCAATAGTGCATTCTGAACATTTTTTCCACCCACCTCCCAGGGGCGACGTTTGCAAAAAAGCTATGGGGGGGTGGGAGGGGCACAGATGCAAATGTCTAATTTGCTGAGGTGACATAAGGTCTCTGAGGGGGATAAATGTCACACTGAGATTAAATGATTCTTAGAGAAGACAGCAAAGTCATATCCCACCTCTAGCCTCTAATAGAGCAGCATGTGATTCATGCATTACGAAGTGTGACGATAACTAGAGATTCCTGGTGCCGT